>NC_090447.1:1490576923-1490876923 GCF_031143425.1 Pleurodeles waltl | reverse complement strand
AGGGTAAAAGAAAATGTTTTTAAAAACATTACTTTGGTGATTGAAGATTTGAATCCCATCATTCGCAGTCATTATGTTTGTTTGTCCTTTAAAACGAATGGGTGATTTTATTTTTGTGTTTTGTGTTCAGCAAATTCATCAATCCATTGATTGTTTTTTTCCATTTTTTTTATTCCTCTATAAATCTTTTTTTTCCACTTATCTATTTGATATCTTTGCCACCCACAAAAAGGGGATGGAAAATACTTTGCATATAGCTATTGCAGGAAAAAAACATGTCAATGATGGGTTCTACATCTTGAGTTATTGGTCCATACGCAGCGACTAACCAGCCAGACAACGGCATTCATTGAGCCCGCAGGCACCATACAGAATCCTAAGCATGGAATACGAGGTGTGTTGGCAGTGGGTTGGCCAAATGTTTAGCAAAACTTGTTTTCTCACTTTAAAACTACAAGTTTAAGAGGGAAATCAAAGAACGGTGTTAGTTGAAAAGTAGGAACTATACTATGTAGGTATTAAATTTAGCAGGAAAATGACTATATCGTTCAAAACACGTTTCAGGAAGCGATTGGTCTTGGGTGCTGTTCGTAAAGCCAGAGTATAGCGATAATGAAATACCTGGGTATCATGGAGGCACTGAGGGCCTCCAGATGATCACAAACCATCTTCATCATCTGGGCTAGTCTGCTTTTCCACTCCTTGAACAGGACCTTCTCCCATAGGGTTTGAGGTCAGTCACAGTGTGTGTTTCCATAAACAGCTATGATGTAGTGCCTTTTTCAAAGAGTATTATTCCACTCACCAGGACCTGTGGTTGATGAGTAAATCAATGATGCACAATTGATTGCTTAGATACAATTCTCGCTTCTGGTACACTGAGTGGAGAGCTAGGCTAGACTTACAGACAGTGTTCTTGGTTAGCTCACATCTTCCTTTCACTGGAGAGAAGAGTAAATTGGCAGCATACTTGACTTTACCTATAAACGTCAATTCTGCTCAGTGTATCAATAATAACCAGTCCACAGTGATCAGCCTCAAAGAGAAGAAAGCACCTAAACGCTTCTGTGCAATCCATCATAAGTCTGGTTTACAGACGCATCTAGGATCCTAGTTCTTCCTGCAAAAGTAGCAAGCATTTGCAATGCAATAGGTCTCACGTTTGCTCGAGTTAGAGCTATTAGCATTGTAAATTTCTAACTGGAACTTTCTTGCCACACAAACTGCAAATAAAAAGTAAAACAGTTGACCTAAGTAAGCCGATTCAAAGCGCCACCGTGAGCACGAAGGATAGATACAGAAGGAAAAAGAAGTTTGCCCGCAGTCAAAGTTATCGGCAATAGTGCAATTATTCATGTAACAGGGTTGATGGCCAAGGACAAACGTAAAGCAGTTACCAACGAAAAAGGGATTTTTGAAAGGCAAGGCCAGGAATGAGTGATAGCGATGGGCTGGTGGTGGGCGTGGTTAAAAGCCCAGATACATACCAACATGTCAGAAAAGCAGGGCTTGCGCTCTGCTATGCACAACTTAAAAAGGTGCATGGACAGCTACAACCGGAGACCAGTCTCTTCCCCCAAGATCAATGATCTCGATTTGCATTAGACTACAGGTACATCAACTGAAAGAAGACTCCCGAAATAGAAATAACTCACATCCTCTATAGAGTACCTACCTAGTGCTACTAAAAAAATCAAACATTCAAATGGCTTATCATAAGCAACAGATAAGACAAAGCAACATTACCATATAACAAAAGCACAGCCAACTTCCCTAACAGAGGAGAATCATTTAAAACTGGAAAACAAACGGGTGCACTGTAATTTCAGCAACTTCTAAGCAGTGAAAATTCACATTTAAAAACACTGCGACTGTGTTTCTGACTGCTAATAATACAAGGAAATTTGCATATCAAACCATGATCATGCTATAAAGTCAGAAGTTAATGAATAGTAGGAATTTGCAAAGGAACGGAGGAAATACACTTAGTATTCAACATTGAAAGAAGAAATTTGAGAAGAACTCTCCAATTCGGTGATATGCAGGGCATGAGTTTGGATGCAAGTCTTTAGAACAAACTGATCCGTGACCAGGCAAGAATCCATCGCCCCCCCCCCCCTTGATAGCCAACATTGCGAAGGGTGCATCCTCACTGTACCCCGATAGCTTTCATGGCAAATTATGCTCCTTGCTCTACCCCTAATAGCTTATGTGCCGTTGGATGCATCCTCCCTCTACCCTGATGCCTTATGGTGCTGAGGGTGCATCCTCGCGCTACCCAGACAAAGATTGCATCCCCGCTCTATCCCAGTAGCCTACACGGTGGAGGATGCATCCTTGCTCTAACCCTGATGGCTTACGCGGCAGAGGAGGCGTCCTCCTTTTACCCGCATAGCTTATCAGTAGTGGATGCATCCGCGCTCTAGGCGATCGCTTAAGTAGTGGACGATGCATCCTCGTTCTACCTCTGATAACTTACGCAGTGGACAATGCAACCTTGTTGTTAGTAGTAGTAGTGTTCGTGTGGCACAAAAGCAGTCAGGCTAACTTGGAGACACTGTGTTAAGTACTCATTTAGCACACAAACACTAATAAAGTGAAAACACAACACGAGAAAAAATCACAAATAAATTAAGAAAACTAGGATTCATTTTTCATAAATAAAATTACTCCAAAACAAATTAAATCCTATTAGTACAATCACTGGTTTATTTTTTAAAGTTTTTAGTGAAAAATGGCATCTAAAAGATCAAAGCGCCAACTGGGGGTTTCTGATCACATGAGACCATGGCAAAGTCAAAAGTTAAGGAAAACTCGATGGAACGTGGGTCAGATACACAAGGTGCATTTGGCTCAGTCCCTGCTTACCTTTGGACTTAGAAGAAATTTTGAAGAAACATTTCGGGAAAGGTAGAGTTCCAGGGGATTAGATGAATTATTGGTGAAACTGTCGACGACGGCAGGAAAAGCTCTGAGTGGGAAAAGTGGGGTTGAAGCCAAGGAGGTCATTGTCATCTATCGGGAGCCTGTTGGTGAAGATTTTTACCTGTGGACTTGGAAAACTTTTTGAAGTCGAAAACCTCCAGTGGGACAAAGCTGCAAGCTGTAGCTCCACAAGCCCTAGTACCATTGCTGAGAGGTCTAGCTGAAAAGGATTTGCTGCTGAAGAGAACAGAGTTGCAGGAGCTACCAATAAGTCAGGCTGTCCTGTGATGCACTTTGGGCGGATCAGCTGGCAGGTGGGTCCTGGACTTCTGTTGGTTCTTCTGCCACTTTTTGGTAAAAGATTTTTCATGTCCCAACTTGTAGGGTTAGGCAGGAGTAGCACCTCCAACACCATTTCCAAGGGACCAAGGGTCACCGCTTGGGGGATTAGGGCTCCCTCTGGCAGAGGCCAGGTACAGGGTTCCAGTTCTCTGGCGCTTCTATCTCTGTAGCCCACACAGGAGGCCAGCTAACTATGCCCTTGTGCTACTCTGTTACTGTTGGGTTAAGGCAGTAAGGCAGGTCTCCAGCAGCTAGGCAGTCTTCTAGGGGTCCATGCAGTCTTTCTGAAGTATTCCACAGGTCCAAAGAGTGTCATGAAGAGTTGTTCTGAGGGTCAGATATTTATAGCTGGTGCCAGCCTTTAAAGTGGGGAACACCCTGGCCTACCCCCACATCTAGTTCTGGAAAGTTCATACCTTACCCTGTCAAAGCTCTAAGAAGTCTGGGGTCACAAGAGGCTAGTGTCAGGTACTTTTGTGTGTGTCCTGGGACAGCCCTTTGAAGTGGGGCAGGGAACAGCTCCCCCCCAGCAATCCTGACAGGATGGCCCATCCTACCAACACCTGGTCCCCTTTGTAACACTGTCTGAGAGGAATACACAAAGCCCAACAGCTAAGCCATTCACAGTCATGTGACCCAGGCCACCTAATGCAGGAAGCAGATAAGAACTGGCTGGAGCAGGAAAATTGCAACTTTCTAAAAGTTGCATTTTCAGAATTGTGACTTAAAATCCAACTTTACCATTAAAGAGGATTTTAAATTACAATTAATTTGAGTATATGCATGATATTCCTATCTCTTCCCAATTGAAAGTTAAAACTTCTTAAATGTAATAAGGTAACCCAATGTTATCCATTGGGGAAGATAGGTCTTATAGTGGTGAAAAACGAGTTTAGGAGTTTTTCACCACCAGTACATGTCAAACTTATTTGTTGTGACATTTCTAAAGCACATTAAACCAAAAGGCATCAAAGCGCTATAAGAGGAAAAATAACAACACCATGAACAGTGACAACTGCAAAACAGACAAGCCCTCAATGATCTCCCCCTTAAGAGAAGCCTAATCTGCAAAAAAGCCACATTTTAATTTGCTTGCGGAACAGCAAGTGCAAACTCAGGCTCCTGATATGTTCAGGAAGGGAGTTCCACAGCCTGGCAGCTGCCATTGTAAAGGCACACTTCTTGCACCTGGCTTTCTTACATGGTGGAACCAGCATCTTGAAACATCCAGCTGATCTCAAATGCCTCTTGGGAATATACCTATTTAGGGCTGGCCTGAGATAGCTTGACCCCAGGAGAATGAAGGATTTTATGCATCAGCCAAAGCGCTTTAAAGGACACCCACTTCTTTACTGGCAGCCAATGAAGAGATCTCAGTCCATCCCTGACCGAGGAGTGTCTAGGGACACCCAGGACCAAACATGCAGCCGCATTCTGAATGAATTGGAACTCCTTTAATGAGAGTTGGTTTACTTTAAGATACACAGGCCATTGCAGTAGTATAAACGAGAGGTGATGAGTGCAATGACCACTGCCACTCTGAGCTCTTTCGGAAGAAGAGGCAGTATTTTCTTCAAGATTCTAATCATCTAAAAGCAGGAATTCACAGTTCGATTAACCTGGTATCGAAGGTCAAAGTGTTATCAAAAATCACACCCTAGTTTTTGGCTGCCGTCACTGGGACAGGTAAGATGCCACAATTTTCTGGCCACCAGCGATTAGTCCAAATAGAACTGTCCACTGCGAACACCATCTCGGCATTCTCCCCATTCATTTTAAGCCATTTCTCTCTCATCCACCTGCTGATCTCCCACATAAATATCCTAAACCTGTTTGCTACCTCTTCTCAGTCATCGGAGATGGACACGATGATCTGGGTGTCGTCCACATAAGACGATACCTGAAAACCAAAAGAGCGTACAAATTTTGCCAAAGGGGCGACATACAAGTTAAATAAGGTAGGGCTTAGGGATGACCCTTGGGGGACCCCAGAGGGAAGATGAAGTGGTGCTGCTGTGAAGTCTCCGCAACTAACTGTAATCGTTCTATCACCTAAAAAAACAACTTGAGGGCCACATTCTTCTTCAGCCCTGCCTGCCGCATCCTTTGCACCAGTAACGATGGAGAAATGGTGTCAAAGGTTGCTGACAGGTCTAGCAAAACCAGGATCGCTGCACCTTCCTGATCTACTTGCCAACAAATAGAATCCATGGTAGTGATGAGTGACGATTCTGTGCTAAGATTCTTCCTGAACCCATTCTGTGATGGATCTAGGAGTTCTTGATCAAGGAGATACTTGGCTAGTTCCTGGTTAATATGCTTCTCCAGGATCTTTGTCGGGGCACAGGTTTTTAAACTTTCTGGAGTCTCCGTCAGGCTTTTTCTTCAGAGGGATGACAAGTGCTTTCTTCCAGCCCTGTGGGTACGCCCCAGTCTCCAGGACCTCAGTGAAGATCTTCTCCATAGCCTCAGCTATAAGGGCCCGGACCAACTGCAACACCCTAGGTGGACTTAGATTGTCTGGACAGCCTGAAGTGGTACCAGCTAACAGAGCCTTGATCTTAGGTGCCAGCAGCAGGGGGAACCTGGCTAAACAACTAGGCTTGTGCTATTCTTTTTTATTTTTTATGTTTTATTAAAGATATAGGGTGATACAAAATATATAGAAATATACTTTTCAAAGCTTTTTCCTTTTTACAATAGATGTTTCTGCAATAGATATACAAACGTGTACAATCTGACAGGTATTCCTGACTGGATAATTGAAAGATTATAAACACCCTCTTGGGGAGGAGCAGGTGTGGGGGGAGAGAAAGACAATATGAAGTGTTGATCTTGTAGTAAGGAAGAGATAGATAGGGGTGTCTTGTGGATGAAGGAGGTGGGGGAAAAAAGAGGGGGGTTCAGGGGAAGGATTGCTGGATGGGGAGACTAGTGGATAAATAAGGGAGGCCATGGACCCCATATCAAGACTGGTAAGACCTGAATGTATGTTGTCCCACGGTTCCCTGTCCGGCGTAGGGTATTGTTCGAAGGTGGGCAATATGGGATTTGGGCCTAATTTGTTGTGGTATAGAATAATGTGAGGTTAGGGGTTCTGACCTCTGTGGGGGAATAATGTCAAGGGGGGGAGTGCATAGAAAATAAAATAAAGAGGTCGTCCATAGTGACTTGTTCATTATTATGAGGTCCTTTAAAGAATGGGTTCTTCTTGTGTATGTTAATTTCCCGGACATAGGTTATGTGAAAGGACAGGTGGGGATGTCCGCTTGTTCAGTCCAAAGTCTGATGCGTTTGTCTGGGTGGGGCAACTAGAAAGTGGAAGAGGGGGAGAGAGGGTAGGGAGAATAGCTAGAGAAGAGAAAGGAAAGAGCAGGAGGGAGAGGAATAAGAAAGTAAAAGATTTTGAGAGAGCAATTGTTTCTCGCAGACCGTTGGTCATTGTCCGTCCGCCAGCTGCTTTATGACTTTGTCAAAAATGGACGCCAGACTTCCTCGAATAGCGCCACTTGGTCCTGTAAGTTATAGATCACTCGTTCATGGGTGGCTGTTTGATACATGGCAGTCATCCACTCTGTCGGCGAGGGGGCAATACTTGACCTCCAATGCCGGAGTACACATATTTTGGCCGTGGCAAGTGCAGTGTGTAATAACCTTTTTTGGGCTTGTGTTAGGGAGGAGTATTGGCGTATATCGTGTAAGAGAATAAGTGGTGGTGGGGTCGGATTTTGAATCTGTATAAAGTCCAATAGGGCGTGGCATACCGCATCCCATAAGGGCTGTATCGTCGGACAATGACATAGGATGTGAAGTAGGTCGCAGTGGGGTTCTATGCATCTCCAACATTTCGCATGCGGCAGCAGTCCTGCCCTGAGAAGTTTAACGGGGGTCCAATACCAGTCTTGAAGAACTTTGAATAGGCAGAATTTCAGGCCGGCTTCGAGTACTCCCCTGTCAAGGGCTTCTAGTTTGTCTGACCACTCTTCTTCCGTATAGGTAATCTCAAGTCTATCCTGCCATTTTAAGCGTAGATGTTCAAGAAGGGGTTGTGAATAGAGATGATTTGTTAACTCGGCATAAAGGCCAGCCATAACGCCTTTATGTCGGCCCCATTTCTGGAGGTAAGTAACAATGGGTGAAGTTTTAAACGTCCATGGGGGAGCCCCTAGTGTTCTACGCATACAGTGTTTAAGCTGTATGTATCGCCATTCTTGATTACTATGGATGCCGAACTCCTCCTGAAGAGAGGCGGAGGTTTGTAAATTATTTCCATCTATTATATGGGATATATTATGGATTCCCGCCTCGAACCATTGAGGCTACATGAGGAGGTTCCTTCCTATTTTTATGTTTTTGTTCCCAGCTATAGGGGCCTGAGCATGTAGGGAAGGGTGTATACCTAGCAAGCGGTGGGCTCTACGCCACGCTGTGTCAGTGGCCTTGAGAATGGGGTTAGGCAGGGATGGGTGGTCAGCATATATCCCTCCCATCTCCGTGTGCTGTCATCTTAGGAGTCTCTCTGTGGCTACCCATTGCGGTGGATCAGGTGTGTCTGGAAGTGTGTATACTAACTGTGATAATTGTAAGGCTGGTGAGTATTGTTCTACCGAGGGTAAGCCTAAGCCTCCATAGGTTCGTCGCGCCAGGATAGTTGCAGGTTTCAGTCTTGGGCGTAGGGAGCCCCACACGAAGGTCCTCATGGATGCATCGATCGAATGGAGTAAAGGGAGGGGTACCTGTAGGGGAAGCATGTCTAGCAAGTATGTAAAGCGTGGTAGTGTAGTCATTCTGACCGCCTGTGTCCTACCCCACATAGACAGGCCCAAAAGTGACCATTTGGCAAAATCCTGTTTCATTTTAGATATAAGGGGATCTAGGTTGTCCCTAACTATATGTTCCAGACCTCGGTTAATAAACGTTCCTAGGTATTTGAGGCGGGTCGGTGTCCATTGGAATGGAAGGCCATGTACTGCTGCTCTCGTTGTTATGCGGGATAAAGGTAGTGCTTCGCTTTTGTCCCAATTTACCCGGTATCCAGATAGAGGTGCGAATTCCTCTATGGTGGAGAGCAGTGCGGGTAGGGAAGTTTCTAGATCGAACAGGGTTAATAAGATGTCATCTGCATAGAGATCAATTTTGGATAAACCCCTGGTTATTTGAATACCTTTTATCTGTTGGGAGTTCCGTATAATAGCTGCCAGGGGTTCCACAGCGAATAGGAATAAAAGCGGCGACAGGGGACAACCCTGGCATGTGCTTCTTCCAATAGGGAAGGGGTCTGATGAGAAGCCCCCGCAGTTAACCTGTGCTGTGGGGTGGTCATATAATAAACGTACTTTAGAGATAAATTGTTCCCCTAGGCCAAAGTGCTTCATGGTGGTGAATAAATAGGGCCATTCGATGCGGTCAAATGCTTTCTCTGCATCTAGGGATAAAGCAAGGGCCTCTTCAGGCATCTGTAGAGCTTCCAGCAGTGTATGATAGAGAGTGCGCATGTGGTTTCTGGAAGTGCGGCCCGGTACGCATCCCACTTGGGTATTATGGATCAGAGATGGTATCACTTTGCATAGGCGTGCTGCTAAAACGCTGGCTAGGAGTTTGACGTCTCCGTTCAGGAGGGAGATAGGGCGATAGCTGCCACAGAGGAGGGGATCTTTTATCTCTTCCCTACTTATATCACCGTCTAGGAGGGCTCTGCCAGCCTCCGACAGGCGAGGCAGATTGGCCGTGTTAAGAAATACCTCTATCTGTGCCTGATCAGTCGTTGTTTCCGAGGTATAGAGATATCGGTAGTACTTGGCAAACTCGTTCACAATATCTGGCAGATGAGTTAACGCTGCTCCTGAAGAGGATGTTATGGCCGAAATGGCGGAAGCAGCCTCTCTTTGTCGGAGCTGGGCCGCTAGGAGCCGTCCTGCTTTCTCTCCTTGTTCGTAATGACGGTCTCGCAATTTTTGCATTGCGTATTCCACCTGGGTCGTGCAGAGTTCATTGTGTGCCATGCGGGCTTGTTCTAAGGAGCGGCGTAGTCTAGGGGATGGTTGGGCGGTGTACTGTTTAGTGAGGTTCTGAATTGTGGTCTCTAGGGTGGTTTGACAGGCTATTCTGTCTTTGTTAGCCAATGCTGCGTCTCGCATCATACTCCCTCTCAGTGTCGCCTTTGCCGCTGCCCATAGGACCCTTTTGGAGGTCACAGTGCCTGTGTTCTCTGTCATGTATGTAGATACGTGTGCTCTTAATTGCTCCTTCCCTTGCGGGGAGCGGTATCTACGTACAGCGAGGCGCCACGGTTTTCGTCCTGTGGGGGACAGGCCTACCTGAATCAAAATTAGCGTTGGAGAGTTGGACCACTGTCTAGGACGCAGGTGTCCAGCATGTGGGGAATTACAGTGTGTGATACCAGAAAGTAGTCCAGGCGCGATTGGGTGCCATGGACAGCCGATATAAAAGTATATTCCTTATCTTTCGGATGTTGTATTCTCCAACAATCTACTAGGCCGACGTACGCAGTTATGTCTGTCAAGAGTGCTCTGTCGTGATTGTTGCCTACATCAATAGGGCCTGTCCTATCCAGTATGGCGTCTTGGGCGAGATTCCAATCTCCCCCAATTATATATCGGGCAGTCCCGATTTCTATCAGTAGACGGTTTAGTTGTAGGAGGAATGTGCGTTTTGGGCCGGTTGGTGCATAGACGGAGCCCACGCATAAAAAGGTATTCCCTATTTTTAGTTTGGCAAGTATGTACCTTCCTTCTGTGTCGCTCCACGTTTTAATGACTGTGATCGGAAGGGATTTTCGCATTGATATCGCCACCCCGCACTTGCGGGGTGTGCTGCTTCCAGGTTCTTGGTTCGCTAGGCAGCAACTGAAAGCAACCCTCCCTATCCAATCCCGTTTAAGTTTACCGGATTCCAAAGTGTCAAGGTGGGTCTCCTGTACCAAGGCGATATCTGCTTTTTTGCATTGAAGATAGGACAATATTTTTTTCTGCTTAACTTAGCTTGTCATGCCATGTACATTCCAGGAGAGAATACACAATGGTCGTGTCGCTTGGGGGGCTCTTCTTGGCATCCTGGGCGAGTGTGTAGGGTCGTGTTTGTTCCAGTGTCAGCCCTAACAAGGGAGGAGGAGGAAGTGGCTGCTATCTCTTTTGTTCAAGTGGGAGTTGTACTTGTTATGATGTAGTGGGTTATGGAGGGGGTGGGTGCAGCTGGCGGCGGTCAGGAGTGCTCTCTAGAAAAAAGAAGAAAGAAAAAAGGTAGAGGTGGAAGAGGGAGGGAGAAAGTGGAATAGATAGAGGAAGAGCTGCAGAGAGCTATAGAGAGAAAGGAAAACAGAAGAAAAAGAAAGAAAATTTAAAAAAAAGGAAAAAGGAGGCTGGAGGTCATGCCTCCTTAGCTAGTTCTGTAGACGGCGGGTCCGGTTCCTCTCGGGGCTCGCTTGTCGTCGGGGTGGTCCCTGTCGGGAGGGGGGAGGCAGCCGGCAGCCAGCTTTCTATATGTTAATGGCAGTAAGGGGTGAAGGAATCATGATTATTTTATATTGAGAGTCAAGAAACAGGCCTAATTGTCGGTGGGTGGTGATAGTTGTAGTGTTTAGCCGTTTATATAACTGGAACATGTACTTTTAGGAGTAGGAGGGGTAGTTGGTTATCATCATGCCTGGGTGGTACTGTCGTAAGTTATTATTGACCGTGTATGAGAGTTGACAATAAAGTGAGGGAGGGAGGGAGAGGATAGGACAATTATTACAGGATGGGGCTTAGTGCGTGTTGCATAATATCTGATGTTTCAGGGGATGGGGGAACGAAGGTGCATATGTATGGTGGGGAATCCTGCGGTGAAATTGCCGGGTAAGGACAGAGTTTATGGAGAGGAGAGGATATTCAAGTAGTGGGAGATTGGGGTGGAAGAGGAGAGGGGGCAAACGGAATAATATAGTGCTAGTGCATATGCAGATTGAGATACATAGAGATGTAGATACACAGTACATACTGAGTTTTACTTTTCAGCTGTAACATCACATTTTCGCCTACTTCAACATTCCTATAACCTATTAATTCTTATTAACATAATATGTCCTATTACCATTATCACCTTGTTATATTATGAACTTTAATCTGGGCGTCGGGCTATTTATCATAGAATAAGCAATGAGTGCTGCGAAATCCCATAGTGTGTGAGGACACTGTGTGGTCCACCCCCTTACTGGTGCCCTGTCGCGTATTATTACATCATAATACTATTTTAAGGTGGTTTGTACTCTGATATCGTCAGTTTATTAGCTTGGCACATACTACCCTCATGATCGTCCTTTCCTGGAGGAAGTTCACGGGTATCAGTGATAAATGATCTGCGGGCGGGTGTGTGCATTCAAGGGGGGGTATTTGACTATTTATATTGCGATGCCTTAGTATGGAACACCATATTGTTATACTATGATATGGTATGTTGTATCTTCTTGTGTAATTTTAGTTTATAATGTTAGCAGGGGTATTGATATACAATGGGTCACATTGTATTGCGTGCGTCCCAGGGAATAGATTAGTTTATCCTGGTTTGCCCCGATCGTGGCCCCTGGGATATCTATGAGGATTAATTAATTCCGGCATCGGTATTAGTCTTATGTGTTGTGTGCTGGGGTAAGATTGGCTTGTGTTGTGGTGCTTGCTGCTATAGGGTATTCTGTAGTACAATGAGAACGTGTCGGTTTCTGTGATGGTGGTTCAATATTTGATACCCTTTGTGTTATGTTTTAAAACCGAGTCTGGGCTCTTATGCAGCCTGTGAGAGGGTGGAGAATCTAGTCCTTGTGTTGATGTGTATGCTCTGCCATACCCTTGGGACAGATTACAATGTATTGGATATTTACCCACTGTGAGGCCTTATATTGGGTTACAGTGAACATGTACTTTTGAAATGTCTATTTTTGACAACAGCATTAACAATCTTAGACAATTATATATCATCTGAATGGGTACTCATCCACCCACGGGGTCAACAGCTGCTGCAGTATTCTTGTTTTCAGGCAAATGTCTTTCTTGTGTGCAGTATCGCGTCTTCCTCTCAAGGGGGTGCAGTCCCTGGTTTTAATGGGGAACAAAATTTGTCCCTTTCCGAAAGTTGGGTATGAGTATGAGTTACTACTGCGTGCAAGACCTGGCCCCTATCATTGTGTGATCTGGCCAGTCTCTCTATGTCTCTGCTTCTTTGACCGGCTTCAGTGTCACACAGGGCCATGTTCGTTTTTTCCTGTCCTGGGGGAAATTTCCAGTACCTTCATTGTCTCCTGCGGTGTCATGCGAACAGTTTGTGCTGGTAGAGTCCATAGATTGAGGTTGGAAGGAATCTAGAAAAAGTCTCAGTTCTTCCGGGTTGTAAAAGTCCTTAGATACTCCGTTTTTAGTGACCCACATTCTTGCAGGATCAAAGAGGCCGTATTTTATCTCTAATTGGCGAAGCCGGGGTCACAGAGCTAGGAAGGCCTTTCTGCGGTTGTTGGTTTCCTTGGAGTAATCGGCAGTTATTCGGATGTCGTGCTGATCTATTCGGAAGGGTCCATGGTTGCGCGCCGCTTGAAGTATTTGACGGGTCTGGTTATGCCGTAGCAAGCATGCGATGATTGGTCGGGGTCTTGAAGGATTACCCGAGCGTTTTGGGCCTATTCTATGTGCCCGTTGGAATTCTATTGGTGGGTCGAAGTCCAGTGAGGTCAGTTTTGGGAGAGTGGAACTCAGGAAGGCCTGCATATCCGTGCCTTCTTCATTTTCCGGAATCCCGTGTAGACGGATGTTATCTCTCCAACTCCTATCCTCCATGTCTGTTAGCTTGCTCCTGAGATAGAGGAGGTCCTGGTCTCGATCCCGGGACACAGTGGCCTGCGTCTCTACTAATCCCATGCGTTGCTCCAGTCCTGTCACTCTGGATTGGAAGCTTGCAATTTCAGATCGCATGGATTTGGTCTCTAGCGTTAACGAAGTTATAGAGGCGTCCATCCCCTCTATGCGGCGGCTGACAGTGGGAATTTCCTGTAATATGCGGTCCATAGTTGTGGGGTGGCTCTTGTCAGCCATTGTGGTGAGCCCGGTTGGAGGTGACGATCTGTGAGGGCTGGTCGTGGTGGAGGTTAAGTGTTTGTGTTGAAGCGCTTCCGAAAATAATAGCTGTCGTGCGGGTTTACTAGCGGATTTATGATTCGGTTTGTTACCGGGCATCGCCTCAACGGTCCACCAGGATCATCCATTTAGTACACGGTTTTCCTTCCTCTAGATCCAGTAGAGGTGTGGGCTTTCTGTGTCTGTCGGTTCTTGTTTCTATTCTGTCCTTCCTCTTTTTTTTTGTTTTTTCTTGCCCTCCAATGTCCGTTTTCACTTATTCGTTGTTCACCACTTTCTTTCTTTTTCTTTTTCCCCCTTGGCGGTTATTACAAGTTGCAACGACCTGTCTTTGTCTTCAGATCGGGGAGAGAGCTATGTCAATAATGGTTCTGCTGTGGTGGAGCTGGTGTGGGAATTGCTATAGCCCAGAGTATTGAGAAGTTATGTTCCCTATTCCCTATACCAGGCTCTTTTGTGGTTGGTGCGGGATGCAGGGAGCGTTAAGGGAGGAAAAGGGCGGGTATGGCTACCTCCAGGTCCTTTGCCAGTCATCTAGTCTGGTTGGGATTGTATGTGACTGTATTCTCAGTCTATTGCCATCTTCATTTCCTTGGAATGTATGAATTGGGGTGGGGCATTCACTCCCGCCCTTGAACCTAAATGATCTGAGTGGAGGGGGTGGAATAAGCGATGTTGCGGCCCTCCTGAGTTTTCTGGCTTAGACCCCTTGTCCCCTGCACGGTGTTCTTTTCTGTGTATCTTTTCGTGTCGTTTTCGCTTTTTTTTTTCCCCACTTTGTCTTACTTTTGATGGTGTTCCGTCTTGGCTCTGGGGATTTTTTTTTTAAGGTATTCTCCTGTTGTCCTCTGATCCTTTCTTTTTTATCTCTTTTCAATCTTTTCTCTATGTACCCCCCTCTTTTCTAGTTCAGATTCGTGCTGTCGCCGTCGTCGTGCCCCCTCTTTCCTCATCCCTCTCTAGCATATGTTATGGGGAGAGGGGTATAAGATGTTTGGGTGCGGTATGTTTTCCCTGTCGTCTTCTTCACCTGTCTGCTCTCCTGTCTGGCTCTCTGCTCCACCGGCTTTTTCCTGTTCTCTTCTCGCTCTCTCTGCTTCCTCCGGTCCCCCTCTCTCCGTCTCTCCGTTTCTTCCTCCCCGCCCCCCCGCCCCTCTTTGTTCCCCTCCTCCCTCCTCCTCTCTTGTGTGTCTCCCCCTTCTCCTTCTATTCGACCAATATTCTTTGCAGTTTGGGGGGAGGAGGAGGAAGAGTTGGGCTCAATGCCTCAATGGGGGGTGTTTTGTGGGGTAGTCCGGTAGTCCGATGTTTTTCATCTTTGGGGAGGATGGGGGTGTGGGTTTGGGTGGGGGGGGGGGTGAGACCGTACCTCCACTTCCGATAATCTGCGCTTTCCGGGTGCGACTCTCCGCCTACGTTAGAGAGGCGCGGTCCCGTCTCTCCTGCAAGGCCTCTGCCCTCTCTACAGCTTTCAGAGGATCGAGAGGTGCTTGGCGCCTCAGCGGATCTCCCCGTTGAAGTCCGGGAGATCTAGGCACTGTGCGCGAGCAGCTCTTCGCAGCTCCCCCGGCTCACCAGTCCATTCCGCAGTCGCTGCAACCACACCAGCCGCGGCTCTCTCATGACGCGACTCCGCCCCTCCAGTCAGGCCCTCTCCGCCGAGAGCGAGTCGAGGGCAAGTCGCGAGCTCTCGGTCTCTTGGCTCGCCTTCACGGTGTCTCCGGGCGCCGGTCCGAGGCACAACAGTTGTTAAAACAGATAGCGCCGGGTGTAGCATGTTCTCCAGCAGCCTCTGTGCCTCCGCCGTCCCCCTAGATATGCTGCGACACGGAGCTCTCGCTCTAGGCAGGCATCTTGCTTCGTGGCCCGGCCACACCCCCAGGCTTGTGTTATTCTAAAACCACCCCTTCCTCACTGTCAAGAGACAGAAACCCGTGATCAGAGGAACAGTCGGTGGGGGCCGGGAAATCTGCATAAATCTTCATGATTTTCTCTTTAAAGAACTCGGCTACTTTAATACAGAAAATCTGCAAGTTCTCAAACTCCTGATACATCGGTGGTGACATAAGAGTGCGCACCATATTAAACAGTTCTTTTGGAGCATTAATGGATGACCTTATCCTCTGAGAAAAATAAATGCATCTTTAATTACACTTTTGTATTAAAGAGTGAGCTCCTTAAGTTTAATTTTCTCTACAAGCTCAGGATCCAAATTCCATCTCCACTCCTGCCTCCTGTGCTGCCTTTGGAGCTCCTTGACCTCCTCTGAGAACCACAGGGCAGAATACTTCTTCTTACCCTTTGAGTGGATTCTCATCAAGGGGGCGAGCTCTTCTACCACCAAACTGACCCAATTGTTGAAATTCTCTGCAGGTGGGCCTGGACCCAGAAGGTCCTTCTCCGTAACATTTTCCAAGGCATAAGCAAACTCCACCATCTCAATGTTTCCCTAGTTTCTAATGCTCTTAGCGGTGCTCCGCTTGCATTCTGGCCCACATGTCTCATAGACCTTAAATAAAACCATACTATGGCCAGGCCAGTCCAGTCTAGCTGCGTGCACTCTCTTATAATGAAGGTTTCTTGATTGGAAAAAATCCCATCTAATATATGTCCAGCTTTATGAGCAGGAAACGTGACCCGTTGAGTTAGGCCAAAACTAAGCATAAAATCGAGGAAAGACATGGTATCCTGATCATGCTCACGTGTCCTACTTTTTAAATACAATGTACCCTGCCCTATGGGCATTTTAGGGCCTACATTAGGGGAGGCTCACGTGTATTAAAAAGCAAGGTTTAAGTCTGGCAAAAGGTTTCTTTTGCCTGGTCAAACTGGCAGTTTACACCTGCACCACAGGCTGCAAAGGGAAACGTATAAGTACATTTAATGTGCCAATTAGGTGTAAGCCTATTTTACCATGTTTATGAGAGCACAATCACTTTAGCACTGGTTAGCAGTGTTATGGTGCACAGTCCTAGGGCCAACAAAAATGAATTCTGAAATCAGAAGGAGGAAATGCAAAACGTTTGGGGGAAGACCACACCAAGCCTGTCCGGTCTAACAGTAGATAAACATACCTAGTTGACAAGCCACCCTCTGAGTATAGCCCTAACAGTGACCTCTCCAGTATCTTACCATGGATGTTTTATAATGGACGGCTTTATATGTGAATTGTTTGTAATGATGCCAATGACCTACTAAGACAGTGTGCCAGGCTTCATCTCTGGTTCACTCCTGCTGTGAGTCAAAATAGCATCCACACAGGGTGATGGCAGATGGTCGGTGGGAGCAGCTAGTATATGTTGTCAGTGGAGAATACTGGCACTATCCAAAAACATCCCATCCTTTCACTAATACAAAAGGCTACCCTTACTGTTTCCAATCCAACCAGCACTAGTTGTCCCAACTTACAACCCCATTGTATCTTGTAAGAACTATCCAAAACTTTAATTGTGCAAAACTGCAGCAAACTTAGACTAAGAAGTGGCTCCAAGTGCAGGTCCTCACTATCCAGCTATGTTGACGTGTTTCAGCTTTCTAATGTTTTGCCCCTAAGGGGTCGTGTACGTTGATCAAGACAAAAATTATTTGGGTTATAGGCGGACACTATTCCAGACGGTGTTTGGCACTGTATAAATAGAGGATACATTATGGGTAATGCGTAATACTGCCATTGATGGATTCAGATGGCATCCTAAACCATGTGGCTGAAATATATTTATTGTTTATATTACATGTTTATATTTGGTAGTTAACTTGTAAAAGCTGTTTTCTTCAAAGTACAACTAACAATTGGTACAGATTGAAAATAGAATTTTAGATTTTGTTTACAAACGTTTATAACTAAATTATTGACAAAACAATGTTCGATTGAGAAATCCAAGGGATTTATGTGAGTCTGTGGCTGCAACGCTAACTACATAACTATGGATTTATCAGATTTGCCACATTATTTTCAGATTTCACAAAAAAAAAAAAATTCTAGCTCAAATGGGTGAGCATAATACTGCCAGAAAACGTGCCTCATAATTTTTGCATTTGGGTATATGCGGGGATACCCAGGACCCAAATGAGTTGTCTTTCCTACTACTCGTGCAGGACAAAAATTACTGTAAAAAAAGGACTCTCTTTCCTGTAAATAACTCTTCTTCATAAGTGCAGAACAAGGCATC
This sequence comes from Pleurodeles waltl, assembly GCF_031143425.1. Taxonomy (NCBI): domain Eukaryota; kingdom Metazoa; phylum Chordata; class Amphibia; order Caudata; family Salamandridae; genus Pleurodeles; species Pleurodeles waltl. The sequence goes on along the minus strand of NC_090447.1, from coordinate 1,490,859,372 downwards.
CACCCCCAACGTGGCACTCAAGCCTCTGCAGCAGAGGTCAGTGAGAACTTAAGCCTCTTCTAGATTCATATGCTGGACCTTATTCCACCATCCGGTGACTGGGCTTGGAAAAGCATCTTGTTGACACAAAGTCATGTATGACATGTGGACTTAGAATTGACTGAAACTGAAAAACTAACATCACAGGATAATAACTTTTTCCCTTCTTGCTATGCCCAGGTGGGGGATGATCTATAGGGGATCCATAGGGGGCATACCATTTGTCTCATCGGCTCCGATTAGGTTTTGGGATTACAGAAGTCTCTCCACAACCTACATTCAGCAGTTTGTCATGACTGAACCATCTCAGATCTCCGCCTGTTCCAGGTCAACAAATGGAGTACCTCTGAGTTGGCATCCTATAGCAATGTGTCCGGACAGGCCTGCTGCCGAGAAGAGATTACCCAGATCCTACAGAGTTAGGGCAGGAGGATCCATTGCTGCCTCATGGATCAGAAGGTATCCCCTTCAATAGAGAGCTGGATCTGTTAGTGGAATGTGCAATGTATGTACCCACAGTACACTTCCTCTTCCACATGGCCTTATGGTGAATGTTGAACCCCTCCCCCCCCCCCCACCCCCCCCAATCAGCCCATTATACTTTATTGTTCTGGGTGGGATGGACAGCATCTGCAGTGCAACCCTTCTTGTCACCTTTGGAGGGTTGGTGAGATGGAGATAAAGGCTGCATTCCCCCTGCAGATTGTAGTAGATATTAAAACAGGGCACATTACCAGTGTGTCATGTAGTAACCAATCTTTGTTGTTACTTGCAGGCACCTCTGTGCCTATCTGGCAACGGATTTTGTTGCGCTGATGCTGGGACCATCTCCAGCTCATTTTAGGCGATTCATGGAACATGCCTGGAAATTATACACCTTTTAAAGCAGATCATTTAAAAACCTTTGCAAAGTTTTTTTTTTATTTCCAAATTTTTATGTATTTTGTATAGAGAAAGCAATAGAACACTGTCAGCATGTGTAAGATTGTATTAGATGTGTAGGGTAAACATCAAGTATCTTTAAATATCACTGACTGTGATACGCGTGATTCCTCCGATTTGTTAGATACTTCTGTACATCTAGAAAATGATGGGTTGTACATAACTGTATGACCCTGTCAGTTTCTCAGGAAAAGGAAAAATACGTAGAAAAGAGAAAGCGGTTAAGAACTAATCGAGCAGAGAAGAGCGCATAGAAAGCACAGCTTAAGACAGAGAGGCGGTAAAAAGCAGGGTGGGATAGAATTAGGGGGGAGGAGCCAAAGGTCACCGAGGTTCTTTCATTGAGTTGGGTACATCAATTTGTGTATGTTTAAGGAGGCTTGATATACTGAAGCTAGAGGAATATGTTATTTCAAAGAGGTTTGCTGAATATTCCCGGAAGTTTTATTTTCTAGAGATAGAGGACTAGGTTAGTTCAAAGAGGCTTGCTCAGTGTAGCAGGAGGTTTGATCTTCTGTAGAGATCTAGGTTATTTCAAGGAGGTTTGCTGGGTGTAGCAGGAGGTTTGATCTTCTGTAGAGATCTAGGTTATTTCAAGGAGGTTTGCTGGGTGTAGCAGGAGGTTTGATCTTCTGTAGAGATCTAGGTTATTTCAAGGAGGTTTGCTTGGTGTAGCAGGAGGTTTGATCTTCTGTAGAGATCTAGGTTATTTCAGGGAGGTTTGCTGGGTGTAGCAGGAGGTTAGATCTTCTGTAGAGGTCTAGGTTATTTCAGGGAGGTTTGCTGGGTGTAGCAGGAGGTTTGATCTTCTGTAGAGGTCTAGGTTATTTCAAGGAGGTTGGCTGGGTGTAGCAGAGGGGTTTGTTGTGTGACAGAAAATTGTCGGAGCTCCTTATGGAGCAAACCCACGCCCAGGAGGTGTGAGGTGAGATGTTAAGTTTTTCCACTCAGAGGATTGTTTTAAGACCAATCATTAGTAGTAGGTCTACAAGAAAAGATCTGCATGTGAAAGTGTACTGGGAGGATGCATGCACCAAGGTCCTAGTGTAAGGGTGCAAGGGTTTAAGGTTACATTTAGATGGAAAGGGTGCTTGATAATTGGTCTAGTACTTCTTAACATCAGCACAATAAAACAGCCTGTGTCTCAGCTGACTTGCTTTTTTTTCAACAACTCCACATGCTGATGAGTTACTAAGGCCTCCTTTATGTAATCTTTCAGGGGACCCTATGGTGAATCACCTGATTTTATCAGGTCGAGCTATTTTTAGAACCTACTCTGCCCTTCTATTGAGTGGCCAAAGAAGAGGTGTTCTGGTCATCAGAAACAGAATTAGCAATTAAGATGCCTTCCAATCTTATTCTTGTCACATCTACTCTGTGCTCAGAGGAAGAGGCCAAAAGTCAGTTTGTCTTCTTGCAGTGCAATTACTTTCTCTTGTGACTGTAGAGTTTCAGGATTTTGTAAGGTGAACTGTCTGACCTATGTGAAATGAAAGGCTGTCGCTATTGTGTTTTCCTAAAACACAACATTTATAGAACTAAGTCAACTTTACAAACATGTCAACATATATTTCAGTAGCTGGGAAAGACCATTTTTGTACTTCTGTGTGATGAAAAAATATATTTTAATAGGATGAAAAAAAAAGTCAGAACACTTGGTGAGGTGCAAATGATAAATATGTTTTCTGAAACCCCATTTTCACAGGTTATTGTTAATACACTATATAGTTTTATCAGTCCAGCTGCAAGTTAGTGGGAAGGTTTTTGGATATTTCTTGGAAATCTACTGTCTGTAAATGACAAGGCGCAACCACATCATGCTTTAGTGATATACCTATTAAAAGTGAGTGTTTAAACATAAGCTGAGAAACACTCCTGCCCTGATGGCAAAGCTATTGGTAAACTAAGAGGCAAGTCATGGATCACGTGTACCCCATATGTGGGCTAGATTTATTATACATGGAGCAAACGTTTAGTGTATTTAATCAAACAAAAGAGGATGCTGAACTTGCATATTTGAAGGTGCACTCATATGTGTGAATGAAGAAAAAGGTGACTCTGTAAAATACAATATTTGCCTAGGATCACACCATTTAATACCTGTTTCCGGGTCAAGTACATTACAATTAGGTCGAGTAGATTATTGCAGCTACTCGACCTGCAGCTCTAGTAACATTTTTATGATTTATCAAGGCCTGTTAAGAGGGGCGATATGTTCTATTGCAGAATTCAGATGTTTTTACAGGCTTTTTCGGTTGCTGGGATTGTATTTAAGACCTGGAAGGAGTTTTCTCATTTCACGACAAGATTTTTTACTTGTTTTGATGTTTACTTTTTTTCCCCTCTATAGTTTTGTTCCCTTTGCTAGCCACGCGATCCTGTTTTGCAAAGTTCTGATATTCTGCTTCACAGCATTTAATTTGTGCTCTGCTGTTCGTATATCAACCAGGCTAAGAGGATTGCATTTCTTTTCTTTAGTCTTTTGTCTGTCAGATTACATGGGCGCTTAGGGACGCATGAATGAAGTTGACTGTTTTCATAAACATCACGTGATGGGTCGTAAATTAGTGCTGTTTTCCTACATATCAAACGTGAAATGCAGAGCCATGTGGCCAGAGGTTTGTACACATAGATTTCTCCTATGGCAGCCCTGCTGACCTCTTTCTACCTAAGTTCAACTGCATTTCACTGCCCGACAGATTGTGTGCCAGGAGACAGAAAGTATATTCTATAATCATGTAACCCATGCAGCTGGGGTTTATTATCCAGCCTGTCAGTGTTATTGTGTTTCCAGATATCCCTCTTTCGGTTGAATTTTATCCAGCGGAGAACCATACAGTATTCCGACATCGCGAGAGTTAGTGGAAATGTCCTCATGTATTATCAGTGAGGAAAGTGATCAGATGGGGCTTCGAAAGAAACAGCTCAAAAATGTTAACATAAATGCAGGCTTTGCTGAAAGACCCAGTGCACCTAGAGTGGCCACCAACCTCCATATCATCACAGACACTGGCTCCAGTCCAGAACCTTTCTCCTACAAATCATTGCTATCAGGTATGTCAGTTAAATAAGTTCATTGGAAGCAAACCAATACTACAACACCCACAATGCATCAGGCTGACATAAAAAACAGGACTGGAAACTGTGTCCAAAATGACATGGAGTGCACCTAACTTTCATAGCTCCTTTAACCACAAACTGTTATGGCCCCATTCATAAGAGAACATTCTAATGTTAGACAGGAGTGGGTAGTCTCTTTTATAAAGTGGCAGTTTGAGGTGCCTTCTCCTGCCAAAGGCAAGAACAGAAGTGACTGGTAAAATATGACTGGTTTGCCTGTGGTTCTCTTTTTCTAGGGTGCAGAGTGTCGTCAAGTGGAGTGGCACAGAGCGTTTTGGAGTGGAATAGTGTGTCATAGAGTAGAGTGGAGTAAAGTGGTGTGGGTTGGTGTAGAGGGAGTTGTATAGAGTGGCACAGAGTGGAGTAGAATGCTGTAGAGTGGATTGGAGTAGAATGTCGTAGAGTGGAGGGGCATAGACAGGAGTAGCATAGAGTGGAGCTGAGTGGAGTAGCGGAGAGTGGAGTAAAGTGTCAATGGAGTGGAGTGGCATAGAGTGATGTGTTGCAGAGTGTAGGGGCGTGTTGTAGAGCACAGTGTCGGAGAGTGACATAGAACTGAGTGGCATAGACTGGGCTGTCATACAGCGTAGCGGAGTGGAGTGTTGTGGAGTGGTGAGCAGTACAGTGGACTAGCATATCATAGAGTACAGTGGAGTGATGTTGACTTGTAGAGTTAGAATGGAGTGGCCCATCGTAGAGTGGAGTAGCATAGTATGGATTATAAGCATGGTGTGGTAGTGCACTCCCATTACAGACAACACATTTTCTATTGAAATGACCATTACATTTGCACAGACATACAGTTTTACTGATAAAAGTATACAGTGCACAGATGCTAATGTGTGGAAATGTCATAGCCTGGTGTACTGATGTGTTTTGATCGTATTAAAATATTTGTTTCCACCACACTTCAGAATTACTAAAAATTAGCTTTATTCATGCTTTTCTAATTCTGGTATATTCTGAAATATCTGCACAGTTCATATACAGATATTTAAAATGTGTTGTGTACTAGAAAGAAAACCTTTCCTTTCACAGCAAGATAGTCACATAAATCCTCTCACTTTGAAGTCATAGAAAGATAAATAAACACCAAGCTCTCTGGAAGACAGAGCCTGGCATTTGAACTAAATGTGACAAGATAAGAACACGATTCAGAAGCCGGTTTACAGAAAGCGTGTTCCTGTGGAAGAGTACAGTAAATAGACTAAGCTCCTTTGTAGGGACAAACTCAAGCTGGGGGCATAAAACAAAGTCAGCAAAAAGAAAGCAAACAAATATGAGTTAAAAAACACAAAGCCAATGGTAAACAGGGAAGCTTTCAGAATGTACCCAAGACGTTGATAGTAAACCACTCGGCGGTGCTGCATGGTAGGCTTTGACCTAAAGAAATACATTTTTAAAAAGCGTACATTATTCCACGAGCCCATGCAGTCAAGGGGACAGTTTTAAAGTGGATGAGATATACACACATATATATATATATATATATATATACATATAAATACACATATATATATATATACACACAAATATATATATATATAGAGAGAGAGAGAGAGAGAGAGAGAGAGAGAGAGAGAGAGAGAGAGAGAGAGAGAGAGAGAGAGAGAGAGAGAGAGAGAGAGAGACACACACAGACCAGTGGCCGAACTGAGATGACCCATTTCCCCATGCTGTGGTGGGCGGAAACAAAATGTGAATGACAATTTAATAGACCAATGGAAAAGGCCTGTTGTGCTGATTTTTGTTGTCATAGGCAAACTCATTCGGGTGCACCATGACATAGGCCTGTCTCACGGATGGCGGTCTTGTTGGATGAAGAGGGGTGCCCAAAGCACTACCCTCATAGTGGTAGAAATCTACCGGCTTCGCCAGGAGTTAAGCAGCACGAGTTTGTTGTGGCAGCACACCGTGAGGTGATCCGTATGAGCAAACAGGTCCTTTTTTGCCTGTCACTGGAGTGAGAACAACCGACTCACTCGCCTGCTTAAAGTTCCACTGCTGTGTGCTAACCTCACCCCTCAGCCCACATCGGTTGGATGTGAAGTGCTGTGCGGATTAAGAGTAGTGACCCTGCCCTGGATGTATTTGTGCCCTGGAAGGGGACAGTACAGGGACCGTGCTGTGCAGTGAATGCATGGTGAGTGCAGGGTGGATGTATTTGAACTTTGAATTTATTGATGTTAGATTAGTTAAAATCACTACATCTCAACACAAATGGCAGTTATAAAAACATGATTAAAACAGTATTTGAAAGGGAAACTGTAACAGTTTTATAGTTACCTTTGGGATCCTCAAACTCCCCATCCCCAGTATCCTGACATGACACATATGCCTTAGCCGCATGCAAAACATTAGTCTTAGAAACCATGGGCCCCCACACTCTTCTAAAGTGCTCAGTGTAAAATGTGCTTTCTAATCCTTTATTCCTGTGGGTGGATGTACACCTACAAGGGATACATTACATGAAGGTGAAGTCGTGTTCAGCGCAAGCGTGGTGAATGCATGTGCTGGATGTAAGTGTGCTTGTGCAAAGTACACTTCATGAAGGATGAAGTGTTGTGCAGCATGCGCATGGTGAATGTGTGTGTGTGCTTGCAACTAGCACACCATGGCACAATACAAAAATGCTACAGTATTGAGCAGTGCGCACAGACTGAAGGCTGGGGCTGAATGTATGCATGTCCACAGTGGCACAATTCATGGAGGTAACTATTGGACAGTGTGTGCTGTGTATATAGACTGAGTGCAAGTGTGCCTGTAATATTACATCACATGGAGGACCCTGACTTCCATTTTGGGAAGTCCAGACTTGCCTGGTGAAGACTTGGGGGTTAGAGTAATCTCCCAGACAGATTTCTGTATTGCTGAGATCTGCGTGGGACACACAGAACAAGGGAGAGAGACACACTGCTCCTGTAGTGCTCTTTGATCTAGTGAGAGATAACAGAGAAGGGGCCTGGAAACCTTTCAGGAAGGAGATGGGGCTGGTAAGGGAACCATAAAGAGTAGGTCTGGGGCCTGGGAAGCTGACATCCAGGTGTGAACTTTAGCCACTCCCATGGCCTGTGTTGGGGAACTGTCAGTTTTGGAGTCTCTCCTGCTGTCACAGACAGCCTTTCAAGAAGAAGAGAGCGAAAGGAAGGGTGCACTTGTCCGGTGTGTCCCATCCAGCTGTGAAGGGAGGTGCTTAGTGATCTTGTGGCGTGACTGGGTGCCGTAGAACAAGTGAAGTGGACAATTGTGTGGTCTGACCAGGTGAGCTTGGTGGTGTGGCTGTATTTGACTCTGTTGCTGGCTGTGAGGATGGGCTCTTGCATGTGTCCTGTGATGTGTGTTGGGTCGGTGAATATCTGAATTAGGCTGATGATGTTCATGCTGTCTAGAAGGTTGTTGGTGTTGGCATCATTGGGGTCATTGAGGTGGAAATTGAGGTCCCCGAGGAAGATATAGTGTTAGGTGTCAATGGCTTGGGGTGGAGCGATGAATTTGGGGACAGCGTGGCAGAAGCTGGGGTACGGTCCTCGGAGTCTGTAGTCTAGGATGCTTTTGATGATGGTTTTACCGTCTACATTGAGCTGGAAGTTGAGGTGTTCCATGATCGGTGTGTAGTTGTCCGTTGTGGTGGTGCAGTGGATGTCGTCCTTCTGTATTATGGTGATTCTACCTCTGAGTTTGTTGATGCAGGTGCGATGGACGATCTTGTATCCGCCGGGCATGGCAGCGGCGATGTCGGGTGCAGAGACGGCGTTGAGCCAGGTCTCTTTTAGGAAGATGATGTCGGGGGCAAGTACCCTACTCCATTGGACCACTTACCTTTCTCTGGGTAGCGAAGCAGAGCAATTCAAGGCCTATTCAGGGGGACCTAGTAACCCCAATGTTGTCCTGTAGGGATGCACATGAGTATAAAGGTAATTGGCAATGATATGTGGGATTAGGTCTGCAAAGTGGTTTAAAGGTTTAGTTTTCATGATAATTTGGAGTAATTCTTTCTCCGTAATGATGTTAAATATTTTCCAAGTGTATCTGGATTTGCACTCCGAGAGAGAGATGAAATGGAGAAGTTACTTTACTTTGGAGATGAACTGTAGAAACTCTTCTGCTTTCGTTGGAGGGTCATCAAATTTGATGCATGTGGGTGTCGAGGGGCTGTTAGCAGTTTTGACCACATCAAAGAGTTGCTTCAGTTAGTTCTTAGCTTGGTCCACCAGGGATCTAAAGTGCTTAGATTTCTAGCAGAAAATAAGTCTTTTGTACCGGGACCTCGCATTTCTGAGACATGAAGTTAGTAGTAGAGGGAGACTGTCTATATTTCTTCTCTAGAATTCCTAAAGCTTTCCTTTCCTCATAAAGGGCCTTGTTGAACACAGTGCTGATGGTTTAGGCTGTATTTTTTTTGTTGCTTTGGCATGAAGGTACGTCATCAAGCAGATGAGAAAGAAATTCAAAGCTGCGGTAGGTCAAGTCATTCTCATCTGTGATGGGGCTGACGGGGGGTAATGCCTTCTGAGCAAGACTGTTGAGTATACTAATGCCAATGTTCCTAGTGTCTCGAAACCAGGTGTTGGTCTTTTCGGTTGGCCAATTGGCATGAGCGAGTCGTAAGGTGAAGGGAATAAGGAAATGATCGGACAGGCTACCGATATGGGTTCATTTTCTAGGAGCAGGTCTTCGTTGCAGATAATTGGGTCTAGTATGGGCCCTTTTGTGTGTGTTGGTTTTAGGTTATGTTGGGTCAGATCCTTGCCAGAGAGAGTGGAGGGGAAGCGATTCACTGTAGACTCTTCTGTGGGCCCCAATGACGATTAAAGTCTCCAGGAAAGAACACTTTGTCGCTTTGTGTTGGTCAACAGTGGGTATTGCCTTCCAGGACGAAGCTTGTGTTATCACCGGGTGGGTGGTAAATTGCATTTATTCTGGAAGGAGAGTGGTGTTGAGGACGTGGGTCCAGAGAGGAGTGTGGAAGAGGAGCCCCAGGCAGCTCCCTGCACCGCAGGGGGTCTCTGAAGATGCTGCCACCCTCCCCCCCCCCCCCCACTCTGCCTACATAGTCCCTTCTGATGATGATGGAGTAACTGGTGGGAGGAAGTAGGTCGGAAGTGTTGTCAGGTGTGTTACTGAACCAGGTCTCTCTAAGGATTAACAGATCAAGATTGTAGTTTTGTGATGGTGTCCAAAGCTTGCACTTTGTAAAAAGTCATTGCACGTGCCACAGCTTTTCAGATCCTTTCTGTCTGAAAATGTGTTAAACAGAAAGACGCCGCTGCCGCAGAAGGTTCCACGTCATTCCCCTTTCTTGTTTTGATGCGTAACTTAACCATACATGCAACTTCATGTGGTTCTCGCTGGAGCCAAAGCAGGTATGCGAGAGCACCATCAGAGTGCAAGGGGAACTCATTCAACAAAGTGAAACCAATGCAGCGGGAAAAATCCAAAATTCTAGCATTCCACTGAAGTGTTTATAGTTTTTGGAAGATTTTTGCTGCAGGCGCATTAACCCGCAGAGCTTTCCTTGACAGAGAGAGTGAACTTCTGTCTATTGCTCCACATTCTCACTGCTACTAACCGTTCTTCAGCGCTGGGCTCTTTCCAGTGGGGTTGTGTGTTCCTTAGAGCTCCCCGGCCCCAGTCCTGCGTGATGATACGCCCCAGTCCGATCCGCCCCCTCCTCCTCCTCTCGGTTACTTTTTGGGAGTTCGGGGTTGGGCAGCAGAGATGGGCAGTGCTGGCTCGCGTTAGGCCCACGCTGGGGAACTCTTGGGAAGTCTGCGGCGCTCTCATCCTGCCACAGCAGGGCTGCAGCACAGCCAGCTACACACACACTTCCTGGACCGAGAGAGGGGCCCAGAAGGGACGACTGGGGGCATCTGCAGCTCCTGGTGAGAGAGAGGAACCCACTGAGGCCATGGCAGCCCTGAAGGTAAGTCTGTCCAGCTCCTAGTCCGGCTGCGGAGCTGTGCTCTACTGATTACACCGTCACCTGGGAAGTCAGCATCAGGTGACCTGAGCTCCAATCCCGGCTCCTCGCGTGCACACATCTTGTGATAGTGGGCACATGGTGCCATCTCCCATTGCCTGCGGTCTCTCACTGGTAAAACTGAAAGTTATTTAAAGGGTGTCCAGCTCAGGCCCACAGGGAAGGCTGTCAGATTTTTGGGATAATGTGTTTTTTTTCATTTCTATGTACATTTTTCTTCCTTCGATAACCAGAAGATATGAAGGGTCATCTGCCCCGCCCCCAGCCCAAATGTACATTCGACACCTCTGAATATTTGATATTTTCTTCTCGCATGAAATCTGGACCTCTGTGCAGAAGTCAGACTGCAGGGAGGCCTGTGTGTTTGACTCTGTCCCAGCCCTCCTGGACTTGGAGGGGTTCTGACAAACCAGCTGTCCCCCGCCTGCAAGTCAAAGACTGCAGCTGCACCCGGTCTTTGGCAGTGCACACGTGCCACACGTGAAAGAAGCCAGCACTGGCAGGCACTGCAACGTCTTGGCTGCTTATGTCATGTTTTCCAGGCCCCCAGGTGCCTCCCTTGAGTACTCTATTACACTGTTTGTTAGCACGTTACATCCTGCTGTCGAGGCCCCGAGAGCTTCTACAGGTACCTGTTGTGAGGAAGAGGGTAGTTTCATACATTCACAGCAACGTGCATTAATGCAGCACCTTACACACAAAGCATCCTCTTCTAAGCGCTTTCATGCCAGTTCCCAATGCAATAACAAGTGTGTACTTGTAAAGCGCGCGCGCTCATTCACTGGAGCATCTTAGTACTGAATAACAGGGGGTTATAGTTACCCAACTCAGTGGTACTCCTTTAGTCGCCCTCGGAAGGATGAAAGGCTGAGTGAACCTGCAAAGATTCAACCCTGTGGCTACAAAGCAATGGTAGACGTGTAATCCGCCTCTTGAGGATGAAATGCGGATTTGATCCTGCCAGGCGTCAACCCTGTGACTTGATGTTACACCCTAAACTACCTTACCATCTGGAGTACTGTGATCACTTGTGAAGACCACGTCAGGAGAAATGTGTTCACTTGTGAAAACCACTCCAGTAAGCTTTCACTTGTGGAAATCATATCTGAAGTAATGTGTTCACTTGTGAAAACCACATCAGGAGATTTTCACGGGTGAAAACTACATCTGGAGGAATGTGTTCACTTGTGAAAGCCATATCAGGCGATTTTCGCTTGTGAAAACTACATCTGGAGTAATGTGTTCACTTGTGAAACCCACATCTGTAGTAATGTGCCCAGCTCTGGGAGCCTCGTTGGCTTCACCGTGCCCCACCCAGAAGATACCACCTGTAGTTGTGTTCAGTTCTGAGCCCACACCTGGATTGTAGTGTACAGCTGTGCCATGCCTCGTCTGGATTGCTGCGCCCAGACTGCGAGGACCCTTCTAGGATCTAGTGTCCTATTCTGCAAGCCACAGTTTGAGCACTCTGTCCCTTTAAACAGGCAGCACAGTATGTGTGTTGTTATGGTGCAACAATTGGAGCAAGTTGCTGTTTCATAGCACTGTGTTACAATTTATCAACCTTCTAAGGTTGAAAGGTTGATCTGGCCCCGCCAATCCTTAAGCATGTGGCCTGCAGGCAACGTTCACACATATTTACAGGGTGCACATTAACCCCTTGAGCTATCTTACCCCTGGAGTGTGGAATGCAGTTCTGTCTGCCTGCCCTGCATCAGTCTGTGTATCACTGAGAGTCACGCACCCCAGTGTTGTGTGACTTCTATAGGTCACAACTGGAGTACAACACCCAACTCTAGGGCTAACAACAGGACAGCTGTGTGTAGTTCTGGAGTTGACCTGGAGCGCCGCATCTGGTGGCCACATCTGGATTGAGGTATGAAGGGCCCATCTGCAGTGCTGTGTGCAAGGAATGCAGGATTGAGCAACCCCAGTCATGTAAAGATGGCGGCCAGGGCCTTCTCTCACTCGAGTTCTTGGAGTCTCTGAAAGAAGAGATGGTGTCGTTCTCAGTGAGCACACGCCTTAAAGCGCTTAAACTCCTGGTCATGGGTAGTAAGCGCTTTGTAAATCCAATTATAGCACAATATCCAAGACGTCTACAGCTGTCTTCGTTACTGGCTGAAATCCAATAATGTGGCTAAGGTGTTTTCTGCAGAGGACGGGCTGCACGTTCTTCCCGAACAGCACAAAGCATCGAATCTCACAACATCTGTGTTATCTTTACATCGGTCCCTTTCCTTGGCCTACGACCACAAGGTCGATTATTTTATGCCCTTGTGACCACCCTCAAAATGTCTGTGATTGTTGAACATCTTTAAGAGGTCTAGCTTTGGCTGACAAAGGCACGTTTAAAACGGCACCGTCTTTAAATTAGGATATTAAGGTGATCCCTTGACGCCGAAGCGCCTCGAAGCAAGGCTTTTGTTACACTGAGCTTCACTTCGTGCCTTGATTCGGGTTTGCACCCCTTCAAAGGATGGGTGTGAGCCCCTGTACGGTAAGTACATTAACGTAGGGTTGAGGTGGGCTGGGGTGGTCGAAGTTTAATCACAGGGCGTGACTTCCACTGGAGCAGGGGGTGCAGTGACACCGGGGCCCAGAGGCCTGAGGGGGCACTGCACCGCACCTTGAAGATTACTGTATTTCGGAGTTCCAACAACGGCCGGGGGGGTTGGGGGCATTTCCTTCGTTGCACTCGGACCCGTGACACGCTGGCTAGGCCTTGGAGTAACCATTCTGGGGTCCAGAGAGCTGTTCTTCAATTGTGGCGGAGGTCCTGGGCCAAAAACAAGATATAACAGCAAGTTACATCTCATCCCTGTGCCAGGAATGGTAAATATGTGTAATATAACAATACAAAATATATCCAATGAAAACTGTGCTCTGAAACAATGCCTTAATTAAATGGTAGCAAAACCTGATTAATGAAAATAGGCTTCAAAAGAACCCCACGTGTAGGACCTAATCTATTTGAAACTACACGCTCCTCCTGCAACAGAATATTCACTGCAAAGCGCTAGGTCTGTGATATTTTATATAATATTATATTATATAAAATATCACAGACCCAGCGCTTTGCAGTGAATATTTTATTGTAGAATATATATATATCTCCAACTGGGGATTGACCATGACTTGTTGCACAGTATAATCAATTTTTTGGGTTTCCACCCGCCTGGTCACTACTGCCTGTCAGTAGTATTGCTATCAGTGTCCCAGCGTGCTCTGCGGGCTCACACATGGCAGTAATGTCTGGGTGAACTGCCTGCCTACCGCTGCCCTTTGGTCTGCACGGACTGGGGGCGGGGCAGGGGCGGTCGCCAGCCAGCCAATCAGAGGCGCCCTCCAACATCTGCCCAGCAGCTGGCCGGAGATGATCATTCACCCGGGGAGTTGCTGACAAAGGAGCTGAAATCGGGATTTTATCAAAGGTGGGGCCCGCTTCTCGCCCTGGAAGCACTTTAAGTTTATTAATCAGGATTCAGTTAATTAAAACCTTTACAAGATATTATTTTAAAAAGGAACACAGTATTAGCAAATACAATGTACACAAAGTGAACTGCTGGTACGTAAATTCTTCAATAATTAACCATGCTGGTACTTAACAGCTAATACACAGAAAATAAAACTGCAGTAAGGATTAGACTTTACCAGAATAAGGATACTCAGTAAATATCCTGAAAATTCAAGTATACACGTGATAAAAATGCTGGTGCGTAAACTCATTGATATTTAACCTTAATACTACTTAAAAGCTAATGCACGGTGGGTAACACTGGCGCGAGAGACACATCTTGTCACCACATAGAAGGTTCTGTAAAGCCACCTCTGGCAATGTGGGGTGACGTCAGCAATTGTCCTGATTCATTCAGATATACACAAGAGAAAGTGCTAGCGCTCAAAGCTTTCAATACTTGATCTTAATACCTCTTAAAAAGTAAGTGCATTGCAAAATGCTGGTGCATAGACAGTGCGGATGGAGAAGGGAAAGCCTTTAGGATATAGTTCCCAGGGGCGCAACAAAGGCCCCTGGGGTCCGGGGGGGAGGGTCAAGCTCCAGGGGCCCCCTCAGCACAGCACCTGGCCTGAGTGAGTCCGGAGAGGCCCCCCCACCCCTCCATGCTCTGCACAGGGGGGCCCTTCCTGTTTCATTACGCCACTGATAGTTCCTCCATTTGATTGACTGCTTTAAATTGCTGTTCCATGTAGGAGGCTGGCCTGGCTTGTAGTGGGTACCAGAGGTACTTACACCTTGTGCCAGGTCCAGTTATCCCTTATTAGTGTAGAAGAGGTGTTTCTAGCAGCTTAGGCTGATAGAAGGTAGCTATGGCAAAGCAGCTTAGGCTGAACTAGGAGACATGTAAAGCTCCTACTATACCACTGGTGTCATATGCACAATATCATAAGAAAACACAATACCCAGAGTTACTAAAAATAAAGGTACTTTATATGACAATATGCCAAAAGTATCTCAGTGAGTACCCTCAGTATGAGGATACGGTATATACACAAGATATATGCACACAAACCAAACTTAGGTAAGTAATAGTAAAACAAGTAATGCAAACAGTGTAGAATTACAATAGATTGCAATAGGAGCACATAGGTATAGGGGCAACACAAACCATATACTCCAAAAGTGGAATGCGAGCCCCGAATGGACCCCAAACCTATGTGAGCTTGTAGAGGGTCGCTGGGACTGTATGAAAACAGTGGGAGTTAGAAAAATAGCCTACCCCAAGACCCTGAAAAGTAGGTGTAAAGTGCACCTACTACCCCCAGTGAGCACAGAGTCATGATAGGCGGATTCTGCAGGAACAACAAACACCAGCAATGCAACAATAGTGGATTTCCGGACCTGAGTACCTGTAAGACAAGGGGACCAAGTCTAATAGTCGCAACAGTGTCGAGAGTGGGCAGGAGCCCAGGAAATGCCAGCTGAGGGTGCAAGGAAGAAGCTTGGAGTTCTGCAAGAAAGAAGAGGACTAGGGACTTCTCCTTTGGAAAACTGATGTCCCACGTCGCGATGAAGCTTGCAGAGGTGTTCCCACGCAGAAAGACTGCAAACAAGCCTTGCTAGTTGCAAGGGTCGCAGTAGAGGTTTTTGGGTGCTGCTGTGGTCCAGGAGGGACCATGATGTTGCCACCTGGAGTAGGAGACAGAGGGGGCGCCCAGCAATTCAGGGAGCACAGAAGCAGGCAGCACCCGCAAAAGTACCTGAACAGGCACTTGTAAGGAAAGTGAACTGGAGTCCACGCAAAGTCACAAAAGGGAGTCCCATGATGCCAGAGGACAACTCAGAAGGTTGTGCACTGCAGGAAGGAGTGCTGGGGACCTAGGCTTGGCTGTGCACCAAGGAAATCCTGGAAGAGTGCACAGGAGCCGGAGTAGCTGCAAATCACGCGGGTCCCAGCAATGCGGTCTAGCGTGGGGAGGCAAGGACTTACCTCCACCAAACCTGGACTGAAGAGTCACTGGACTGTGGGAGTCACTTGGACAGGGTTGCTGAGTTCCAGGGACTACGCTCGTCAGGATGAGAGGGGACCCAGAGGACCAGTGTTGCAGTCTTTTGGTGCCTGCGTTAGCAGGGGGACAATTCAGTCGACCCACAGGAGATTTCTTCAGAGCTTCTGTTGCAGGGTGAAGGCAGGCTACCCCCAGAGCATGCACCACCTGGAAACCGTCGAGAAAGCAGGCAGGATGAGGCGCTACAATGTTGCTAGTAGTCGTCTTGCTACTTTGTTGTGGTTTTGCAGGCGTCCTGAGCAGTCAGCGGTCGATCCCTTGGTAGAAGGTGAAGAGGGAGATGCAGAGGAACTCTGGTGAGCTCTTGCATTTGTTATCTGAAGAATTCCCTAAAGCAGAGACCCTAAATAGCCAGAAAAGGAGGTTTGGCTACCAAGGAAGGAGGATTGGCTATCAAGACAGGTAAGGGCCTATCAGAAGGAGCCTCTGACGTCACCTGCTGGCACTGGCCACTCAGAGCAGTCCAGTGTGCCCCCAACACCTCTTTTTCCAAGATGGCAGAGGTCTGGGACACACTGGAGGAGCTCTGGGCACCTCCCCTGGGAGGTGCAGGTCAGGGGAGTGGTCACTCCCCTTTCCTTTGTCCGGTTTCACACCAGAGCAGGGCTGGTGGGATCCCTGAACCGGTGTAGACTGGCTTATGCAGAGATGGGCACCATCTGTGCCCATCAAAGCATTTCCAGAGGCTGGGGGAGGCTACTCCTCCCCAGCCTTCACACCTATTTCCAAAGGGAGAGGGTGTAACACCCTCTCTCAGAGGAAATCCTTTGTTCTGCCTTCCTGGGCCAGGGATGCCTGGACCCCAGGAGGGCAGAAACCTGTCTGAGGGGTTGGCAGCAGCAGCAGCTGCAGTGGAGACCCCGGAAAGGCAGTCTGGCAATACCCGGGTACTGTGCTAGAGACCCGGGGGATCATGGAATTGTCCCCCCAATACCATAATGGTATTGGGGGGACAATTCCCTGATCTTAGACATGTTATATGGCCATGTTCGGAGTTACCATTGTGACGCTATACATAGGTAGTGACCTATGTATAGTGCACACGTGTAATGGTGTCCCTGCACTCACAAAGTCTGGGGAATTTGCCCTGAACGATGTGGGGGCACCTTAGCTAGTGCCAGGGTGCCCACACACTAAGTAACTTTGCACCCAACCTTCACCAGGTGAAGGTTAGACATATAGGTGACTTATAAGTTACTTAAGTGCAGTGGTAAATGGCTGTGAAATAACGTGGACGTTATTTCACTCAGGCTGCACTGGCAGGCCTGTGTAAGAATTTTCAGAGCTCCCTATGGGAGGCAAAAGAAATGCTGCAGCCCATAGGGATTTCCTGGAACCCCAATACCCAGGGTACCTCAGTACCATATACTAGGGAATTATATGGGTGTACCAGTATGCCAATGTGAATTAGTCAATTTAGTCACTAGCCTGTTAGTGATAAATTTGGAAAGCAGAGAGAGCATACCCACTGAGGTTCTGGTTAGCAGAGCCTCAGTTAGACAGGTAGGCATCACACAGGGAACACATACAGGGCACATACTTATGAGCACTGGGGCCCTGCCTGGCAGGGTCCCAGTGACACATAGACTAAAACAACATATATACAGTGAAATATGGGGGTAACATGCCAGGCAAGATGGTACTTTCTTATATTCCACAAAAGCGCTACATTTTACCAAGCATACTATTACTTGAGGGCTCTGGCCTTACAAGCAGGACAACAAGGCTTAACGGCATGTTCCAACTCCGTTGGCATTAAAAAGCTGGCGTCGAAGCTTTCTGCGCGCCCGCTGCAGAGTGGGGCACATACATAGCATGTGTAAGAAAGATTCGTCCGACCCCTGGCAGCCTGCATGACCATGGAGTCGGTTCTGGGGCCCTTTGTGGCATTGCACCCTCTGTTGGAAACAGGCCAAGCGCTAAACATCAGGATTTATGAAAGCATTTGATAGTTTCAAGTAGATAGCTCGGCGTGTTGGTGATTTGTAAGTACTGATGAACAGCCACAAGTGTCTGCGTTTGTGAAAATGTTGATTGTCTTTCATCCAGGATAATAACCTCGCTTGTTTATTCTCTGCAAGTTTGAAAGCGTGACGTGGCGAGTGCACTTGCCACAGATGTTGCAAGGCCAATGCTTTTAAACTCCCACTTCTCGCCTTTGCCCAGTAATTTGTTTGGCTGTTGTCCTGAATCTGCTTCCAGATCAGCAGGGCTGACTCACCTCACATCTTTCTGAGGTCTGTGAACCGAGTAACATTCAATGGGGTGATACTCACAGCCGCAGGATGGCCACTCCAACACAAATCTGACGCATATCCCATCTTATTGCAAGTACACTAGGACAGTGGTTCCCAACCTGTGGTCCGGGGACCCCTGGGGGTCCGCGAAGCCTCTTCAGGGGGTCCGCGACAGCTTAGAAAAATAAATAATATTAACAGATTAGGTCCCCAGCTTTCAGTAATCATTCAGTGGGGGGTTCCCGGATTCCAATAAAGATTCAGTGGGGGTCCCCGGGCTCCAGTACTGGTAATGTGGGGGTCCACATAAGTAAAAAGGTTGGGAACCACTGCACTAGGACTTAGTGCGCATGGAATAGGTGGATGGGCTAACCACCACGTTTGGGGTGGAGTAACCCACCTGCCAAACTCAAGTCAGCCCTTCCGGCTCCCATCTTTCCTCAAACCCTACACTGAGCATCCATTACATTTGGTTCTATTAACACTCACCCTTGCATGTTTTCTTTTTTTCATGTAACTTCCTTTTGGCGTTTTCACACAACGCCTGCAAGCAGACAGATATTGTTATATTTGTAGATCAGTACAGACTAGTTTTGCAGAAACACTGGAGTTTATGAGGAGAATCTGGACAATGGGAAGATTCTTCAATTGTGTCACTAGGTGTAGGACAAAAGAGAATGCTTTCTGTATAAGATGCCTTTCAAGGGCGACATTTATAAACCACAGTCAACATGTTCAATTCAATTGATTTGAAAATTATTCAATATGACATAATATACCTACCTCGCGCAAAATAAGAAATCCTTCTAGAAACAAGTTAGGCAACCCAAGCATGATTTATTCACAAAAAATAATAAAGCACTCCAGCCAACTATTTGGATTAAAATAGATTACTAAACAGGCACTTCATTGGCATCTTAGCCTTCCTTTAATTGCAACACCGCGTTATTTCAGGAGATCCCCTACGCCTCAACGAAGGCGATCAACTAGACTAGTCAATCTTAAGAGCATGGAAGGTGGCACGGAGGCCACTCTTCGGTGATAGTACAAAGTTCAAGGAGCTGCAATCTGTGAAACATATTTCAAGTTATATAAACTTTATTTTGGGCTAAAGGCCATAAAAGTACATCATGCAATAAAAAGGAAGTATAACTACATTAATAAAAACATAGGAAAAAAACACAGACACAAAACAATATTGATAAATGAAACCATAAAAGACAGCCTACGTTAGCAGACCCTCCTCCTGTGTGTGCAAATGTAGCCATTAGCCGCAAAAACCTCTAATACGACCTAATAATGGGCTGCAAAGGGTCCATTACGCTGTTCCAGTGATTCCAGTTGACGGGATGTTATGCATATACCTCAACAGAATCAATTTGCGAGCTAAAACACAGATAAAAACTAATGCTTTTACAAGCATACTATTAACATAGATTCTAAACATGCAGTTTTTACCCTCTCCCATCAGTACCCACTAATGCTGTTGGGCTTGGTGTACAGTGGGCCAGTTACCATCGCCGGTGTTCATAGGCGATAAAAGGTTCCCAATATGCAACCCTTTTCGTCTAACCTACCATGCCCTCCCCAGAAAGCCTGCTACCGTAAACACTATCGATTCGTTTACCTCACTGTTTAAGATTCTTAGCGTCTCCCAGTAGCGCTGTTGTAGGGATCTTGTTACTCGAACAAGACTGCTGGATTTCAGGGGGGAAGTACCACCGGTTGTGGGCGACTGAGTCATGCCCACACCAGTTGACAGCTGCCAGCACAACCCTAACGGCCTGCTAACAGCACCTCACCCAACCCAAGAAGGAAAGATGACTTGTGGCAGCCTATCGCATGATATCTTTGAGACTTCTCCGGGAAATCGTGGTGAGCAGATCTCACCCCTTTCTCATATTAAAAGGGCTCATACACACAGGCAATAAAAAGATGCAGGGTGGTTTCCAATATATTTATTGAAAAGACTGCAATCTATGATAAAATATATGACCTGCAATTATTAGAATAATGAGGTATACCAAAATTAGGATTGTGACGGTTTCGTGAGAAAAAAATGAACAATCCCAACATATTGCAATAAAGAGGTATTTAGAATTCCAACCTTACACCTAGCATATAGCTTCTGGCGAGAGTGCAGCAGAAATAGCCCAATCTGTCCGTAGTCAGTACATGAGAGGAGCACCCACACCATTACCTTAGAATGAAAGTCTGCCCTTCGTCTCCTTACTGGCTTGCAGAGACCAGGCTGCGGTCTTGCTGGAAAATGGCATGCCGCATGGATGGAAATCCTGGTCGGAAGAAACCCTCTCAACTCCCTTTTGGCCTACATAGTGTTTTATAGAAAAGCACATTTTTATTCTAAGAAAATAGGCCTGATGTGGGCATGCACCTAAGTGTTAGATTGCCTGTGCATTCTTGTGGCAGCAAAACAAAACATTATCTTGTTTTGGTCTCGCAATGTTCTCTATCAACCATGGGCAAGGAACACAATGAGAAAATGTTGTACATAGTAATAATAACAACATTTTCACAGAATAACAGTTGATTATGAAAAATAAAACATCCCCACTAAAAACAAGCTATTCTAAAGTGAATAAAATGAAAACATGAGAATAGAGTATATTATCTGGGAAAGAGGGCAAAGGCAGACAGCAATTATCCACTTCTTACATAGCTCTGTGCAACTAGGGCGAAATAACAGAAAATGTTTTAGCGTTTCTCTTACCAGCGGACAGAATGGGCAAGACTCTAGGGCGCAGCCTAAATTGTACCATTTGGATGTAAATGTTCTTAAAGGTAATGTACCGCATCTGAACTGGACATACAAGCGTTTTGCTAGGGGAGGGTAAATTCTGTCCATATATACTTCAAAAGTGGATGCGCATTTGAAGTTCAAAAACTGCCCTATTAAACTCCCATCACACTGGTCAGACCAGATCCGTATTAAAACATTTCCCCAATAGGCTTTTTTTCAGTTTCTGTTTAACACCCTTAGCACCCTTAACGGTTAATGGCCGCCAAGTTAAAAATGTCTCCCATTTTCAGCAGCTCGCACTGCTTCTTTATATTTTTCAACCAGGGGTATGAGCTTGTTTATAGCAAGAAATCAGGTCTGCTAGTGAATCCCTGTAGGGAATCAGCTCAAAGGTAGACTAAGGCCCTTATAACGAGTCTGGCGGTCCTGGGACCGCCAGGCTCGCAGTGGCGGTAGGACCGCCGACAAAGCAGCGGTCCGGCCTACACATTATAACTGTGGCAGAGCCGCCACTGTCCGACCGCTGGCACTGCCAGGTTGCCACCGGTCGACAGCCTGGTGGTGCCGCCGGTCTTAATCCGCCAGGGCAGCGGTGCACGCAGTGCTGCCCTGGGGATTACGAGTTCGCTCTCGGCCAGCTTTCGTTTGGCGGTTCCACTGCCATGCAAACGCTAGCAGAGGTGGGGTGCCGAGGGCCCCTGCAATGTCCATGCACTTGGCATGGGCGGTGCAGGGGCCCCCATGGACAGCCCTGTTGTGCTTTTCACTGCCTGAGTTACAGGCAGTGAAAAGCACGATGGGTGCTGTCGCATCCAACGCACCGCAACATTGCCGCTGCCTCGATTATGAGCCGGCATCAATGTTGTAGCCTGTTTCCCGCTGGACCAGCAGGCAACTCATTATAGGACCAGCAGGCGGAAAACCGGAGTGGCAGTTTTCCGTCCCAAAGAGTTTGGCGGGCAGCCTCAGCCGCCTGCCAAACTCAAAATGAGGGCCTGACGCCTCACCCAGCATAGTATAAGCCTGAGAAGAGCCTCCAGTTTGCTAGGGTTTAATGCTAAAACTGGTCTCAGCGGAGCTAAGGGTGTACCCACTGCCAGGTTGATCAGGCCGCTTTAAATTTATTCTCCACAGATGTGAGGGCAGTTGCAGCTGCATACCCCCATGTCTCAGCCCCATAGATGGAAGCTGCCACCGCCGGAGACACCACACCACCTGCGGTAGCCTTGTGTTACCTTTCAATGTGCAACGCTGTTTGGTGAAGGGTTATTTTACTCTTTTCCATTTGATGATCCCAGGTCTTATTATCTGACAATCTTATTCTTAGGTAGCCAAACTATTCGAACTGTTTTATACGGGAGCCCTCAATCGTAATAATAGCTCTAAAGGACCTAAGTGGGGTTATTCCCATATATCTTGTTTTTGATGAATTTATTTCCAGTATCCTCACTTTACAAAAGGCGACAAGCAAAGGAGTCAATTTCCGCCTGAAGGCCCACCGGAGTTCTCGAAATAAGAAGAGTATAATCCACAAACATTAAGATTGTGACTGGTACTCCTGCTAACTTAAATGCATCGTGCCCTCACTTAGACAACCATTTAACTGCCCCAAAGACTAAAACGTGTCGGGGCTAGTACATTTGCTTAATTTAATCCTTGATTTACCCCCCTTTTGATGGGAATTTCATCAGTTAGGCCATCACCCCTATTCCACCTCACCTTTGCGTAGGTGTTAAAGTGAAGGATTTAACGGATCCATAGGAGGTCACCAGGGATCCCACAGGCATCCAGTACCCTCCATATATTATGTCTCGGAACCAGAACAAAAGCTGCCCTCAGATCTACAGAGACGACGCACAAGTGATCCCTCTTCAAGGTGACATGTTTCCAGCATGTTATCATGAAACGAAAAACCTGGTTGATTTTACTGACTTTCAAGTTTTTTGCTCTGCGTTTAATGAGAACTGCAAATTTAGTGGCTGAAGAAAAACACACACTCTATTATATTCATGCTGTTCAAAATAAAACAGAGCATGACAGGAGTCCTAAGTCCAAAAAAGTATGCAGCAAAAGATGAAAGACAAATGTCATTTCGAATGACCAGGGCTCTCACAAGAACATGGATAGTTGGAGCTTAGAGCAGAAATTTATAGAAAATGGACCAGTATGTATCTTTTATGTCTCAGTGCAAGTTAGTGGAGCTTAATCAAGTGGCAGAAACATGTTTCTTTCAGCGAAAACTTATCTAATGAGCAGGCGCCAGGATCTTCTCCATGAGGAAGTGCCGGACAGCCTTGAGGAGAAGCTATCATTCAGATGTACAATTCTAGGCTTGTTATTCTCACAAAATCCAGTTTCTACTTGCCAGGTTTGAAAAGGAGGTTGCACTACAACAGGTGCCAAGGTACAACAATAGCCTTATGGCCCCGTGCCTACGGCAGACATGGATCTATCAAGTATACTCAGGGTCATAGGAAGCTTCAAACATATATAGAACAACATCCATATTTGATTAAAATGTGTGATATATTTAGGGTTAAGTATGCAGTTATTAACCCTGCATTACACGTGGGTACATAAACAAGGTACATGCGAGAGTTGTCTTGTTTTCACGATGCTTGCACTGTAGTATAGCGCCCTCCTTCAATTTTCAGGATGTGTTCTTTTACAGAAATACTTTAAGGAGGAGAGAGAAGACCGTGGCCTGGCTTGTGTGTGGCTCGTCCCTTAATTGGGACAAAGAGCCATGTTAGAGCCAGACCTCTGCTCGAGCTAGGTTTGACCCTTCCTTGTCTTACACATCTTTTTACGATGTTCAGCACCTCAGAAATAAACTAGATTTTGCTGAGTCGGGGTTTGCCCAAAATGGCTTTGAAGAACCTTCAGTACAAAGTAGCTGGGATACTTGGGGATTCTTGCACATAAGATTGAAACACAACTCTGGGCCATCAGGACACCTGGTTTCTAGTCCTAGGTTTTTATTTGAAAGCCCAATGTATTCTGCGGGTTGGACTCATAGGATACTTCCACTGAGCCAACTGGACTTACACAAATGATAATGATTTGCAACTGAAAAACCCAGCACTGGTAACAAAACGTCATGACAATGTAAGCTAAGTGACAGCTGTGTTTGTACACAGCCACCTGCCTTCTAAACCGAGCCGCTGTTGTGCCCTGATGACCTATGTACGTGCAGAGCCTTCAAAAAGTGCTAGCACTCCCATGTACATGTACAGCATACATGTGTGTGCCTTCACTGCAACATGTCATCTACAGCATGCTTCCCGATAGGCATTGGGGCCCTCCCATGTACATGCACAGCATACATGTGTGGGCCTTCACTGCAGCGTGCCATCATCAGCATGCTTTTCGATAGGCATTGGGGCCCTCCCAGGTACATGCATGTGTGTGCCTTCACTTCAGCGTGCCATCTACAGCATGCTTCTCGATAGACACATAGGCCTTCCCATGTACATGCACAGCATACATGTGTCTTCACTGCAGTGTGCTATCTACAGCATGCTTCTCGATCGGCATTGGGGCCCTCCCAGGTACATGCATGTGTGTGGGCCTTCACTGCAGCGTGCTAACTACAGCATGCTTCTCGATAGGCATTGGGGCCCTCCCATGTGCATGCACAGCATACATGTGTGGGCCTTCACTGCAGTATGCCTTCTACAGCATGCTTCTTGAGAGGCCCCGGGTCCCTCCCATGTACATGCATGTGTGTGTGCCTTCACTGCACCGTGCCGTCTACAGTATGCTTCTCAATAGGCATTGGGGAACTCCCATGTACATGCACAGCATGCACATGTGTGTGCCTTCACTGCAGCGTGCTGTCTACAGCATGCGTCTCGAGATGCATTGGGGCATGCACCGAATGCATGTGTGTGCGTCTTCACCGCTGAGTGCCACTTACAGCATGCTTCTCGATAGTCATTGGGGCTTTCCCATGTACATGCGCAGCATATGTGTGTGTATGCCTTCACTGTAGCGTGCCATCTACATCATGCTTCTCGAAAGGCACTGGGGCACTCCCATGTACATGCACAGCATGCATGTGTGTGCCTTCACTGTAGCGTGCCATCTACATCATGCTTCTCGAAAGGCACTGGGGCCTTCCTAATAGAGTCACCATATAACACTGGCAACAAGAATCACTACTAAGTGCACACAGCGACTATTGAAGTTGGCACTGCAGTGCCCAAAGCCTGTGGCATGTCCCTCTAAACATATCAAACACACTCTTGCATGGAAAGGAAGTGCACACAGCAATGGTGTTTAGAAAACCTCCCATCAAACAAGCACATGTATACCCAGTATCAGCACGGGTGAAGGGACAGTGAAAGCCGTAGACTGAACAATATTTTGGCCTTCCTTTCCCCTAGCTACAAAACTGTTTTTTAGCTTATTTGGTGCACTCTGCCCCCCTCTCGGGGACATTTACATTGTTGCAGTAAAGCAGGTGCCTAAAATGGCTTTAACATAAATTCCTGTCTGCATCGTACATACAAAAGTAGCAAGACACCTAAGGAGAAGGAAAAAGGTGCAGACAAGCACACCTAAAATGAGCCACTTTTGTGGATTTTGTTGCAGTAACCTGCCGGCAAAGAGGTGAGCTCAGCAAGAGTGAAAATGCTTATTCTGCAGCAAATCTCAGAAGCACCTGGTGGTGCCCACAAAGAAATAAAACATGTTTCGGAACAATCAAACACAACAGGGCAGGACCTTGTCTTCCAATGCAGAGGAATCTGACAATTAAGAGGTGTTCATCATGTTGAGAATAAAAGAACCATCAACCACATCGAGCATGAAGTCATCCTGTACCTAAACGTATTGGTAAATGACATGGCCACAGCAGGCCCTTTGGGCAACCATAGGGTTGAAAACCTTTCTACTGGAAGGTCTTGGCCTTGACCAAAACCACAAAAGTATGAACAAACATCCCCATCTCTCTGATGCTGAACAACCTGCCGTGGACAATCAGGGTCCCCCTCAGAAACGGCTTGCATAATTCTCGCCTGTGTCCTTAAGAGAATTGAAACTTTCTTTTATGATAGCTGGGGGATTTTATTACATTCGATTATTATATTGGCTAGCAAATCCTCACCACTGTGTCCTTAATAGAATAGAATCTTTCCTTTAGGATAGTTTTGTGATTTTCTGATGCATTTGCAGTTCCGAAGTTCAGAAAAGTGCCCTTCTTTTAGAATACATACCTAAAATGTACATAAGTTCCATAGTCTAGTTCCAACAGGTTTGCATCCAATTCCTTAACCAGGGTTTGCTGGGAAGTGGTAGCATGCACACCCTGGTGGGTGGGGGGGCACGTGGTGAAGGTGTAATAAAGCAGTTCGCCATCAGCATAACATTTCTAAAGAAGAGCTTGCAAACGTAGTATCTTCTGGTATGCTATCCCCATGAGACTGTTGTACCAGCCTAAAAATTATTTGAGTTTTAAAACACTCTAACATCTTATGTGTTGTGTTTGGTAAATTGTATATTCTTTACTGTTTTGCTTTTTTTAATGGTTTATTAGTTGTTTAAAAAAAGAAAAACATACCTTAAAATTCGTTGTTCAGGAAATCGTTATTCAGGCAAAATCGTTGTTTAGACAGTAGTTGTTCATTACTTCGTTGTAGAGACTTTTTAGTTGTTTAGCAGTAGTGGTTTAGGCTATAGTTGTTTAGGACCTAGTTGTTCCGTCACATATTCCTTTAAAACAGTGATACACTATGTAAGGAAATGCCTCCTTGGCATGGTTACCCCCTGACATTTTGCCTTTGCTGATGCTAAGTTATGATTTGAAAGTGTGCTGAGGCCTGCTAACCAGGCCCCAGCACCAGTGTTCTTTCCCTAACCTGTACTTTTGTTTTCACAATTGGCACTCCCTGGCATCCAGGTAAGTCCCTTGTAACTGGTACCCCTGGTACCAAGGGCCCTGATGCCAGGGAAGGTCTCTAAGGGCTGCAGCATGTCTTATGCCACCCTGGGGACCCCTCACTCAGCACAGACACACTGCTTGCCAGCTTGTGTGTGCTGGTGAGGACAAAACGAGTAAGTCGACATAGCACTCCCCTCAGGGTGCCATGCCAACCTCACACTGCCTATGCAGTATAGATAAGTCACCCCTCTAGCAGGCCTTACAGCCCTAAGGCAGGGTGCACTATACCATAGGTGAGGGCACCAGTGCATGAGCACTGTGCCCCTACAGTGTCTAAGCAAAACCTTAGACATTGTAAGTGCATGGTAGCCATAAGAGTATATGGTCTGGGAGTCTGTCAAACACGAACTCCACAGCACCATAATGGCTACACTGAAAACTGGGAAGTTTGGTATCAAACTTCTCAGCACAATAAATGCACACTGATGCCAGTGTACATTTTATTGTAACATACACCCCAGAGGGCACCTTAGAGGTGCCCCCTGATACCTTAACCAACTACCCGTGTAGGCTGACTGGTTTTAGCAGCCTGCCACACTCGAGACATGTTGCTGGCCACATGGGGAGAGTGCCTTTGTCACTCTGTGGCTAGTAACAAAGCCTGTACTGGGTGGAGATGCTTATCACCTCCCCCTTACAGGACTGTAACACCTGGCGGTGAGCCTCAAAGGCTTACCCGCTTTGTTACAGCACCCCAGGGCATTCCAGCTAGTGGAGTTGCCCGCCCCCTCCGGCCACGGCCCCACTTTTGGCGGCAAGGCCGGAGGAGATAATGAGAAAAACAAGGAGTCGTCACTGGCCAGTCAGGACAGCCCCTAAGGCAACCTGAGCTGAAGTGACTCTGACTTTTAGGAATCCTCCATCTTGCAGATGGAGGATCCCCCCAATAGGGATAGGAATGTGACCCCCTCCCCTTGGGAGGAGGCACAAAGAGGGTGTAGCCACCCTCAGGGCTAGTAGCCATTGGCTACTGCCCTCCCTGACCTAAACACCCCCCTAAATTCTGTATTTAGGGGCTCCCCTGAACCTAGGAACTCAGATTCCTGCAACCTAAGAAGAAGAGGACTGCTGAGCTGAAAAACCCTGCAGAGAAGACGGAGACACCAACTGCTTTGGCACCACCTCTACCGGCCTGTCTCCCCCCTTCTGAAGAAACTGCTCCAGCGACGCTTTCCCCAGGGACCAGCGACCTCTGAATCCTCAGAGGACTGCCATGCTCTCTAAGGACCAAGAAACTCCAGAGAACAGCGGCCCGTTCACCCAAGACTGCAACTTTGTTTCCAAAGGAGCAACTTTAAAACGACTGCGTTTCCCGCCAGAAGCGTGAGACTTGCAACTCTGCACCCGACGCCCCCGGCTCGACTTGTGGAGAACAAACACTTCAGGGAGGACTCCCCGGTGACTACGAGACCTTGAGTAGCCAGAGTTGCCCCCCCTGAGCCCCCACAGCGACGCCTGCTGAGGGAATCCCGAGGCTCCCCCTGACCGCGACTGCCTGACTCCCAGATCCCGACGCCTGGAAAAGACCCTGCACCCGCAGCCCCCAGGACCTGAAAGATCGGAACTCCAGTGCAGGAGTGACCCCCAAGAGGCCCTCTCCCTTGCCCAGGTGGTGGCTACCCCGAGGAGCCCCCCCTTTGCCTGCCTGCATCGCTGAAGAGACCCCTTGGTCTCCCATTGATTCCAATTGAAAACCCGACGTGTGTTTGCACACTGCACCCGGCCGCCCCCGTGCTGCTGAGGGTGTACTTTCAGTGCTTACTTGTGTCCCCCCGGTGCCCTACAAAACCCCCCTGGTCTGCCCTCCGAAGACGCGGGTACTTACCTGCTGGCAGACTGGAACCGGGGCACCCCCTTCTCCATTGAAGCCTATGCGTTTTGAGCACCACTTTGAACTCTGCACCTGACCGGCCCTGAGCTGCTGGTGTGGTAACTTTGGGGTTGCTCTGAACCCCCAACGGTGGGCTACCTTGGACCCAAACTTGAACCCCGTAGGTGGTTTACTTACCTGCAAGAACTAACAATTACTTACCTCCCCTAGGAACTGTGAAAATTGCACTGTCTAGTTTTAAAATAGCTATATGTGTTTTATTTGAAAAGTATATATGCTATTGTGATTATTCAAAGTTCCTAAAGTACTTACCTGCAATACCTTTCATTCAAAGTATTACATGTAAAATTTGAACCTGTGGTTCTTAAAATAAACTAAGAAAATATATTTTTCTATACAAAAACCTATTGGCCTGGAATTGTCTCTGAGTGTGTGTTCCTCATTTATTGCCTGTGTGTGTACAACAAATGCTTAACACTACTCCTTTGATAAGCCTACTGCTCGACCACACTACCACAAAATAGAGCATTAGTATTATCTCTTTTTGCCACTATCTTACCTCTAAGGGGAACCCTTGGACTCTGTGCATACTATTCCTTACTTTGAAATAGTGCATACAGAGCCAACTTCCTACATTGGTGGATCAGCGGTGGGGTACAAGACTTTGCATTTGCTGGACTACTCAGCCAATACCTGATCACACGACAAATTCCAAAAATTGTCATTAGAAACTGATTTTTGCAATTTGAGGTATTTTTCTAAATTTTTAAAAGTCCTGCTAGGGCCTTGTGTTAGTCCCTGTTAGCATTTCTTTTAGAGTTTAAAAGTTTTGTGAAAGTTTGAATTAGGTTCTAGAAATAGTTTTAGATTCTTAAAAAGTATTCCAACTTTTAGAAACATAATGCCTGGTGCAGAAGAGAATGTGGTGGAGCTCGACCTCACACCTTACCTCCATCTTAAGATGAGGGAGCTAAGGTCACTCTGCAAAATAAAGAAAATCCCAATTGGCTTAAGACCCTCCAAACAACAGCTCCAGGAGCTTTTGGCAGGGTTTGAAAAATCCAACCCCTCTGAGGATGACAACCCAGAGGATGATGATAGTGACTTGGAGGAGAATTCCCCCCTTCCAGTCCTAATTAGGGAGATCAGGGACACCTCAACCCCTGACTCCAAACATAAGAGTCAGAGATGCTGCTTCCCTCACAGGAGGGGCCAGCACCTCTGGAATCACTGAGGATAGCCTCAGTGAAGATGACCTCCTGTTAGCCAGGATGGCCAAAAGATTGGCTTTGGAGAGACAGCTCCTAGCCATAGAAAGGGAAAGACAAGAGATGGGCCTAGGTCCCATCAATGGTGGCAGCAACTTAAATAGGGTCAGAGATTCTCCTGACATGTTGAAAATCCCTAAAGGGATTGTGACTAAATATGAAGATGGTGATGACATCACCAAATGGTTCACAGCTTTTGAGAGGGCTTGTGCAACCAGAAAAGTAAACAGATCTCACTGGGGTGCTCTCCTTTGGGAAATGTTCACTGGAAAGTGTAGGGATAGACTCCTCACACTCTCTGGAAAAGATGCAGAATCTTATGACCTCATGAAGGGAACCCTGATTGAGGGCTTTGGATTCTTCACTGAGGAGTATAGAATTAGATTCAGGGGGGCTCAAAAAACCTCGAGCCAGACCTGGGTTGATTTTGTTGACTACTCAGTGAAAACACTGGATGGTTGGATTCAAGGCAGTGGTGTTAATGATTATGATGGGCTGTACAATTTATTTGTGAAAGAACACCTGTTAAGTAATTGTTCAAATGATAAACTGCATCAGCATCTGGTAGACCTAGGACCAATTTCTCCCCAAGAATTGGGAAAGAAGGCGGACCATTGGGTCAAGACTAGGGTGACCAAGACTTCCACAAGGGGGTGACCAAAAGAAAGGGGTCACAAAGCCTCCCCAGGGGAAGAGTGTTGAGACATCCAAAAATAAAAATAGTAAAGAGTCTTCTACAGGCCCCCAAAAACCTGCACAGGAGGGTGGGCCCAGAGCCTCTTCACAATCCAATTTTGGGTACAAGGGTAAAAACGTTGATCCCAAAAAGGCCTGGTGTCGTAGCTGTAATCAGCCTGGACACCAAACTGGAGACAAGGCCTGTCCCAAGAAAAGTACTACTTCTAACTCCACTCCAGCTAACACTGGAATGGCTAGTCTCCAAGTGGGATCAACAGTGTGCCCAGAGCAAATCAGGTGTCACACTGAAGCTACATTAGTCTCTGAGGGTGGGGTGGATTTAGCCACACTGGCTGCCTGGCATCCTAACATGCAAAAATACAGGCAGCAGCTCTTAATTAATGGGACAAGTGTAGAAGGCCTGAGGGATACAGGTGCCAGTGTCACCATGGTGACAGAGAAACTGGTTTCCCCTGGTCAATACCTGGCTGGACAAACTTATCCAGTCACCAACGCTGACAATCAGACTAAAGTACATCCCATGGCTATGGTAACTTTAGAGTGGGGAGGGGTCAATGGCCTGAAGCAGGTGGTGGTCTCCTCAAATATCCCAGTATACTTTTTGCTTGGAAATGACCTGGAGTCCTCAGCATGGGCTGAGGTAGAACTGAAAACCCATGCAGCCATGCTGGGTATCCCTGAACTGGTGTGTGTCAAGACAAGGGCACAGTGCAAGGCTCAGGGTGAAAAAGTAGAGTTGGAGCCTGGAAAAAGGGCCCAGCCTACCAAGAGAAAAGGAAAGACAGCTGGGAAACCAGCTGCAACACAGCAACAAAAAGAGAACCTCTCTTCTCAGGAAGAAGTTCTGCCCTCTGAGGGAACTGAGCCTCTAGAGTTAGAACCTTATCAGGTTGAGCTCTTAGGCCCAGGGGGACCCTCAAGGGAACAGTTGTGTAAAGGGCAGGAAACCTGTCCCTCTCTTGAAGGCCTTAGGCAGCAAGCTGCTGAAGAGTCCAATGGCAAGAAAACTGGAACACATAGGGTCTATTGGGAAGATGGACTCCTTTACACTGAGGCAAGAGATCCCAAACCTGGTGCCACTAGGAGAGTGGTAGTGCCTCAGGAGTTTAGGGAGTTCATACTGACCTTAGCCCATGATATTCCTCTTGCTGGGCATTTGGGACAAATCAAGACGTGGGAGAGACTAGTCAACCACTTCTACTGGCCCAACATGTCCCAGAAAGTCAAGGAGTTTTGTGTCTCCTGTACCACCTGTCAAGCCAGTGGTAAGATAGGTGGACATCCAAAGGCCCCCCTCATTCCACTTCCAGTGGTGGGGGTCCCCTTTGAAAGAGTGGGTATGGACATAGTGGGTCCACTTGAACCTCCCACAGCCTCAAGGAATATGTACATACTAGTAGTAGTGGATCATGCTACTAGATACCCTGAAGCTATTCCCCTTAGGTCGACTACTGCCCCTGCAGTAGCCAAGGCCCTCATTGGTATTTTTACCAGAGTGGGTTTTCCTAAGGAGGTGGTGTCTGACAGAGGTACCAACTTCATGTCAGCACACCTGTAACACATGTGGAATGACTTATAAATTCACTACACCATACCATCCACAAACTGATGGCCTTGTTGAGAGATTCAACAAGACATTAAAAGGCATGATCATGGGGCTCCCTGAAAAACTCAAAAGGAGATGGGATGTCCTCTTGCCATGTCTGCTTTTCGCTTACAGAGAGGTGCCTCAGAAGGGAGTAGGGTTCTCACCCTTTGAACTTCTGTTTGGCCACCCTGTAAGGGGACCACTAGCTCTTGTGAAAGAAGGCTGGGAGAGACCTCTTCATGAGCCTAAACAAGACATAGTGGACTATGTACTTGGCCTACGTTCAAGGATGGCAGAGTACATGGAAAAGGCAAGTAAAAACCTTGAGGCCAGCCAACAGCTCCAGAAGTTTTGGTATGACCAAAAGGCTGCACTGGTTGAATTTCAACCAGGGCAGAAAGTCTGGGTTCTGGAGCCTGTGGCTCCCAGGGCACTTCAGGACAGATAAAGTGGCCCTTACCCAGTGGTAGAGAAGAAGAGTCAGGTCACCTACCTGGTAGACCTAGGCACTAGCAGGAGCCCCAAGAGGGTGATCCATGTGAACCGCCTTAAGCTCTTCCATGATAGGGCTGATGTGAATCTGTTGATGGTAACAGATGAGGACCAGGAAGCTGAGAGTGAACCTCTCCCTGATCTCCTCTCATCAAACCCTAAAGATGGTTCAGTAGATGGAGTGATCTATTCAGACACCCTCTCTAGCCAACAGCAATCTGATTGTAGGAAGGTCCTGCAACAATTTGCTGAGCTCTCTCCCTGATCTCCTCTCATCAAACCCTAAAGATGGTTCAGTAGATGGAGTGATCTATTCAGACACCCTCTCTAGCCAACAGCAATCTGATTGTAGGAAGGTCCTGCAACAATTTGCTGAGCTCTTTTCCCTAACCCCTGGTCAGACACACCTGTGTACCCATGATGTGGACACAGGAGACAGCATGCCTGTCAAAAACAAAATATTCAGACAGTCTGACCAAGTTAAGGAAAGCATCAAAGTGGAAGTCCACAAGATGCTGGAATTGGGAGTTATTGAGCACTCTGACAGCCCCTGGGCTAGCCCAGTGGTCTTAGTCCCCAAACCTCACACCAAAGATGGAAAGAGAGAGATGAGGTTTTGTGTGGACTACAGAGGACTTAATTCTGTCACCAAGACAGATGCCCATCCCATTCCAAGGGCTGATGAACTGATTGATAAATTAGGTGCTGCCAAATTCTTAAGTACCTTTGACTTAACAGCAGGGTACTGGCAAATCAAAATGGCACCAGGAGCAAAAAAAAAGACAGCATTCTCCACCCCTGATGGGCATTATCAGTTTACTGTTATGCCCTTTGGTTTAAAGAATGCCCCTGCCACCTTCCAAAGGTTGGTGAATCAAGTCCTTGCTAGTTTGGAGTCCTTTAGTGCAGCTTATCTTGATGATATTGCTGTCTTTAGCTCCAGCTGGCAGGATCACCTGGTCCACCTGAAGAAGGTTTTGAAGGCTCTGAAATCAGCAGGCCTCTCTATCAAGGCATCCAAATGCCAGATAGGGCAGGGAACTGTGGTTTACTTGGGGCACCTCGTAGGTGGAGGTCAAGTTCAACCACTCCAGCCTAAGATCCAGACTATTCTGGACTGGGCAGCTCCAAAAACCCAGACTCAAGTCAGGGCATTCCTTGGCTTGACTGGGTATTACAGGAGGTTTGTGAAGGGATATGGATCCATAGTGACAGCCCTCACAGAACTTACCTCCAAGAAAATGCCCAAGAAGGTAAACTGGACTGTAGAATGCCAACAGGCCTTTGACACCCTGAAACAAGCAATGTGCACAGCACCAGTTCTAAAAGCTCCAGATTACTCCAAGCAGTTCATTGTGCAGACAGATGCCTCTGAACATGGGATAGGGGCAGTTTATTCCCAAACAAATGAAGATGGCCTTGACCAGCCTGTTGCTTTCATTAGCAGGAGGTTACTCCCCAGGGAGCAGCGTTGGAGTGCCATTGAGAGGGAGGCCTTTGCTGTGGTTTGGTCCCTGAAGAAGCTGAGACCATACCTCTTTGGTACTCACTTTGTAGTTCAAACTGACCACAGACCTCTCAGATGGCTGATGCAAATGAAAGGTGAAAATCCAAAACTGTTGAGGTGGTCCATCTCCCTACAGGGAATGGACTTTATAGTGAGTGGAACACAGACCTGGGACTGCCCATGCCAATGCAGATGGCCTTTCCAGGTTCTTCCACTTAGAAAATGAAGACTCTCTTGGGAAAGGTTAGTCTCATCCTCTTTCGTTTGGGGGGGGGGGAGGTGTGTAAGGAAATGCCTCCTTGGCATGGTTACCCCCTGACGTTTTGCCTTTGCTGATGCTAAGTTTTGATTTGAAAGTGTGCTGAGGCCTGCTAACCAGGCCCCAGCACCAGTGTTCTTTCCCTAACCTGTACTTTTGTTTTCACAATTGGCACACCCTGGCATCCAGGTAAGTCCCTTGTAACTGGTACCCCTGGTACCAAGGGCCCTGACGCCAGGGAAGGTCTCTAAGGGCTGCAGCATGTCTTATGCCACCCTGGGGACCCCTCACTCAGCACAGACACACTGCTTGCCAGCTTGTGTGTTCTGGTGAGGACAAAACGAGTAAGTCGACATAGCACTCCCCTCAGGGTGCCATGCCAACCTCACACTGCCTATGCAGTATAGATAAGTCACCCCTCTAGCAGGCCTTACAGCCCTAAGGCAGGGTGCACTATACCATAGGTGAGGGCACCAGTGCATGAGCACTGTGCCCCTACAGTGTCTAAGCAAACCCTTAGACATTGTAAGTGCAGGGTAGCCATAAGAGTATATGGTCTGGGAGTCTGTCAAACACGAACTCCACAGCACCATAATGGCTACACTGAAAACTGGGAAGTTTGGTATCAAACTTCTCAGCACAATAAATGCACACTGATGCCAGTGTACATTTTATTGTAACATACACCCCAGAGGGCACCTTAGAGGTGCCCCCTGAAACCTTAACCAACTACCCGTGTAGGCTGACTGGTTTTAGCAGCCTGCCACACTCGAGACATGTTGCTGGCCACATGGGGAGAGTGCCTTTGTCACTCTGTGGCTAGTAACAAAGCCTGTACTGGGTGGAGATGCTTATCACCTCCCCCTTACAGGACTGTAACACCTGGCGGTGAGCCTCAAAGGCTCACCCCCTTTGTTACAGCACCCCAGGGCATTCCAGCTAGTAGAGTTGCCCGCCCCCTCCGGCCACAGCCCCACTTTTGGCGGCAAGGCCGGAGGAGATAATGAGAAAAACAAGGAGGAGTCACTGGCCAGTCAGGACAGCCCCTAAGGCAACCTGAGCTGAAGTGACTCTGACTTTTAGGAATCCTCCATCTTGCAGATGGAGGATCCCCCCAATAGGGATAGGAATGTGACCCCTCCCCTTGGGAGGAGGCACAAAGAGGGTGTAGCCACCCTCAGGGTTAGTAGCCATTGGCTACTGCCCTCCCTGACCTAAACACACCCCTAAATTCTGTATTTAGGGGCTCCCCTGAACCTAGGAACTCAGATTCCTGCAACCTAAGAAGAAGAGGACTGCTGAGCTGAAAAACCCTGCAGAGAAGACGGAGACACCAACTGCTTTGGCCCCAGCTCTACCGGCCTGTCTCCCCCCTTCTGAAGAAACTGCTCCAGCGACGCTTTCCCCAGGGACCAGCGACCTCTGAATCCTCAGAGGACTGCCCTGCTCTGGAAGGACCAAGAAACTCCTGAGAACAGCGGCCCTGTTCACCCAAACTGCAACTTTGTTTCCAAATGAGCAACTTTAAAACGACTGCGTTTCCCGCCAGAAGCGTGAGACTTGCAACTCTGCACCCGACGCCCCCGGCTTGACTTGTGGAGAACAAACACTTCAGGGAGGACTCCCCAGCGACTACGAGACCGTGAGTAGCCAGAGTTGCCCCCCCTGAGCCCCCACAGCGACGCCTGCAGAGGGAATCCCGAGGCTCCCCCTGACCGCGACTGCCTGACTCCCAGATCCCGACGCCTGGAAAAGACCCTGCACCCGCAGCCCCCAGGACCTGAAAGATCGGAACTCTAGTGCAGGAGTGACCCCCAGGAGGCCCTCTCCCTTGCCCAGGTGGTGGCTACCCCGAGGACCCCCCCCTTGCCTGCCTGCATCGCTGAAGAGACCCCTTGGTCTCCCATTGATTCCAATTGAAAACCCGACGAGTGTTTGCACACTGCACCCGGCCGCCCCCGTGCTGCTGAGGGTGTACTTTCAGTGCTAACTTGTGTCCCCCCCGGTGCCCTACAAAACCCCCCTGGTCTGCCCTCCGAAGATGCGGGTACTTACCTGCTGGCAGACTGGAACCGGGGCACCCCCTTCTCCATTGAAGCCTATGCATTTTGGGTACCACTTTGAACTCTGCACCTGACCGGCCCTGAGCTGCTGGTGTGGTAACTTTGGGGTTGCTCTGAACCCCCAACGGTGGGCTACCTTGGAACCAAACTTGAACCCCATAGGTGGTTTACTTACCTGCAAGAACTAACAATTACTTACCTACCCTAGGAACTGTGAAAATTGCACTGTCTAGTTTTAAAATAGCTATATGTGTTTTATTTGAAAAGTATATATGCTATTGTGATTATTCAAAGTTCCTAAAGTACTTACCTACAATACCTTTCATTCAAAGTATTACATGTAAAATTTGAACCTGTGGTTCTTAAAATAAACTAAGAAAATATATTTTTCTATACAAGAACCTATTGGCCTGGAATTGTCTCTGAGTGTGTGTTCCTCATTTATTGCCTGTGTGTGTACAACAAATGCTTAACACTACTCCTTTGATAAGCCTACTGCTTGACCACACTACCACAAAAATAGAGCATTTGTATTATCTCTTTTTGCCACTATCTTACCTCTAAGGGGAACCCTTGGACTCTGTGCATACTATTCCTTACTTGAAATAGTGCATACAGAGCCAACTTCCTACACACTATCTGAGCATCTCATCCTGGGCCTCTCAATGGATCATAGAGTTTCCATTCGGACTATGTGATATCCTTTCATCAGGGCTTCCATCCTAATACATTTACTGGCTTTCAGTGCACGATCACATGTAATTTAAAGTAGGGTTCCTAACTTTCACAAAGCTTACAGAAACTTACTCAACTTACTCTGGAATATTAGAGCAAACAAATTAATAATTATAACTAAAGCTCCCGGTTTTCCATTTAGATGGATTTTTACATATAAATACAGACGGAAATATATTTTTCCTTTGTCTGTATTTATACATAGAAACAAAAAAATGCTAATTAATATGTTTAACTTTGCTGCTGCTTGTGAGGAGAAGACAAGCCTTTCCGAGTGCAGGGAGATGGCTTATTGGATTTCAGCTGAGCCAGTAACAAAGGTCAACGTTAAGGGGCCATCAGGCCTCCTTTTGTTTAAATATCCTGGCTTGGAGCTTTGATGGGTTCGGGGGGAGACGCACACCTAAAAGCAATTGAGGGAAAACAAATGCACATAGGTTATTACTTTACAGATACTTAAGACAGGCATGCTTTTGACTTTGTTCAGTCCCTACCACTATAGAGCTATTCATCCCAATTTAGGGTTTCAGAGTGCTTACAGCACACTTTATTTGCCAATAAATCATGTGTGTGTAAATCAATGTGTGGGATATGTTACATAAGACTATGAGGGTTACAGCTTACTGTGCTATATTAGAAGGATTGGAATGTATTAACTGCAAGTAACAAAAGGATCTCTTTGCTAAAAGCAGTAACCCATTTACCCATCTACATAAATCTATCTAAACCTATAACAACCAAGCGCGCATTGCCTATTTAAATACATTTAAAAAAATACTCGCTGCAGCGTTTTTTTTTTCTTGCGCCAAAATAAAATGTGGATAAATACAGATAAAATGACCAAAAAATAAATATGGATAAATACAGACAGAAATGTGAAAAAAAAAAATACCATAAAAAATGGAGCCCTAATTATAAGCCAAGAAGAATCCCTAGGAGGGTAGATCACAAACTTCTTATTATCCTTTGTTACAAACTAAACTCTGTTAGGGCTTACTTCGCTCAAGGACTTCAGCTCTTGACATCACTTCCAATCAAACTACACTTATCCCAGCCTCTCAGAGTCTTCAAAAAGGCTCTGATGACTCTCCTGTTCTAGGTATGTTAAGACTAGTCCCAAGAAGCGACCTCGGTGTTCAGTGCGCATAATAAATGTATTGCGTTAGTTAGGCAGTATCAGAGCTTGCACTAAAATTAAATAGTTTTGTCCAGTTCACTTCTCTGGCAGACAACAGAAAGAAGTTCACACTATTTCTGGTGGCGGTGAGCGTTCCTGGTCTGGGTGCTGGGTGCGGGTCTTAGTTTGGCCGACCACCAGTTGGAGTCCGATGGTGAGGTGTTCTTGCTGAAGATAACTACTGTCTTCTCCGTGGTGAGCTTGAGACAGTTGGCTTTTATCTAATTAACAAACGTACGCAGGCAGGTACTGAACTTGTTTCTTGTGCTAGGGGTCTTTATCAAGAGGGAGAGTACGAGTTGTAAATCATGAGCGTAGGCGAGGATTTTGATGCTGGGTGCGTGAATGACATTGGCCAGCTGGATCATGTATGTGTTGAAGAGAGTGGGGCTGAGCGATGAACCTTGAGGCACTCCGCAGATGAATTTACCGGCTTCAGAGTAGTAATGTGCCAAGCTGACAGCCTGCGTTCTATCTGTTAAGAAGGAGCTCATCCAGCGGAGAGCAGATCTTAGGATGTCAATTTCATGAAGGCATCTGATGAAGATAGGATGTGAGACCATGGCAAATGATGGAGAGTGGTCCAGGAGAATGAGGGGTATCATGTCTCCTCTGCAGATGTACATTTAAGATGATGGCCGGCAAGGAGCTGCTGAAGAGCTGGGGTATAAAAATAGTAACACTCCAGGAGGACCGCTACCCTCCCCTCCTCTTAGCATCAAATCAACCCATAAAGGAGACAGGAACATCCATTTCAACATTTTCAAAACAAAAAGAGGGTTTGACACAACCTGTACCATCAATCTTGAAAGGTGCAGTGGGCCAGTCGTTACCAAAACCCAGGGCCTCTGGATTGTCGATCCAAACTTCAACGGTCCAAATGGAGGAAGGCCTGAGAAGAAGACTTGTAACCAAACAAGGTGAAATAGATAATTGGAGTTTGGCTTCCATCTGGCCTATCAGGAGAACACCATAAGGATTGAAATGAGATGTTTACAAGGCACTGCACAATAGTGCAGGACAACTTAAGCATCTTTTCCTGAAATCTGGGAGCTCTTGCGTCAAAAATTGAAGACGCCTCGCTGTCAGAATATAATGAAAAATTTGACATTGTTGCGGTTCAAGAGAGATGAGCACAATCCATCATTCTACTAATCGGATTCACTAGATACAACAGGCTATCATGCAAAAGCAGTGCCTATGAGAGAGCGAAAGGTGACCTAACCTGTTAGACTTGGCATAACTGGCATCGTCTCTCCTAACTTTCTGCCTCTACTTCCCAGGTTGCTTCTGTGTGCTGGACTCTGTTTTTGTTTGCTCTGGACACTTTACCGCTGCTGATCAGTGCTAAAGTGGAAGTATTCCCTGTATAAATTATATGTGTACATTGGCTTATCCATGATTGGCCTATTTGATTTATTAGTAACCCCCCAGTAAAGTGCACTAGAGGTGTCCAGGGCCTGTAAGTCAAATGCTACTAGTGGGCCTGCAGCACTGGTTGTGCCACCCACCTTAGTAGCTCTGTAAACATTGCTCAGACCAGCCACTGCAGTGTCAGTGTGTGCAGTTTTAAAACGCCAATTCGACTTGGCAAGTGTACCCACTTGCCATGCCTAAATCTTCCCTTTATATACATGTAAGGCACCCCTAAGGTAGGCCCTAGGTAGCGCCATGGGCAGGGTGCAGTGTATGTCAAAGGTGGGACATGTACTTATGTGTTTTATATGTCCTGACAGTGAAATACTGCCAAATTCGTTTTTCACTGTTCAAGGCCTATCTCTCTCAGAGGTTAACATGGGAGCTGCCTTTAAATATTATTAACACGCAGATTCCCTTTGGGAGCAGATAGACATTTGGAGTTTGGGGTCTCTGAACTCACAATTTAAAAATACATCTTTTAGTGAAGTTGTTTTTTAGATTGTGTGTTTGAAAATGCCACTTTTAGAAAGTAGGCATTTTCTTGCTTAAACCATTCTGTGACTCTGCCTGTTTGTGGATTCCCTGTCTGGGTCAGTTTGACAGCTGGGCTGTTTGCACCTCTCCTCTAGACAGTGACACAAAGGGAGCTGGGGTGTAGCCTGCATATCCTGATTGGCCATCTGGGCTGAGGGGAGGGGAGGAGTGGTCACTTACACCTGAAAGCGCTGTGCCTGCCCTCACACAATGCAGTCTCCAACCCCCTGGTGTGTGTCTGGGACCTGGCCTGGGCAAGGCAGGATCTTGAAAACAACAGAGACTTCTGTTTGAAGTAGGCCTACTTCAAAGGCAGAAAGAGGTATAAGAAGAGCACCCAAAACACCTGAATATCAGATTAATTCTGGAACCAAGAGGAACCTCTGCCCGGGAGAAGAGCTGGAGGAGGAGTACTGCCCCTTTCCCTGTGACTGTGCTTTGCTGAGTTGGCCTGCAGTAGCTGCTTCTGCCTGAGAGAGGACAAAGACTGACTTTTGTGTGACTTTCCACTGGTGAAGAATCTCCAGGGGCTTGAACTGAGCTTGCCTCCTCTTGTGGAAGTCTCAGGGACAACAAAGACTTCTCTCTGCCAGCACTTGGGCTTTCTGCTGAGGTACTTGCCTGCCAAGTGGTGCCCTAACCTGTCTCTGGGCCCTTGAAAGGTGCAGCTGGTGGAAAAGGACAGAAATCCATGCAAAGACCGCCGTACGGGGAAGCTTTTGACGTACCACCCACCTTGCGGCTGCAAAAATGACGCGCCACCAGCCTCAGGGCTAAAATCGATTATCCATCTGCATCGCGGCTGGGAGATCGACGCAATGCGGCCTGAGAAACGATGCGCAACACCCGCAGCGGCTGCTGTTAACGACGCAAGCCCCCACGCAGTGCAGTTTCTTGACCTAGTGTGACCAGATTTCAACGCAACATCACTGCGCTCGGAAAATCAACGCAAAGCCTGCCTGGACCCGAGGTGCCCGTTCGGGATCAACGCATCGCTGTCCTGCGGGAGAGAAGAAACGAAGCACACCAACCTGACGGGAGGAGGAACGACGCACGGTCTCGCTTGCGAATGAGAAATCAACGCATCACTGGCCTTTTCCGATGCACACTCGCCCGTACGGCTTTATTTTTACGCTACCCAGATATTTTTGTGCAATAACAGCGTTCTCACTGTTTTCTAAGGATTAAGACTCTTATTCTTTTTAAAATTCATATCTTGACTTGTGTATATCGGATTTTTATCATTTTGGTCTTGTTTTGTTTAGATAGATATTACCTATTTTTCTAAACCTGTGTTGTGTCATTTTGTAGTGGGGTCACTGGGTTGCTGTGTGTGTTGGTACAAATACTTTACACATTGCTTCTGAAGTTATGCTTGCTCGTGCCAAGCTACCAAGGGGGTGAGCGGGGGTTAACTGAGGGTGATTCTCCTTTACCCTGACTAGAGTGAGGGTCCTTGCTTGGACAGGGGGTAACCTGACTTCCAACCAAAGACCACATTTCTAACATAACCATTGATGTGAACTCTAATTTAACCGCAACGGTTAAGGTGCTGGATATAAATGAGCCACTGCTATTGGCTCTGCGCTCGGACGACTGGGATAAGCAGCAGATTCTATTCAACATTTACATTAACCCTAGAGAAAGAGCGGAAGTGATGGACAAACTGATCAACCTGCTTATGTAGCTGAAAGGAGATCGAAGGATAGCCAATTTGCTAATTACTGGTAACTTCAATCTAAATATTTTTTAAAACACACAAATGAGGACAATAATGAAATGCTATGCACCCTGCCCGCCCAAAGCTGTCCCCCTAAAGAGGGCAAGATAAGATTAGGAAAAAACTTTTGAGAGCCTCTGAATTAACCAGACTGATAATGCTAAACGGTCATCTTCTGGGGAACATCCCTCCATTATGGACCAGATCCTCTAATAAAACAACCTCATACCTCGACTACACCATGGTAAGCACCAGTCTATACAGCCAGGTGACTGATTTTAAAACTGATCAGCGATCCGAGAGTGATCACAAACCACAGAACATTTGGATTAGTGCCTATGCAACCAGTCTGGATCATGGCCGGAAAATGCAGGAAGACGCTGTAGGAGGCTGGCCTGGCTTATAGTGGGTACCTGATGGTACTTACACCCTGTGCCAGGTCCAGTTATCCCTTATTAGCAGATCAGTAGTGTTCTAGCAGGTTAGGCTGATAGAGGTAGCTATAGCAGAGCAGCTTAGGCTGAACTAGGAGACATGCAAAGCTCCTACTATACCACTTATATCATATAGGTATCTTAAGAAACACAATACTCAGGGTTACTGAAAATAAAGGTACTTTATTTTACTGACAATGTGCCAAAAAATATCACAGATGATATATTCCCTTAGGAGGTAAGTAAAATACACAAAATATACACAGAAACCAAAATCAGGTAAGTAAAACAGTCAGAAAGTAGTGCAAACACTGTAGAATACAATAGGATGCAATAGGCCCAGGGGCAACACAAACCATATCCTAAGAAAGTGGAATGTGAACCACATAGGGACCCCAGGCCTAGTGTAGTGTGTAGAGGGTCGCTGGGAGTGTAAGAAAACACTAAGGGTGTCCAGGAAACCCCACCCCAAGACCCTGAAAAGTAGGAGTGAAGTGCTACTACTTCCCCAGAAACACACTAAAGTCGTGATAGAGGATTTTGCAAAGACCACAACAGACTGCCAAGCACTGAAAACGGATTCCTGGACCTGAAGACCTGCAAAGGAAGGGGACCAAGTCCAAGAGGCGCTTAAGTGTCCAGGGGGGGCAGGAGCCCACTAAACCCCGGATGAAGGTGCAAAATGGCTGCCTCCGGGTGGAAGAAGCTGAAGATTCTGCAACAACAAAAAGTGCCAGGAACTTCTCCATTGTGCAGAAGATGTCCCACGATGTGCTGGAGGATGCACAGTTGTTTCCTTGGCAAAAGACAGCAAACAAGCCTTGCTAGCTGCAAGAGTCGCGGATGAAGACAATGGGTGCTACCCAGGCCCAGGAAGGACCAGGATGTCGCCACTTGGAAGAGGAGACAGAGGGGGCC
Source organism: Pleurodeles waltl (assembly GCF_031143425.1). Classification (NCBI taxonomy): domain Eukaryota; kingdom Metazoa; phylum Chordata; class Amphibia; order Caudata; family Salamandridae; genus Pleurodeles; species Pleurodeles waltl. The sequence goes on along the minus strand of NC_090447.1, from coordinate 1,490,816,176 downwards.
CTCAGCAACACAGAGAGCCCACGCACAAGAAGGTAGCACCCGCAGAAGCACTTGAACATGGGTTCAAGAAGTCTGAACATGGCGGTCGTCTCAACACTGCAAAAGAGGGTCCCACGAAGCCAGAGATCAACTCAGGGAGCTGAGCATTGCAGGACAGAGTGCTGGGGACCTGGGCTAAGCTGTGCACAAAGGTTTCCTTGCAAAGGTGCACAAAAGCCCTAGCAGCTGCAGTTCACTCAGTATACAGGATTACTGTCTGGAGAGGGAAGGCAAGGACTTACCTCCTCCAAATTTGGACATATGGACCACTGGACAGTCTGGGTCACTGGGGTCCACCACCTATGTTCCAGGGGCCACGCTCGTCACGATGAGAGGGGACCTAGAGGACCAGTGAAGCTGAAGTTTAGTGCCTGATGAAGCAGGCGGAAGACTCCGTCAACCCACTGGAGATTTCTTTGTGGCTTCCAGTGCAGGATGAAGGCAGGCAGCCCCCAAAGCATGCACCACCAGGAAACAGTCGAGAAAGCCGCCGGCAGGATTAGGCGCTACAATGTCACTGGTAGTCTTCTTGCTACTTTGTTGCAGTTTTGCAGGAGTCCTGGAGCAGTCAGCGGTCGATCCTTGGCAGAAGTCGAAGAGAGAGGTGCAGAGGAACTCTGGTGAATTCTTGCAAGTCGTTATCTGAGGAATAGCCCACAGGAGAGACCCTAAATAGCCCTCAGAGGAGGATTGGCCACCTAGTCAGGTAAGCACCTATTAGGAGGGGTCTATGACGTCACCTGCTGGCACTGGCCACTCAGAGGCCTCAAGAGTGCCCTCACACCTCTGGATCCAAGATGGCAGAGGTCTGGGACACACTGGAGAAGCTCTGGGCACCACCCCTGGGGTGGTGATGGACAGGGGAGCGGTCACTCCCCTTTCCTTTGTCCAGTTTCGCTCCAGAGCAGGGGCTGGGGGATCCCTGAACCAGTGTAGACTGGCTTATGCAAGGAGGGCACCATCTGTGCCCTTCAAAGCATTTCCAGAGGCTGGGGGAGGCTACTCCTCCCCAGCCCTTAACACCTTTTTCCAAAGGGAGAGGGTGTACCACCCTCTCTCAGAGGAAATTCTTTGTTCTGCCTTCCTGGGACTGGGCTGCCCAGACCCTAGGAGGGCAGAACACTGTCTGTGGGTTGGTAGCAGCGGTAGCTGCAGAGAAAACCCCAGAGAGCTGGTTTGGCAGTACCCGGGGTCCATAGTGGAGCCCCGGGGATGCATGGGATTGGCACCCCAATACCAGAGTTTGCATGGGGGGACAATTCCATGATCTTAGAAATGTTACATGGCCATATTCGGAGTTACCATTGTGAAGCTACATATAGGTATTGACCTATATGTAGTACACGCGTGTAATGGTGTCCCTGCATTCACAAAGTCCGGGGAAATTGCCCTGAACTATGTGGGGGCATCTTGGCTAGTGCCAGGGTGCCCTCACACTTAGTAACTTTTCACCTAACCTTCACTAAGTGAGGGTTAGACATATAGGTGACTTATAAGTTACTTAAGTGTAGTGTAAAATGGCTGTGAAATAACGGTGACGTTATTTCACTCAGGTTGCAGTGGCAGCCTGTGTAAAGATTTGTCTGAGCTCCCTATGGGTGGCAAAAGAAATGGTGCAGCCCATAGGGATCTCCTGGAACCCCAATACCCTGGGTATCTAGGTACCATATACTAGGGAATTATAAGGGTGTTCCAGTATGCTAATTGAAATTGGTAATTGGCCTACAGTGACCAATTTAAAGGCAGAGAGAGCATAAGCACTGAGGTTCTGATTAGCAGAGCCTCAGTGACACAGTTAGTCACTACATAGGGTTACACATTCAGGCCACAAACTATGAGCACTGGGGTCCTGGCTAGCAGGATCCCAGTGAGACAGGCAAAAACAAACTGACATACATGTAAAAATCGGGGTAACATGCCAAGTAAGATGGTACTTTCCTACAGACGCACATACTGAAAAACTAAAGCTCCTCAAATGGAGCGCCAATAATATTCAAGCCCTGGCAAGCAAGGCGACTGAAATCTTGAAAGTAGTAATAGCAAGTGAGCAGAACCCAATAAAGGTATGGGAATTCTTCTCTGAGCACTTGATGGTAAGGTATACGGCTAACAGCTCGCACAAAGGAACAAGCATTGATCACAATAGGGCTGTTAGTTGGCCGAGGCTGAGCCGCCTGATTTGATCCCGTATCAATAGAACTCTCTGGCAACTACGGCACCCTCCACAGAACCCTACCTTGCTAATATCCCTTCGAGTTGATCGTAGGAGGCTAAAAAGAGAGGTTTGGTCCCACAGGAAATGCAATTATGAAGCACTATGGGCCAAGCTCCTCTACTTCTCGAAACAAAACAATTAGAGAAAAGTCTGGAAGCTAATTAATGAGCTCATTAAGGGCCCCAGGGTGGCAAACAATGCTAGCATAAGTGAGGAAGAATAGGTGACGTTTTTGAAATCGCACTTCAAGGGGTGTAGAGATGTTCCTACTTTCCCAGCACCTCACCCTTGGGCGTCCTTCATGGCACTTAGTAACAACAATGGCGACCCAAACACCTTGGAATATTCAACTTCGTGTTTAATAAAGATCATTAAGAACTCACGCTCCAACTGCGCACCTGCCCCTAATGGAATTCCGTAAGCCCCCCTTAAAGAGAATATCTCTACTTGGGCAAGTTTTCCTGGCCCCGATGTTTAACTTCATATTGGCCACTGAGAGCATTCCAAAAAGTTGGAGAGGTTCAGTCATCCACCCTATTTTTAAAGGTTGGGCAGCCTCTTCTCCAAGCAACTATCAACTGATAGCTCTGTTAGACGTGGACCTCAAGTATTTTTTCAAACCTGCTCTTGCAAGACCTAATGGAGTGGGTGACAGAGGCAAGAAGATCGCCCATCAATCAAACGTGATATACCAAGAATCAAGGGACCCCTTCCAACCTGATGGCCATGGCACTGATTATGAAGAGGGCAAGGGACACCCGTAAGCTGCTGTTTGTGTTTCCTGGATTTCAAGGCTCCTTTTGATTGCGTCCCCTGTGATAAACTTTGGGAAAAGCTACTACGCTGGGTGATTCCGCCAAAACGTTTGCGGGCAACAAGGTTGTTTTATACAAAGACATGGGACAAGATCAAGGTAGGGGACAGGAGCCACCTGTTGGGAGAAGCTGGTCCTTCTCTAGGCTTAAAGCAGGGATACGTGTTAGCGCCACTCCTGTTCAATCTGTTCATCTTGTATCTTTCGCCTTCCCTTGACGAGTTAACGTCTCACGCCCGAGCCTTGGCGACCAGCCCCTGTGTACATCTTACACGCAGATGACCTGCTTCAATTAAGCAACACTCGACCTACAAAGATTGATTAATCAGCATGCAGGGTACTCTGCCAACAATCAACTGGAAATTAACGTTATAAAGACCAAAGTAATCTTGTTAAATCGTCAAAACGCCAAACATGGGAAATGGTATCTTAATGGGTCCACGATTGAAAAAACATCAACTTATACATATTTAGGGGGTCATTACAACCCTGGCTGTACAGGACCGGCAGGGCTGAAATGACGGAAGCACCGCCAACAGGCTGGCGGTGCTCCCCTGGTCGAAACGCCGCGGTCGCACCGCCGGGGCTGGCGGTTTCCCGCCACAATGGCCCCGGCGGTAGTAATCCGCCAGGGCAGCGCTGCTAGCAGCGCTGCCCAGGGGATTACGAGTCCCCCTACCGCCAGCCAAACCACCAGGAAAAGGCTGGCGGTACGGGGAGTCGCGGGGCCCCTGGGGGCCCCTGCTCTGCCCATGCCACTGGCATGGGCAGTGCAGGGGCCCCCTGACAGGCCCCATGCGGCTTTTCACTGTCTGCTCTTCAGACAGTGAAAAGTGCGACGGGTGCAACTGCACCCGTCGCACGGCCACAACACCGCCGGCTCCATTTGGAGCCGGCTCCCATGTTGCGGCCCACATCCCCGCTGGGCGGGCGGGGATGTCATAATGGGCACCGAGGGAGTGCAGCCGCATTGGCGGCCGCACAGCGGTTACAGCCGCCGCCCGCCAATGTTGTAATGACCCCCATGGTCTTTTATTTGGACTCAAGGGTTTCCCATGGAGCACAAAAAAAATCATTAGAGGGAAAGCAAATGTGTTAAACTTTGCTTTCTCCAACCTAACGTCTGTGGGGTCACAACCTAAAAGCACCGGTGATTCCAACCTTATCCTACGGGGCGAGATAATGTTAGGGGAAGATGCAAACCTTTTTTTAGAAGCTCATAATAAGGACATATAAACAGGTGTTTCAGCTTCCGAAGTCTGTAGGTCAGCAGTCATAGAGGCCTAAAATCCACAAAACATTATGGGGGGCATTCTAACCCTGGCGGTAAAAACCGCCAGGGCGAATGACCGCGGTAGCACCGCCAACAGGCTGGCGGTGCACCGCTGGGCATTCTGACCGCGGCGGTTCAGCCGCGGCCAGAAACGGAAAGTCGGCGGTGTACCGCCGACTTTCCGCTGCCCTTGAGAATCCTCCATGGCGGCGGAGCGCGCTCCGCCGCCATGGGGATTCTGACACCCCCTACCGCCATCCTGTTCCTGGCGGGTCTCCCGCCAGGAACAGGATGGCGGTAAGGGGTGCCGCGGGGCACTGCAGGGGCCCCCGTAAGAGGGCCCCAAAAAGAATTTCAGTGTCTGCCCAGCAGACACTGAAATTCGCGACGGGTGCTACTGCACCCGTCGCACTCCAGCAACTCCGCCGGCTCCTTTCGGAGCCGGCTTCATCGTTGCTGGGTCTTTCCCGCTGTGCTGGCAGGCGGCCTTTTGGCGGTCGCCCGCCAGCACAGCGGGAAAGCCAGAATGGCCGCCGCGGTCTTGTGACCGCGGTGCGGTCATTTGGCGGTAACCGCATGGCGGGCGGCGACCGCCGCCCGTCGCGGTTAGAATCACCGCCTATGTTGTATATCGGAATGGTGCAGTTCCTCGCCATCTTTAAAGATCCGATTAGGGAACAGGATGACTCGAAATAGGGCCTTTCCACTGCAGTAACCTGTAAGTTTTGTAACCTCCCTAAGGATAAGATGAGGGTATAGATCTACCTTAACTTAGGCCCCTTGATGTATCCATTCTATATTACATGACATGCTGCTAGGGGGTGAGCACGAGGAACACTGTCTCCTATTGCGATGTCTTCATTTTATATGGCTTGAAGGGCTGCTAGGGGGTGAGCACGAGGAACACTGCCTACTATTCCGCCTGAAGGGTCTTTTAGTTTTTTTCGAATAGTTTTCCAATTGGTCATAAGTCATTTCATATCTTGCTTTACAGATACATTGACATTGTTCCTTTATGGCCATATGTGTATTATGTCCCTTGATAGCATGCACAATGCACTCTTTTTGTGGGGTCTTTTAGTTTTTTGGTATAGTTTTCCAATGGGTCATAAGTTATTTCATATCTTGTTCTACAGGTACATTGATATTATTTTTTTATGCCCATGTGTGCATTATGTCCCTTGATTGTCTGACAATGCATTTTTTTGCACAACACTCTTTGTAGCGCGCATAATTTGGTCTTAGATCCAAAACGTGGGCAACCAACGTGAAAGGAGAGAGCATCAGGGGATTTGCCATTATAAGACCCCCTGACTCTAGCCATGCTAGACGTTTCTAGTTTACTGGTTGCGTTTCCAACTGGTCACGGGCCATCTTTTATCCCATTCATGGCTTTACTGACATTATATCGTTTACACCCATGCATCTTCTTTTAGCATATACTGTTTTGGTTTTAGGCTTGAACCTTTGTTAGCCAATGTTAAGGGAAAAATCATTTGGGCATATGCCATAAGACACTGTTTCCAGCCATGGTGGCGGTCCTCGCCTAGCCAGGCCAAATGCAGCCGCGACCTATTAATTTGAAATATTTTACCTTATCTTTGCTTTTTGTCCTTAGTGATGTGGGTACGATATTATGGTTGATTGAACTGTGTATGTTTGTGGTTTTTAGTAACTAATAAACTTCTATTAACACAAACACTCCTATGCAGATGTAGTCTGTGGCAGCAGTAGGTGATGTTTCAGTGGTGTGGTTTGGCCTGAATCTAGACTGCGTGGCATCGAGGAGTTAGTGGTTGTTGAGGTGGTCGGTGAGGCGTCGGTTGATTAGTTTCTCTAAGACATTTGCCGGGTCTGATAGGAGGGAGATGGATCTGTAGTTGGAAAGTGTGGCTGGGTCAGCGGATGGTTTCCTGAGCAGGGGTGTGATGGTGGCATGTTCCCAGTTATCTGGGAGTGTGGCTGAGTCGGTGGTGGTGCTGAGGATAGGGGTTAGTGCTTCGCTGATCGCTAGGAGTCCTATGATGAATGCATAATGGGGGGAAGGGCTAGATGTGTCCCTTGAGGGGATGGTCTTCATGGAAGCAGGGATTACAAAGGTGGTGATAGTGTGCCACGAGGTCAGGGTTCATTTTTCCGCCATGATGGGAAGTTGAGTTGTGACGTGTCCGGTTGAGGGTCAATGATGCTGTAAATAGAAGTGATTTTGTACAAAGAAATTCTGAGAGCGTGTTGCAAAGGCCTAATGCCTGGATGAATAACATATGTAGATAGATGTCTTGAAAGAAAATCATTCTCCATTACAGACTAATATCACCTCCATTTGTGGACTCAGCAGTGCCATAACCTAGAAAGACCTCACCATTAATCACCAACAATCCTGTTGCTTATAAGGATGGCAACCCACTTGTGTCAATGTTGGCAATGCTCATCCCCAGCTTACTCCAAACCAACATGACAGTCTCATCTAAGAGCAGTCCCAGTAAACCGACATGGCATGCTTCTATAATTCTGAAGAAAACAACTGATACAATCTAGAGATGTGAGAGCAGCAATATCACTGCAGACACATTACCCCATAAAAGCAGATACAAAGCAGTGCAAACCACAGAAATTGTACAGACCACCAAAAATAACCAAAAGGAGACACAAATGTGAGGTTGAGCACAAACATAAAACATCACGAAACTGCACCGCCACCAAGTGAAGAGCATCAAAGTCACTTGAGAATGGGCCCTGAAGCCTGCAGAACAATTGTAATTGGTCACAGTGTACTTCTCTCACAATACAAAGCTAGTAAATGGAAGGTGTAGATGCTTTACTGGACTCCAGCATCCCAACCTCTGCATGACAAGCACCAAAGCAGGAACTCTGTGAGAGGCATTCACCATTCAAGAGAGCATAACTTTTTAGCAGTTGGTTCTGAGCCCAACCTCTATCCAGGCAGAGCCACTCCGAAACCAAATGCCATAGATATTGTATCTGAAAAACATTTTTCAGTCGATAGACTTGGACCTCTTCCTGAGTTGCCCCCTGACTGCCTTCCCAATAAGGTCACGGTCAGTGATGTAATCGAAAGACAACAATGCCGCAGGTATAAGTTCTACAAAGCAGACTGGAATTTCTACAAGACAAACTGAGCAATGTTAAGATTCAAAGCAGTCTCAACTCCACTGAAGAACTTAACAGGCTATCAGAATTGTCAAACTGACATACTGGACATGCCGAGGCTGATGACCGTACATCATAAACCCCCTTCCCAGATCCTCACTGGAAGCTGAATGGTCCAAAGAGAGAAGAGGGGACGAACACCAGCGAACGCGACTCGAACTGGGGCCTGAAGGTGAAATGGATTGTTGGAGACTGGAGTCATAGGTGTGGAGTCACCAGCAACTTTGAGGGTTATATGTACAGTTATTATTCAGATGCTTTGATACAGCAAGAAATACTTATCCCCACATACAGATCCCACAACCTGGCAGAAACATACATCAGGGTTGATAACCTACACCCAGCAGTCCTGCAAGTTTGGACAAAACAAAGAGTAAAAATAGAACAGGGCACAGAACAAAAAAAGTAGCACAAAGGACTTGCAAAGTGAAGGAGAACAAAAGCTATGAGGCCTTTAAAAGCTGAGTAGGGTGTTGTAAAAAAAACTATTGAACAAACTGACAGTGTTTAAATCATTTTGAATTTACACATCTCAGCCTTACCCGCTGTCCAGCATCTTCACTGAGGAACTTCCGAAAGAAAGTAATAAGGTGACCATCTTTGATTGGGCTGCCACTGTCCATGATGTTAGACGCCAAGCACGGGTCGGATCATATGTAGACAATTATATGTGTATGGGAACCTCACAGCGCTATAGTCACTCTCGGTAACAAGTGCTAAGCATGGGTCCTTGTGGAGTCAGCAACAAATGAGTCAAAGACTGCTGACCTGGAGTATTCCCTGTAGGTCTGACTGTCTTAATGGAGCATGCAACCACGACCAGCACTGTTTCTGTGCTGGGGGTTGGTGGTATGCCAGGTGGTGACTGGCAAGCCCTGGTGCAGATGTGATCTTCTTGTTAAACGTGACATAAGAGGAGCTGACCGCTGACCTGGAAACCTTGCTCGCAGTGTCCTGTTTCTTTCCTGCAGCAGTGTGCACTCATTGAGAATGTATAGCAGGATTGGAGTGTCCCAAATGCTCCTCCATCAGTGACCAATAGTAAGGCATCAAGAGGTCAACCACTGTCAAAAACACAGATGCAAGACAATGGGAGAAATCTCATATGACCAACCTTTGGAAAAAGAACAACTTGCTTACAAAGTTACTCAAAGGACAAGTATGACGACCAGCAGGCAAACAAAGGGAAGCTCCTGCAGCATGGTTGAAGCAACCTGAAAGCTTTTTCTGGGGAACTGTTGCTGGCTGGACTGGCTCAAAAGACCCAAGGAAGCCAGGAAGCATCTGGGATAGACGCTATGTGCAAGGCTGAAGTTACTGCAGATATGCGGGAAATTAAGCCATTCTCACCCAGAGTATGAAGTAGCTAAACTCTTGAAACTCGAAACCTGAAACTGAAGAATAGAACATTGAGAAATATTTATGGGATGAAGCACTCAGCCATGCATGGATGCCAGCAAGAGTAAAGTGCCTCATTTGCCATTATCACTCCCCCCACACACTTTTTGCCTGGTTGACTGTTAGTGCACTGGGTCCCTGCTAACCAGGTCATCAGTGCCAAATCTCTTTCCACAAAACTGCGCAGTTGTTTTGCACAATTGGCAAACTCTTTAGCTACAACTGTGAGTCCCTAGTAAATGTTAGCCCTGGTACTTAGGGCCTGGGGTACTAAGGAAAGTCTCTGAGGGCTGCAGCACCAATTGTGCCACCCTCAGGGACCCCTCACCAAACTCACACAAATGCTGCCATTGCAGACTGCGTGTGTTGGTGCAGGCTAAATTGAAAAAACAACCTGTCAAACATCCCTGAGTGCCAGGTCCCCAATAAGTCACTCTAAGGCAGGGTGCATCAAGGCACATGTGAGGGCATATATGCATGAGCAGATATACCCCTACTATGTCTCTGAGACATACTAAGTACACAGGGGCACCATTTTGAATGTGTGTGCTTGACACTGGTTATCATGAGTTCCCCAGCTAAATGATGGCTTCTCTGAATCCTGGGATGTTTGGTATCAAACATCTCAGAGTAATAAACCCTCACTGTCCCCAGTGATGGATTTATTAAGAAATGCACACAGAGGGCACCTTAGAGGTGCCCCCTGAAAACCTACCAATTACAAGCGTGTTGACTGACTGGTCCTGACCAGTTAAGCCACCACAGACGCATTTCTGGCCTACCAAGGTGAGAGCCAGTGCTATCGAGGGCCTGAGACAGAGGCCTGCTCAGGACAGAGGTGTGACCTCATCTCCCAGGCAGGATGGACATTCCAGGGCGGAGAACTTCAAAGGCCTTGTTGCCTTTGTAATGCGACCCAGGTCTCTTCAAATGGCGGAGATGATCAACCCCCCTGTCCTGACCTCACTTTTGGTGGCAGCACAGGTGGGAAAATTAATTAAATTAGGAGGAGCGCCCACTTCATGCCAGTCCCACCCCTAAGGTGGTCGAGCTGAAGTGGACACTACTTTTCCAATTACTCCATCTTGCTTGGGAGGATTTAGGCCACTACGGTTAGGGTTATGCCCACTTCCCAGCGGAAATGGTCATAAGAAGGATGTATGCCCCCTAATGGTGGTCAGCCTATTGGCTACCGCCTGACACGCCCTGTAACGCCCTTAAATTGAGTATTTAGATGGCACCACTGAACAGTAGAACTCAGATTTTGACAACCTAAAAGAGCCGGACGAAGAAGAGTTGCACCCACAGAAGAGGAAAAGGAAGATACAGCTGACCTGGAACCACCCCCTCCAGCCTGCCTGCTGCCCTCGAAGGATCCTGCACAAGAAGCCAACTCGTCCAGCCTTCAATAAAGACTCAAGTATCCGTGGGGAGCAGGCTTGCCCTACAAGAAAAACTCCAAAGAAAAGGCTCTGCAGCTGCTAGCACCCCCCGGAAACCCGACAATAGAAGCGACTACCGCACCCGACATCCACAACCTGAGGTGTAGCCAACCAATGGTGCCAATGGGGTGTCCCCAGCTGCCCCGAGACTGAGTCCAGTGTGGTCTCACCCATCTTGGACTCTCCCGAGACGCCTGCAGCCTCTGCACGCAGGTCCCCTCTCTCACAGGCTTGTGAAGGGAGAAAAACCAACATCTCCAGCAACCACTGCACCTGTGACCCCTGATCCCAGCTGAGGTGGGTCATCGGTGCCAATGACATCCCCAGTCTTCTAAGAGCTCGAGTTCAGCCTGGGTCCACCCCTGCAGGACTGCCTGATGACGCCTGCAGCCTCAACACACAGGAACCCTGACTGTGAGTGCTCCTGGATGTGAAAACCCGACCCCTAAGGCACTCCTTGATCCATCACCTCTGGGCATAGGAGAAGAGGACCAATGACGCACCCACATCCCTGAGCACCCTAAGTCTACTACTTACCTGCTTGTTGTTCCTGACTGGTTTCCCAGCCAGAGCCTGCAGCCTGTCTTCACAAATAACAAACTCCCATAGGAAACTATTGGGCACCCAACGCCTTATTGCACCTCTGCACCCAGCCGCCCCAGTGCCGCCCGGTATGAACTGTTGGTGCAGTTTAGACCAGTGGCCAGTACTTACCGTAACTCCCTGAGATTGGCCTCGTAAGTTATTGTTAACCCTGTGTTTGCTGAACATTGTTTTCCTCCATAGGACAACGTTGAGAGAACTCGGAAAATTGTTGATTTCTGAAACTGCAAAGTATTTATGCTTAAAAGTCTACTTACCTGATTACGAAGTTCTTGGGTTTGAAACATATATAAAAAGAATTGCTATTTTTCTAAATTGGTCTCGGATTTATTCTTTGAGTGTGTGTCTCAGTTATTGCCTCTGTGAGTACAACAAATGCTTAGCACTGCCCTCTGATAACCCTATCTGCTCGCCCACATTATCACAAACAGAGCATTAGTCCTATCTACTTTTGCCTCTGTGAGTACAACAAATGCTTAGCAATATCCTCTGATAAGCCTAACTGCTTGCCCACACTACCACAAATAGAGCATTAGACCTATGTACTTTTGCCTCTGCAATACCAATTTGGGATTCACTGGACTCTCTGCACATTGTACTTCATTTAGTGCACTATACAGAGAGCCAGCTTCCTACATAAAGCATGAGGAAAGGATGGAATAATGAACTGGGCAATTACGATGATCCCATCTGCAGAACATCTTGTCCAACTCTTCAGTGCATGCATAGGATTCAAGTACATCCCCAAGTCATGGAACGGAGCCATTTGTCATCTGGTCCTCAGCATGAAAAACCGCTGAGGGAGCCCACAAACTGGCATATCCACCTCAGAGAATTCACCAGTAGCAGAAAAAAATCACTTGAATTCTGGAAAGACACTCAACTAACCCTGAATTGCTAGGAGTGGTGGGCAAAGAAGCCATGATTTTCACAACTGCAAGTTAACTGGAACAGTGTTTAACTATGTATGATTTACCGGACTGCGGTCCAAAGTACACAGCATCAAACTTCAAAACTACTGGGAAATTCACCTTCGAGGTAGCTGTACCAAAGAATTGCTTTGGTGGAAAAGTGTTAGCTACAAACCTTCAATTATCCCTTGTAAGGCTGTGACCGACATGGTAACTGGCAGGTAGCTCTCATCGCTAGCAAGACGACAGCTACACTGGTTACTCAGAAAAAAAATTCTGACAATACCCTTAGGTACACCTCCATGCCGAGATAATCAAAGAGGCTGACAGCGGCTAACTAGGTGTAACTTTAGACTCTAAACTTAACTGGAAAAATCATTTTGAGGACACATGAGAAAGCTCTGCCACACTGGCTCCATTTAAACCCACTTCTAAAGAGGACTGTTCAAAAAGAGAGACAATTCATTGTCATAAGGGTCATTGTCAGACCAAGACAGACATATTCAAGTCAAGGGTGGCTGCCAAGCACTGCAGCAAAAGTTGCTACAGAAAGCTAACACAAGACCTAATGACAGCAGCCAGTGCTCCTTGTTTCATGAGACGTGCAGAGAAACCAAGGCACCACCACTGAGGTGTTGCTGGGGTGCATAAACACCCCCTGAAGCACAACAATAAATTCTATAAAGAGCTGGATACAAATCTCAGTTATTTGGAAACCTGTTGATGTTACCGCAACCCTGTTTCGTTATTTCCCACAACCAATCACACCGCCGACTCTTTGAAACAATTTAACTGTGACAATGTGACACAGATCACAAAGTGATCAAAATTGTGACTCAAAATTCCAACTTATGAACGAGGAGTAATGAGGCTCAAGTCATGGTTATTGCCAGAGGGAGCTTATGATCCGGGCAACTTATAACCCCCTGACACTCTGCGTGAGCTTCAGCCTCGTAGGGTCAGCTTTGAGGAAGGGGTCACTTGGAGCAGAAAAGATATAAGAAGCATGTTAATATTTTAAGAAGTCTGGCCCACCAGGCATATTCGGCTGTCGCATCTCCCTGTTATCACACACCAAGCACAGCAAATTTATAAAATTGGGATCAAGGCACCTTTGGAGTTTTGTGCACTTCTGAAGAAGATTGACAATTTAAATCGATGAGCTTGTGTTGCATGCTGGAGCCTGAGATGTGCCCATGACAGAATGGGTCAGGAAGGGTGCGCTTAGCTTTCATTAATTAATCATTGTTCTACAGGGATGGATTATCGAACAAAGGTGCATCACGCAGGAGACAGATCAGGGAGGCTAATTACTAGCCCATGGGGCTGTCCTCTGGGAGAGTTTCCAGTCCCCAGCTTTCTGCCTCCTCTCTGAAGCAAAAGGTCATGGCTACATGTTTCCGGCATGAGCGCGCAGGGCGGGAGTCCTGACATGCAAATCAGAAATTAATTTTTAATGTCCCCCCCTGGTGCTCTATGCTCCAGATGCATGTCTGAGACACACTGAGAAGATCCTTTGATGGCATAGAAAAAGCACAGGAAGAGGAAGACAGAAGAACTTTTTTAGTTTGGGAAACTAGAATATTATTTTATTTTTTATAAGAGCTGTCAGGGTGATTTTGTCCTCTGTTGGCTCACAGGATTCAAAATGGAAACTACAGCTCAGATAGAAATACGAATCAATCAGTTACGACTTATGGGTTTTGACACTGAACTATTTTTATTATTTTGTTCTATATATTTTTTCCAAATATAGGATGGATGCATAACAATTGTAAATGTAATAAAAAGTACAAATGCTGCCATCTGCATGAGCAAGACTTTGAATTCTGGGGAGACCTGCTTTAAGACCCACACGACCGAGAACTCTCAGGGGCTGCCCAACCATCATAGTCAATGGCTTCGGAACTGTAGGGGACCCGGGATGAAACCCAGGAGCGAGAGACGCCCAGGAGAGGGTCCGAGGACATGGGAGATATTGGGTCACCCTCACTGAACATGACTCATGGAGTCTTGACATGTGACAGTACCCTTACTCGCTCTAACCACCCCCCCTCGCATTGACAAGACTTATTTCATCATGATATACCAATATGCCCTTTAGACACTAGTGACAGACTCTGATTCTGATTGGGTGACATCAAGATTAGTCATGGCTAGTGTTAAAGAAGTTAAGGCCAGATGTAGCAATTTCCGAATCGCAAAATCGGATGCAGAACGGTGTCTCAGACACCGTCTGCGAATCGCAATGGGGTCGCAAAGACCCACCTCATTAATATTAATGAGGTGGTTCGCATTTTGCGACCCCATTGCGATTCCCTGCACTCACAGGGATGGTTGCCTGCTGGAGACAGCAGACCTCCATGTCTGTGACTGCTTTTTAAATAAAGCAGTTTTGTTTTGTATTGCAGCCCGTTTTCCTTAAAGGAAAACGAGTTGCAATACAAAAAAATAACGAAACCATTTGGTTTCGTTTTTTCAGAGTAGGCAATGTTCCATTGGATCACTGCCTGTTCTGAAAAAACATTTATGGCAACATTCACAAAGGGGAATGGGTTACCACCAGTGTGACACTGGTGGTAACTGCGAATTGCTTTGCGACCACGTTTGCGGTCACAAAGCAATTTAGCATTGCGGAGCGAGTCGCAAATAGGAAGTGGACACCCCTTCCTATTTGCGAGTCGCATTCACATTTTGCGAATCAAAATGTGAATGAGCATCGCGGTGCGCGTTTTGCATGACGCAAATTGCGATTTTCGCAGTTTGCGCCATGCAAAACACTACCTACATCTGGCCCTTAGTTACTTGTTCTTCGCGCTGTAGCTAGCAGAAGAGTCAGATCTACTTATATTAGCACACATGGTGGTCACGCTCCGCCAGGTTTGGGCACCGCTTTTTAAGATGTCATTGATCCCGTCACTAAGAGAAGGGGCATATAATGTTTCAAATAATCTGTATGTAAATAAGGTTTGCACGTTGTTAGAAATTGAGTCTCTGGTTGGCAGTGTGTTTGCACTCTTTCCAAGCAGAGACCCTCACTCCAGTCAGGGTAAGAGAGATGCACACCTAGCATAACCCTTGCTTATCCCCTTGTTAGGTTGGCGTAAGCAGTCAGTCTTATCTCATAGGAAATGTGTAAAGTATGTGTACAAACACACACAGTAACACAGTGAAAACACCACAAAATCACTCAACACAAGTTTAGAAAATTAGCCAATATTTATTTGAGTAAAACAAGACCAAAAGGACAAAACTCGAACATACACAAGCAAAGATATGAATTTTCCAAGATTAACTTCAATATAGCGCTTAGAAACACAAAAGCTTAAATTTGGTGCTATTGCAGCGCCGTGATGGAGTCGTTCCCAACAATCCGATGCCAATGGCGCCGGTCATGGAGTCGCACGGACCCCCAGGTACACTACCTTTGGTAACGAGGAAACAAGCTGGTGCACAGAGTCGGGAGGAAAGGAGTTGTTGGATTCGGTGCAGCGTCAGTTCCTTACTGCAGAGCAGGGGAGATGATGCGGCATTGATGCAAAGCATCGGTTCCTTACGCTCCCGTGAAGTCAATGAATCTGGCGGGTCAAGACACGGTGGAGCGACCTCTCGGGTTGCAGTCATGCCACGGGACTCCAGCCACCGCGGCAGAGTCAGGTGTCACAAGCGTTTGTGACACAGCACTCGAGGCTCACAAAGTCACGAGACGTCAGCAGGGCTGCGGCTGTGTTGGGCCTGCTGAGTCAGTCATGGTCGTCATCTCCAGCAGGGACTACGGCTTCGGGTGCAGGCGGTGTCGCGGAGTCAGGCCGTAGCATCCATCCTGGAGTTGTCTGGAGTCAGTGCACCTGGTTCTTGTTGGTTTTAGACCAGCTTTCACTCCCAAGGGCCGAGAAACTGGACTAGGCACCACCTGGCGAGGTAGGGTCCACAGCAAATGAAGCCAGAGGCTGGTAGATGAAGTCTTTGATGTTCCTGAGACTTCTTAACAGGAGGCAAGCTCAGTCCAAGCCCTTGGAGAAACTTCACAAGCAGGATACTCAGAAAAGCCCAAGGCAGAAGCAGCAACTGCAGGCCAACCCGGCAAAGCACACACAGCAAAGGGGCATTACTCCTCCTCCAGCTCTTCAGCTCTTCTCCTTGGCAGAGGTTCCTCTTGATCCAGAAGTGTCCTGCAAATCTGGGGTTTTGGGTCCACTACTTATACTCATTTCTGCCATTGAAGTAGGCAAACTTCAAAGCAAAGTCTTTGTTGTTCACAAGATCCTGTCTTGCCCAGGCCTGGCCCCAGACACGCACCAGGGGCTGGAGACTGCATTGTGTGAGGACAGGCAGAGCCCTTTCAGGTGCAGGTGTCAGCTCCTCCCTCCTCTATCTAGCCCAGGAAGATTCATCGGGATATGCAGGACACACCTCAGCTCTCTTCGTGTCACTGTCTAGAGGGAATTCACAGACAGCCCAACTGTCAGTCTGACCTAGATGTGGATTCCACAGGCAGGCAGAGGCGCAGAATGGTTAAGCAAGAAAATGCACACTTTCTAAAATTGGCATTTTCAAGCCGACAATCTAAAAACCAACTCTACCAAAAGATATATTTTTAAATTGTGAGTTCAGGGACCCCAAACTCCATATTTCTATCTTCTCCTAATGGGAAACTGCACTTAAAGGACATTTAAAGCAGTCTCCATGTTAACCCATGGGAGAGATAGGCCTTTCAATAGTGAAAAACAAATTTGGCAGTATTTCACTATCAGGACATGTAAAACACACCATTACATGTCCTACCTCTTAAATACACTACACCCTGCCCATGGGGCTACCTAGGGCCTACCATAGGAGTGACTTACAAGTATTAAAAGGGAAGGTTTAGGCGTGGGTACACTTGCCAGATCAAATTGGCAGTGCAAAACTGCACACACAGACACTGCAGTGGCAGTTCTGAGACATGTTTACAGGGCTACTCATGTGGGTGGCACAATCAGTGCTACAGACCCACTAGTAGCATTTGATTTACAGGCCTTGGCCACCTCTAGTGCACTTTACTAGGGACTTACTAGTAAATCAAATATGCCAATAAGGGATACACCAATCACCAATACAATTTAGACAGAGAACATAAGCACTTTAGCACTGGTCAGCAGCGGTAAAGTGGCCAGAGCCCTAAAGCCAACAAAAACTGGTCAGAAACAATAGGAGGAAAGAGGTAAAACGTTTGGGGATGATCCTGCAAAAAGGGCCAGGTCCAAAACCTGTCTATTCATAATTATTAAAACATACAATGACTGTATTTCTGTAATCATCACAGAAAAGAAACCCATAAATGTCCACCATGTCATGTTGCCACTTGGAATGTTGAAAACTTGAAAATATTAATAAAAACACGTTTAAAAAAAATAAAAAATTGCTGCCATCCATAGACGGTTTGCATAAGTTAGAAAAAATTGATATAACGTTAAATAAAAGCAGCAGTTAAAGCTGACACTAGAGTAGACTACTTTATAGGTTGATGTGCACAAGCAAAATAGCATCACTTACAGTGAACAGGACCAATGGCTCAGTGCTGTGGTGGCACATGCAAAATGTAAATGATACTTGAAAAGACCAATGGATGAAGCGGGCTGACCAAAAGAGGGAGAGAGAAGAGCGAGAAAGAGAGATATCACCTGCTATCTTATCTTCCAACCCTGACCTCACAAGAAGAAGCTCACATGCACCCAAAGATGCAGGCAGCATCCCAACAAAGGAGAGAGAAAAGGAGGCAGCGAAACCCTAAAAAGCAAAAAACGAGTAGGACAAACTGGAAAGAAAAGAATACAACAAATTACAAAGAAGCCTTAGAAGACCCCAACAATCACACTGCCTTAAACACTAAAGGCATGACTCAGGAATAAGCATTTTATGTTTCTAGTTGTCTTCTTGCACAAGGAAAGTTCTTTAACATCTGAAAATATATATCTGTGATAGACTCATGGGTGTCTTGGTTATGAGAGCTCGTACGCTTATGAGGTTTTCATAGCGATGTAAGCAGGCGAAGAGAAACAGATCCAAAAGTGCCCTAACAAGATGCAGACACTGTGAATCACTCCACTCTGCTTGGTAGGCTAGAAGAAATGGGTATTCAGGGTAGAGCCTTGTCGTGGTTCTGTTCCTTCCTGTGTAACCGCACCTTTCAGCCAGCTGGTTCAACACCGAACTCCAAGAATCAAATCATACCCACAGACGTTTAGAGAAAGGAACAGCCAATCCAGCGAAGACCTCACCTCACTCAGAACCGCAATCGTCGCCCACCGATGAAAAATCAAGAACGCAAGGAAGGACGCACTCCGGAAGGACATCAACTCCTCCGCACACAACTCTAAGGAACTCTTCTCAGTCATCAACGAGTTCACAGATCCCCCGTCCGAAGCCACCAGCATCCCCGTCACAGGACCTCTGTGACAAACTAGCCTCCTTTTTCCACCCCAAGATCCAGGACATCTACGACAGCTTCCTCCCAGAAAATCCTGGCACCAGAACCTGTGACCAACCCACCCCCCCAGAACCCACCCAGACCATCCACAGATGGTCCACGCTCACCACAGAGGAAACAGTCAACAACATGAACAGCACCCGCTCCGAATCCCCCTCAGACCCCTGCCCGCACCACATATACATCAGAGGCAGCACATCCATCGCCCGAGCTCCGTAACACAATCAAGTGCTCCATCAGCATGGGCACTATCCCCAAATACTGGAAACATGCCAAAATACACCCTCTTCTGAAGAAACCTTCAGCCGACCCATCAGAGCTAAAGAATTTCCAGCCTATCTTGCTGCTACCCTACCCAGCCAAAGTACTGGAGAAAACAATCAACGCACAACTACGGAATTTCATTGAAGCCAACAACTCCCTGGACAGTTCTCAGTCCGGCTTCCACAGCAATCACAGCACTGAGACAGCACTCCTGGTAGCCACTGACGACATCCGATTACTCCTAGACCGTGGCCACACCGCAGCACTCATACTCCTCGACTTCTCAGCAGCATCCGACATGGTGTCCCACTGCACTCTGCGCACCGGACTCCATGACATTGGAATCCACGGAAGAGCCCTGGAATGGATCCACTCCTTCCTCTCTGGGAGGATGCAGAGGGTCAGACTCCAACCTTACACTTCCAGACACACAGGAGCCAACTGTGGAGTCACCCAAGGATCCTCAAAGAGTCCCACACTGTTCAACGTATACATGGCCCCTCTTGCTACTATCGTCAGAAGCCACAGTGTGAACATTGTGTCATATGCCGATGACACACAACTCCTCATTTCCCTCACTGAAGACCCGGATACGGCCAAAAGGAACTTTCACTCAGGAATGGAAGCCATCGCCACCTGGATGAGAGAAAGCTGCCTAAAGCTCAACTCCGATAAGACGGAGATAACCATCTTCGGAAACGCCACCTCAGCTTGGGACGACTCCTGGTGGCCCACATCCCTCAGCGCCTCCGCCCTGACCCGCACACCCGCAACTTAGGATTCATCCTCGACTCCTCCCGATCCATGACCCGCCAGGTAAACTCTGTCACTTCCTCCTGCTGGCACACACTCCGCAAGATCTTCAGATGGATCCCCGCAGACTGTCGCAGGACAGTCACCTAGGCCTTAGTCACTAGCAAGCTAGAGTACGGCAACGCCCTCTACGCCGGCACCTCAACTAGGAACATCAAAAAACTTCAACTCATCCAGAATGCCGCCGCCAGACTCTTTCTGGACCTACCGCGCTGAGAACACATCTCCCAACACCTGAGGACCCTCCACTGGCTACCGGAAGAGAAGTGAATCACTTTCAAGCTTCCCACCCACACGTACAAGGCCATACACAACGCAGGACCAGCCTACCTGAACCACTGCGTCTCCTTCCACACCCCCTCCAGATCCCTCCGCTTTGCCCAGATGGCCCTGTCCACCGTCTCTCACATCCGCAAAACCACTGCCGGAGGACAATCTTTCACCTATGCTGCAGAAAAGAGCTGGAACAACCTCCCCCTGCACCTCAGACGAAGCCCGTCGCTCACCATCTTCAGGAAGAACCTCAAGACGTGGCTCTTCCGATGAGGCCCCTCCCCACAGCACCTTGAGACCCTCACAGGTGAGTAGCCGTGCTTTACAAACATTGATTGATTGATTCACACCAACAGAGGTCTAAATCTCATCACTTAGCCTTGGGAGTGCCACTAAACTCTATGCTGAGTCCACTGTTGTTCGATCTATATGTGAGGCCTTTTGCTGAGATTGTGGAATCCCATGGGTTGACATTGTTTTCTTATGCTGATGACACCCAAACTGTGGTATCCTTATCTACTAAAGATAACTGCAACGCAGAAGCTCTTAACATTTGTCTCGCTCAAGTCTCAGCATGGATGAACAGCAATTCAATTAAACTTAATGGGGACAAAACTGAGATTCTGCTGGTGGTCAATCATCCCCATCTTTGGGGTCCTCATCTTTGGCTTGTAAACATGGGTCTGTCCCCCTCACAAGCTCAGGTACTTAAAAGTTTGGGAGTGCGGCTTTAAGATAAATTGAATATGAGTTGGCAGTCACATGTTTCAGCATTCTTAAATGGCTGAGGAAGATCTTGGCATGTAGTCTGTCTTCTGCTCAAAGGACCGTGGTCCAAGCTCTGGTGGTTTCCAGGTTGGATTATGGTAACATATTATATTTGGGTGCGACAAAAGCTTTGCTGAAACGCCTTTAAGTAGTTCAGAATGCAGCAGCTCGCTTACTCCTTCATCAACCCAGATTTACTCCTTTGGTCAATCTAGTACATACTTTACCCAGACTCCCTATTGAACGGCGAGTACAGTTCAAGACTCTCTGCTATATGCACAAGTGTCTTGCCAACACCGGACCAGGGTTTTTGAGACTGTTGTTAGCGGGGTACTGTCCAAACTGCACACTTTGATCTAGCCATCAGCATCTGGCAATAGTTCCTAGGATCATAAAGTCTCACCAGGGTGGCCGGTCCCTTGCACTTCTTGGCTCCAAGCTCCGGAACAAGTTGCCACATTCACTGAGAGCTTGCAAATCAGTCACAGCTTTTCAGAAGCAGCTAAAAACCTAACTGTTTCCACCTTCCTTTCAATTAGGAAGATCATGGCCTGACGACCTGAGTTAAAGAGGAGACTAGCGCTGGGAAGCCTTTTTAGGTAGCCATGCACTTTAAAAGTCTTATTAACAATAACATTAACAGGGGTAGCCCAACACATTTTCAGATGTTTGTGGCAGTCAAAAGAACTCCAATGGACTTAACATAACCATGCAGGGACATCTAGAATGTAGGAGCTGCCACCAATCGCATCCTTGTTAAACCACCAGACCTTCAACAGAGGCTGCCTACAGGAGTGAGAGGTTCTGGAAGGGATGTACCGGTCCAGCCGTCCTCAAAGAAAAAGAGGGGCATACCTAATAATGATTTGTGAATCAAAGAACCTTAAAAAATAGTCTGGCCTCAACACGAGTCAATTACACTTTCTCAACATGGAAATGGTCTTTCAAGATTGTAGCTAGCTCCAAGTGAAGAACACTGCCATAATCGCCTACTAAAAAAATTAAGACTGAGTTTTCACTACATTGTCACTTCAACATGAGAAAGGGGTTGAGTTTATGCGATTACGTCAGATGAAAATAGCAGAACAATATAATGGATGGTAGCCCCGTTCTCCATCGCAACTCGTGTCAAGCCTGAAGCCAGAGGCAAGGGCAGTTACTCAGGGCTAGCGACCATCTGCCCCCTCCTACCATGAATTCTAACATGCCAGCATTACATTTAAGCCAGTATTCCCCCTTTCCACTCCCTAACTTTGTTAATACTTTGCTAGAATGCTGCTGCCAATGTCATCCCACTTCCCACACAAAGGAATACTTGGGGTCGTAAGTGTACATGTCAAAGTCATGCAAGTAGACGAGCATAGCCAGAGGCTCAGTGTTGATTAAAAGATATGGGGAGTGAGAGGGCTCCTGGGGGACCTAAGAGCGAAGACGGTGTTAAGCCAAACTGAGTGTTGGAATCAAACACATTATTCTCAGAACAATAATTTTGCATGTACCAGATTTGTATGACAGTTTGTTTTTCAGGATCTAGGCTCTGTCCATGGACGAGGAAGGCTTTTAGGGCCACATGTAGCAAACTCCGAGATTGCGACTCGGAAATTGCGAGTCTGTCCGACTCGCAATTTCCGAGTCGCCATCTCGGATGCAGAACAGTGTCTCAGACACCGTCTGCGACTCGCAATGGGGTCACAAAGACCCACCTCATCAATATTAATGAGGTGGGTCGCATTTTGCGACCCCATAGCGAGTCCCTGCACTCACAGGGATGGTGGCCTGCTGGAGACAGCAGACCTCCATGTCTGTGACTGCTTTTTAAATAAAGCAGTTTTTTTTTTCATTTTGCAGCCCGTTTTCCTTAAAGGAAAACGAGTTGCAAAATGAAAAAAATACCGAAGCCATTTGGTTTCGTTTTTTCAGTGTAGGCAGTGGTCCATTGGACCACTGCCTGCTCTGAAAAAACATTCTGGGCAACATTCACAAAGGGGAAGGGGTCCCCTGGGGACCCCTTCCCTTTTGCGAATGAGTTACCACCAGTGTGACACTGGTGGTAACTGCGAGTTGGTTTGCGACCGCATTCGCGGTTACAAAGCAATTCTGAATTGCGATGCGAGTCGCAAATAGGAAGGGAACACCCCTTCCTATTTGCGGGTCGCATTCACCAACTCGCAATTTGTGAATGTGCATCGCGTTAGGCCGTTTGCATGGCGCAAACTGCGATTTTCGCAGTTTGCACCATACAAACGGCTTCCTACATCTGGCCCTAAGATCTCAAACTGCACAATGCGCCTCTTTGGGGTTCTGGCCACCTTTGTATCCAGAATCTGCTTTGGCTTCTAGAGTTGTGTGACATGATATGTGTGGGATTCTGTAGCCAGACGAGGATCTGTGTACCAGATTCTCTGTGAAGTATCCTTGCTATCTCTGTTTCAGGAAGGCTCTTTGACGTCTGGTGTTGTGTGTCATGTTGTTTGTGGGATTCTGGCATCCTGTGCTCTCGGACGGGTCTGTGAGCTCTACGCCTGAAAATGGAGATGCCTGTGGACTGCAGACCGCCCACGTCCAGCACAGACATCTCTCGAGTTCTAGGCTGTTGAAACGCCAGAGGTTTCTGGTAATTCCACTTTAGCAAGAGAGGTCCAGAAATGGCGTATGCTGCACGAGGTGGTATGTGTTTTCCTCAATGGAAGTGGTTCTTAGCCTCATGACTTCTGTGGATCCCGATAAATCATTACTGGAATTAGGGGACCCTCACTGGGTCAAGATTGGATGCTGGGTACCACCGATTTAAGCAATTTCTATAATTCTAACTTCAAAACAATACACAAAAGTACAAAAACAAGCATACACCAAATAATTATTTAAATATTGAAATATTTTGTTCAACTAAATATAGAAAAAAGTTTTCACATTTTAAATTTTGCTTCTTTATTTCTATATACTTTATTAATTTTAATGAATTAATTTTGATACTCGCGGACTCTTGGAGTAGGCTTCGCACACCCCCGGGGTCCCCGGAACACAGGTTAAGAACCACTGCTTTATGGAGTTATGAGCTTGGTACTAACAGTGTCATGATCAAGCTCAAGTGTCCCCTGGCTAAAAGAATACTGCCAGACCTGAGATGAGGAATCCTACCCCGGCCCTCCACCCCTCCTCCATTCTATGGGTTCCCACCTCTCACCCCTATACTGTGCTGCATTAGCTGTAATGGGAAGCACATGGCCCAAGTTCTCATTCCAAGCCTGTAAACCTTTCCAGATGTTCTGTAATCTGCTGAAAAACAGTGACTCAGCAGAACTGCAATCACTCAGACTACTACAAAATTTCCATTCAATGAGGCCAGCTCACAATTCTTACTCACTAAGACTGGGCTGCCAGTCACTGAGGCTCATACAGTGTCCACTCATTGAGACTCACTCACTTAAAGACTGAGAAATTGTTCTCTTTTTCTGACACCTAGTTGTCACTTACACTGACTCTCTAAGATCTGGCTCTCACTCATGGACACTGATCATAGAGGATGCTCACTGGCTCTAACTGCCGCTCATCAATATTGACAATAATGGACACTCACTGAAGCTTGTTACTCGTGACGTGAGATTAAGCCTATTGCTCACGCTCTGAAAAAAGACGTTCAGTCACCGTGACTGAATCACAGCACTAAGTCACAGTGGCCTGACAGACCTGTCAGTCAATGCCTGAGATGAAAGCACATCTCTCACTCTCTGATAATTACTTGTCTCACTCACTAGCTAACCTGACACTCATTGCCTGAGACTGATACTAATAACTCACCTAAACGTAAACTTGAGTGCCACTGAATGTCCCTGCTACAAAGTGGTCACTCACTTATAGTTGACTCTCACTCCTTGGTGAAGATTCACTATGCTTACTCACTGAGACCTGTCTCTCTCCGCCTGAGACTGATCCATATAGCTCACTTACTGAGACTTTACTATTGCAGGCTGAACAGAGTGCTCACTAATGATGCGAGTCAAAAGATTTTTGTTCCCCTTGACCTGACGCCATGGAGCAAGCCTATGGACCCAGAGAGTAGGGAAAAGGGGTCTCACCACTACTCTTGGGGGCACAGTTCATAACGATGGGCTATTATGAAGATCAGTCTTGTCAAAGACTATGCAGCAAAGAACTAGGTACCTGGGAGCCCAAGTAAGTTCTGTGAAAAATACAAAATTATATATATATCAATGCCTATATGAATTAAAATCACTGTTTTTAATTCACTGTGGGTATATATAGGAACAACACTGTCGATTACCTCCCAACTTGCATAGTAACAAGCCACATTAAGAGCACTGAAGATCAATATACAAGGATGTAGAAACATTATTTTAATATATTTTTGATGGTACAAAACAAAAATTAAGGATGCTTATAGCAGGATAGGATGTGAATAATAATGTATACTGGTTCACAGCTTTCTAAGTAAGCCTTGATTTGATTTTGTTTCTCACGGTGTTGTGGTGGTCCAATAACACATTATGTAGAAATTATAGTTTTCAATATTGAAAAAGCAATTTTTGTTAACAATATAATGAATTACTTGAATCTAGTTTTAAACCATAAAGAAGTATATAAAGGGTTAATAAATTTAGATTCAAAAGTTTTCAAAATATTATATTATAGGGGATGCATTATGAAGAATGACATACAAATGGATGTAAATAGAAAGTCATGGAGAATAAGTTGATGTTTAAAACTACATGTCCCACAATGCAATACCCTAGATAACTGGTTTGGATCTATATAAGTGTGGTGAAGTACGACAACGTTTAGCTGTGACCAAGACCTGTTTAGGTTGAAACGCGATCAAAACCTGTTTAGGTTGAAACGCGTTGGGTAGTGGAAGCACTGATTTATGGAATAAGAATTAAAGGCTGAGATAAGAACTTCCTGGAGTGCGATGACTAATTTTGTTGAAGTAATATATATATATATACATATATATATATATATATACACACACACACAACCCAGTGGCTGGCGCCACTGGGTAGTTATAGTTAGGATCGTGTTTCCATAGGAAATGCATTTCTTGTGTTGCAAATAACTTTGGCGCTGTTTGACAAATCTCCCCAAAACTATCCAAAAAGTGCTACTTTTTGACTTGTTTGCACATGGAACATTTTTGGGGGATCCTTGAAGCGGGGGACGAGAAAAAAAGGGGGGTCCCAAAGATGCATTTTCCTTATTCATTTTCTCATTGGAACTTTAAACACAGCTACAGTCTAGACCGCTTAACAGGTTTACACCAAATTTGGCAGAAAGCTAGATCTTCGTCCAGAAACAGTGCCTTTCATGTTTTGGTGTAATTCCGTTCAGTAGTTTAATTAATGCTAAAAAAATCTGTACATCTAGGGACGCAAATTCTCCACGGATCCCAACAAATCTCAAGCTGAGATCTGATTGACTGTCACCACTGCAACCAAGAAGTGGCGGTAGCCATCTTAGGACTCGGGATTCAGTCTTGAGTCCTAAATAAAATAAAATTAAAAAAAGGCACAAAAGGGAAGGGTAGGGATACCCTGATCCCCTACGCCTGGTGGTGGGGAGCTCTGCCTGAGGCCAATTTTTTTTTCTTTAATTTTGCTGCAAATTTGTAGTGAATCCACAAATCTGCAGCAACATTTACAAAACAAAAGTAAATCTAAAGTGCTCTAAGGTAAGTATAACTCCCACCCTCAACATGACCTGCTAATTACTCCAAGTATTAAATCACTTATAACATCTATTACCTCCTTGATAATATCACTGAGGTATTTGCAGTCAAATTAATGATTAGAAAACTAAGCCTGGCAGGGGATGCGAGTATAGACACCTTAGAGCATGAGTTATAGTTACTTGAGATAACTATAACTATACTTGGTGAACTTCTGTGGTTTTTACTGTTTAAAATGTTACATTGTTAGTGAACATTTCACCTAACGATAATGTTACTTTAACCTTTGTTTTTTTCAGTATTTAATATATATATATATATATTTATATATATGTATATATACATATACATATATATATATATATATTTACTTACTGAAAAAACAAAGGTTACAGGGACTTTATAGTTAGGCTCACATTTCACACGTACATAGCCAGTGAAATTCAGAAGTTATAGTTACCTCAGCTAACTATAACTTGCGCCCCCATAATGCACTGCTTATGACCTCACATATTACATCACTAATGACATGGTCACTGACATCACTGATGACATCTCAAATGACATCTCAAATGACACCACTGATGACATTATCCAGTAAGTGTAAGTGGTTGTATAGATGTGTGAGTGGGAATGTGATTGGCTGAACAGGTGACTGGGTGCATGTTTGCTTGAATGGGTGAGTGACGGAGTGTGTTTGTGACTGTATCAGTGAGTGAGTGGGTGAGTCGGTGCCTGTACGGGTGAGTCAGTGGACGTATCACTAGGTTTTTGCATAAGTGTGTGGATGTGTCCGTGACTTTATGGGAGAGTGAATCGATGTGTGAGTAGCTATATCGGTTACTCACTGGGTGTGTCAGTGTGCGCATTGGTGAATGAGTGGGTGTATGAGTTGCTGCATGGTTGGGTGAGTGGGTGTGTGAGTGGTTGTATAGATGAGTTAGTGGATGTGTTAGTGACTGTATTAGTGAGTGAGTGGGTGAGTCAGTGTCTGGGGTTGAGTCCCAAGATGGCTGCCAACACTTCTTGCTTGAAGTCATGGCAGCCAATCAGACATGACCACAGGGACAGTCGGATCCATGGAGAATCCGCGTCTCTATATATCTATATTTCTTAAACTCTAATTTCTCCAAAACTTCTGAATGGTTTTACACCAAATCACAAAAAGTGGGCTTTTGGGACCAAGATCTAGCTTTCTGCCAAATGTGATGTAACATGATGTAATTCCGTTCAGCTGTACGGGCTGTAGTCATGTTCAAAATTTTGAAAAATCCCATTGACATAGAATGGGGAAAAAGTGTTTTGGGACCCCTCCTTTTCTCATCCCCAGTTTGACAGATCACCTTGAAACTTTCTAGAAAGCAGCCTACCTGACCAAAGTATAAGTCTTGAAATTTTCGGGAAGATTTATCAAGCGGCGCCAAAGTTGTTGGCAAAACAAAAAACACTCTATCTAATCTATGGTAAAAAAAAGTCCTAGCTATAACTACAATAACTACCTAGTGGGAACTGCCACTAGGTAATATATATATATAATATATATCATTGCCACTACATTATATATATAACTATATATATAGTTTTTTTTTTCTATTCTAAGTAGCAGTTGCTACTGGGTAGGTATAGTTAGGATGGTGTTTCTGTAGGAAATTCATTTTTTTTAGCTTGCTTATATCTTGGGTGCCATTTGAAGAATCTTCACTGAACTGCCCCAAAACTACATTTTCACCTCAGCTCCTTACTGGAAATTTTTGGTGTGATCCGTCAAGTGAGGGTGGAGAAAAAGGAGGGGTCCAAAAATGCATTTTTACTATTTCATTTTTCCAAGGCTGCATGTTACTAAAAAGCCAGGGGTGTGAATTGTAATACACTATCTACTTGCCCATGTGACAGGTTGCTTTATAAATCTACTTGCCTACTGAAACAATCTACTTTTTCCTTTGGTGCCATATATTGTGGCAACAAATTATGACAGCAATTTCATTATATAAGAGTTATGATAATAGTCTCTCTGATTATGCCAGTGATAATACTATAGGGGGGCTATTACCTCAGCTTCAGATAGTTCCCTTGTCTGTAAACTGGCAGCCAAAGCGTTGTGCTGCAGGGGGTTGCATTTGAATACATACTAGTACGCTCCTCTTTATTTGACGAGTTCTTCTTTTATGTTTTTCAACTTTCTTCCCTATAGAAACCCGGTGTCTATAGTACACGTCACTTGGCCTCCCGCTTGATGTTTCCTCCAAAAAATTCCCCTGTTGTTTGCAGGAAGAAAAAGCAACCTGCAGGGGGATCGTGTTGCGCCATAAGCATACTTTCCCCAAGTAAAAAATAAACAAGCCTACTTGTGCCAAGGACAAAATAAACATGAAAACATGTTATCCTTGACCCCAAACAATAGTTCCTGGGAGTCGGACCATAGGAATTCCACACCTGAAAGATGAGGTAGGCATGTGGCAACCTATCCTGAGCCTCAATGGGCACTAGGGACCCCATCCCCTGGGACTGAACTCAACTTTAAAGGGAGGGGTGCCATGTGGCCCCCTCCCTGAGCCTGTAAAGATGCTGGGGACCCCACCCCTGGAGTCAACTCAATTACTATGTCTCAGGCTGGGAAACACATATTGTCCCCGCCTCGTGGGAGCATGCAAAGAGTTTTCCCTGCTGGGTGGGAGCAATGATGGCTTCCGTAGTAGGAGAGAAGCCAGCAGGGGACCTGGGGTTCCGCTGCAGGCCCCAGCTTGGTGAGTGCCCCTGTTGGGCACTGGGGTACGAACCTACAAAGAAGACAGGCCCAGGGGCTACAATAGGGTTGGGGAGGGGGGCCATATTTTGCCCTGGGGGATTAGGTTCCTGGGGCAATTTAAGCCTTGGGGTGGGAAGCCATATAGACCCCCTCCTCTTTCTATTGAGACTGACCCTGGGGATGGGGTCCCCAAGGCCAATTAAGGGTCGGGAGGGGACTGCACACCCTCCCCTTAATATATATGTTTGCCCAATGGAATGTTGTCCCCGGGGCCCAAAGGCCGATTTGATGCTGCTCACAGCAAAGGCTGTGCATATTTTGTGGGGTTACTAACCTGCTGCAAGTTTGGCCACAGGGCCTGGCAGTAGGCCAAGCCCTGTGGCCAACACCCCGCTGTCATAAATGATGTCATAGGGGATGTAATATGTGAGGTCGGAAGTAGTACATGGTGGCTGCGCAAATGGTGAGGTTCTGTGGTGTTTTGAGTTCAAAATGTTAATAATGTCACCGACATATTCACCTAACTATAACGTTATTTTAACCTTGGTGTTTTTTTTCAATTGATTTCTAAGGTTTAAAAAAAAAATGCATCTTTTTTATCACATCTAACTATAAAGTTATTTTAACCTTTGTTTTTTTAATTGTACACATATGTGTGTGTGAAAATATATATATATATATATATATATATATATATATATATATATATATATATATATATATATATATATGTTGTATATTTTATATGTATATGAGGTTTTACAATCCATTATTTAACAATAAAATAGACCATAACAATGCAAACCAATTATTGTAAATATTATGAAAACATTAGAAATATCAAAATATAGTAAATGCCCATAATTAATGGTAGGGCCTAAGAATAATTTCTGCCGATCTACTAAAATATAAACCTCTCAATCTCCTCATACCTCTCCTTAGATCAGGGGTGATGAGTGCACCCTTTGAACTGTCAGTGTCCAGAGTTCATGGGCAGTCTTTTCAGCTGAACGGCAAAGAGTCCCCCGGAATCGAAAAGTCCTTTGAGCGAGTCAAACTCTGTTTTTTAAATACACTGTTTGCATCTAGAAGATACAAGAACTGTCTTTGTCACCTCCCATACTGTATATCAGGCCCTCCAGGAGAAGATATGAGGTATTAGAAAAAATACTGAACAAACTGAACACTTGGCAAGGCACAGTTGTAGGCCTTCCCATAATATTGTTCACTTAATTCTGATGAATTCAGGCAATTACAAATATTCATAAGGTTAACTTAGACGTTGCACAAGCACATACAAGCAAATCAAAATCATTATGTACTAACAAATCATTCACAATATGAGTTTATGTGTACTTAAACGTTTCATGTTACACAACCAAGGAGCAGTGTGGATTACAGGTCACAGGGCATAAAAGGTAATAATTCACTACTCTTAGATCTGACTCCCGCTCTGTGTTTGATGTGCAGTGTTTACTCGCTGAGATCTGGCGCTCACTCACTGAGACACTCAGGCCCTCATTCTGATTTCAGCGGCAATTACAGCTGACAGCCGTGCTGGCGGCTGGCAAAAGACCGCCGTGGATGTGGGAAACTTACCGCCATATTACAACTCCAAAATCAAAAACTGCCAGAAATCAGCCAGGTATCCAACCCTGCCAGGCCGAATGACGGCAGAAAACAGGCGGCTCTGACACCACCACTGCCACAGAAAGAAAAATACCACCCTCCCAATTACAACTCACAAATCAGCACAGCGGTCGTTCAACAGCGGTATGCCATTGGCGGTACGGACCGCTGCAGCCATAAAATGGACTCAGCAATAACAACACCCCACATGGGACATTTTGAAAACCCCACACCTGATACAAATACACACACTTCACACACACACAACCATAAAACACACACCCACAGTACCCACAATCCCTAGCTACGCCTATCTGCTGCCACACAACTCCTGGCCAAGTGGAGACACCACAAACTGAAGACACACTTTTGCACACCCCACACGCCTCATACAACTCACAAACACACATCCCACAACAGCACCTTCAAATATCTCCACACCTGTCACTAACTGACTCCACTACACTAAACAACACCACCACATCACAGTCAATCAATCAATCAATCAAATACATTTCTTAAGTGCACTACTCACCCGGTAGGGTCTCAAGGCGCTGGGGTGAGGGGTTACTGCTCGAAGAGACGTGTTTTGAGGTGCTTTCTGAAGGTTAGGAGGTCATGGGTGTTGCGTAGGTTGGTGGGGATGGAGTTCCAGGTTTTGGCGGCGAGGTGGGAGAAGGATCAGCCGCCGGAGGTGGTGCATTGGATGCGGATCACAGCACACATCTCCCTACATAACCCACTTTTGCACCCCCTAAGAACTCCTGTTTCACTGACAGGGAGTTGCAGACCATGGTCTACGAAATAATCAGGGTGGAGCCACAGCTGTTCGGTGCACAGGTCCACCAGACATCCATAGCTAGGAAAATAGGGCTACGGCAGAGGATTGTCAACAAGGTGAATGCAGTGGGAAGCCATCCACGCACAAGGGATGACCTCAGGAAGAGGTGGAACGACCTGCGGGGGAAGGTACGTTCCATGGCATCACTACACCAGCTTGCCATCCAGAGGACTGGCAGTGGTCCTCTACCACCTCCCCCCGAGTTGACCGAGTGGGAGGAGAAGGTCTTGGCTATCCTGCATCCAGAGGGCCTCACTGGAGTCACTGGAGGACTGGACTCTGGTAAGTCACTGACCTACCCCTCCCACCACCTGCACCTGAAATGCATGTTTCCCCCTCCCCTTGTAACTACCCCAAAATACCCTATCCCATATCCATCTCTTCCCATCAACCACCCACACCCATCCCGTGCATGCCCACGCACCCCACTAACACCTACTCAAATAATGTGTACACAACCACTAGTCCCTGCATGTAACACTTGAAACACTACAAGTCCCACTATGCATCACCCATCCCACTAATAACTAAGCACTGCACCCATTCCAATGGGAGTCCTGCATGCAGATGTATGGGGATGTAAGCACAAAAAACAGGTGGCAGATGCTGACAGGGACATGAGAATGACAGGACAGAGGACATAAACAGAAGGAAACACAAGCCACTGCTAATTTGTGAAAGCATAACACATACGCAATGTCCATCATCGACAAAAAACTGACTGTCAATGCCATATCCTCTGAAGCATTTGAACACTACTGCCACCCAGCTGACACACAGGCAAACACCCTGCAGGACACACAGTAAAATGTATTTCTACTTCACAGGTACTACTGCTCATGGCAGCCGCCAGGAGGCCAGGAGGTGACAGGAAGTGCCAGTCCCCCAGGAGAGGAAGGCCCCAGTGATGACAATCCAGCGGGATGTCTGGATCTGGATGACCACCCTGGCACATCTAGAACCTCTGGTAAGTCACCCTTCAGAAGCCCCTCCCAGCCCACCAGACAGACCCCCCCACCACCTACAGCTGTATCCTAACACCCCCAAACCAGTGTCCCGAGTCAGCTACTGTGTGCACACCTGAACAGGGACAAGTGTCACCACCCATCACCAGGCAAGACGATGAAGGTCCTGGCGCAAGTGGGAGTGGGCACACTGTGACGGGGTCACAGGCACAGGGGGCCACGCCTAGTGGGAGAGCATCTGTGGGCCGGGGTGGGGGTTGGCAAACCAGGGAGGCGACTGGCGTTGAACCATTTCCCAAGTCCAGGCAGCATACCAACACTCCCAGGACAGGATGGGCCAGATCCTGCCCACTTTGTAGGAGATTCAGAGGCTGCAGAGTGAACACCATCAGGAGGACATGGAGTAATGGCAGGCCCACAATGCCACCATAGCCTCCATCAAAAGGGTGCTGTAGGACATGACAGCAGTCCTGCGTGAGATCTCCACCCACATGCAGGCCCCTTCCACAAGCCACGAGACACCCGAGCCCTCCATATCTGCTGCTGATTGTGGGCTGGTGGCCCTGCCAAGGGACTCACAGGACACCCAGGACCCCTTCCTCTGTAGCCCACGAACCCCCTTGCAAACGTGGCCAGTGAGCCAGACATCCCTCAGAGACTGTAGCCAAGACCAAACCCACTGCCAGGCAGTGATCCTCTCCTGAACTGTCTTCCTTGTGTGCCACTGACACACCTTGTTGAATTTCTACTGTCATTACTCCATTTTCCAATGGCCTCCTGGACTCTGAACCTGTGCTACCAACAGCTGTGAACACCGAACTGACTGTTTTGTCCACCATCTATCCACTCCCTTACATTTCCCCATCCCTTATTTTGATTCACTTAATAAACACTGTACATTCACACCCAATGTAGTTGTGCTTTATTCACTGTGCATGCATGTGATGAACAACTTTATCATTGTAAAATGTTGAAACAGTACCTGACTAGCCTGATAGTTTGCAGGTATGTTACATTCGAAATCTGTGAAATGGGTTTCTAACACTTTCACCAGGAATGTCCAAATCCTCCATGTACAAGCAATGGCAAAGGGAATCCCACCACAGAAAGACCTGTCAGGAACAGAGATGTAGCACACATTTAGGTACAGTTTCTTTCATGACACATGTACCTGCTTTGTGTCCAAAGATTTACATCATTGCCAGAGTACTGTCACTTCTTGACTGACCAGTATTACCATATGTTAGCTGCACTACACACCAGTAAGTAACTCCACAAATGCAGCTTTGCACATTAGTACAACTGTAGGGCCATCTACATCAGCTGAGGTTACCTCCACCCACATTGTGAGGGACAATAGGTTGGTGTGCAAGTACTGAGGAGATGTTGAGTGACAAATACTGACAGCAAAACTGGCCCACATCCTCTATCCTTGCAGCATGTCCAAACAGTCCATACATGTGAAGGCAGAAAACACATTCAGAAAAACATAACTTATGTGTGTGAACTACCTTTGGGAGTCCTCAAACACATGTAGTAAGGGGTACGTTACAGTACACACATTGCACTACACACACACTGCTGTGTCTCCAGCACTGGTTGTACCTCCAGCACTGGTTGTACAATCTGTCAATTGTACACAAATCTACGTAGGCAATGTTGTAGGATACAGTAGACAAAATGTACCTTCAACTCATTGGAAGTACAGCTGAATGAGCTGAGTTCTGGAGTTCACATCATCCTCCTCCTCCCCTTCTTCATCACTGTCCTCTGTCCCCTCAGCTTCCACCGGTGGATCAGATCGTTCCTCCTCTTCCAGTAGAGGTACATGCCTTCTTAGTGCCACATTGTGCAGCATACAGCAGGCCATGATGATCTAGCAAACCTTGTTTGGGAAGTAGCACAGGGATCTGCCTGACATAAGCAGGCACCGGAATCTTGCTTTCAGTAGGCTGAAGGTCCTCTCGATGACTCTTCTTGTCCTGCCATGTGCCTCATTGTAGCGACTGCCACCCCTTGTCCTGGGATACCACTCTGGTATCAGCAGCCAGGACAGGTTAGGTTAACCGGAATCACCTGGGAAGAGTGGGCACACATAGCACATATCACCATTGTGTAGAGGCTAAAGAGTAGGAAAGGCAGGTTGCTAGCTACTGCACTCTCACATCTCACTCACCCACAAGCCAGGCTCTCTCTCTTTGTAGTTGTGCCATCAGTGCTGTTCCTCAAAATGTAAGAGTCATGCACAGATTCAGGGAATTTGGATTAACATGGGAGATGTACTGGTCTGCAAGACACACCACCTGTACATTAATGGAGTGATAAGGTTTCCTGTTCCTGTACACTTGTTCATTTACCCTGGGAGGAATAAAGGGAACATGGGTGCCATCTATGGCCCCAATCACATGAGGAATGTGTGCAATGGCATAGAAATCAGATTTCACAGTGGGCAAGTCAGCAGTTTGGGGACATTTTATGTAGCTGTGGAGGTGTTTCAGCAAGGCAGTCAGGACATCCCTTAAGATGTTACTGAACATTGGCTGTGACACATCTGCTGCCAAGCCCACTGTCGCCTGAAATGACCCAGTGGCCAACAAATGTAGCACAGTACCTGCACAGTAGGGGGAATAGCATAGGAATTACGTGGAGCTGGCTGTAGATCTGGCTCCAATTGGGCACACAGTTCACATATAGTCATCTGGTCAGTCGGTAGGTCAGTAAAATGTGTAATTCGTCCATGGTTGCAAGCTAAACTAGGGTCTGTAACACCGGTGCATTCCTCAGTCACCACTTGGTTCGGTATCCAGGGAGGGCCAACACACATATGTCACCATAACAACACATTACAAGTGATGTCTACGCACACACAACTGCACTAACGTAGCCTTCCAATCATGGAAGAGTTGTTGTATACAGCATACATTGTGACAATTGACGAATGATCACAGTGGTATTCAACCTACATATGCATCCAACTAGTGCCACACATCACATATGGCATGTATAGCTGTGTATGACTGATGTACCTAACATTTACAATCTAATATGACAGCATGGACGGCATGTAGAGATTGAACTCTAACACATTTTGCACTTCAAGTGGTAGTCGCCTGTCCTACATGCAGAGGACAAATGGAAGCGACATTACTCTGCTGGCATTAGTCATCATGCATTTAGGCGGTCTGTACCGCCATGCAATTCCTCATTGGTTAACACTGGTGTCTATGGGGAACAGGGGCCAATCATGATCGCCGCCGGCGGTGACGGTGCAAACCGCCACAGTCGTCACCGCCATTTTTATTTCCCTTTGCCACTTGACTCCTGCACTCAACACAACCACAACTCCACTGTGTGTGCGGCTGTGTCCTGCATCTGGTTGCAAAGATGGTACGTGCAACAGGGGAGAAGGCCCCAGCCTTCACCCAGGATGAGCTGCCCAGGCTTGTGGACCGTGTTCTACCCCTGTATGCAAAGTTGTATGGGTGACCAGAGGAGCAGGTGAGTGGATTAACAGTGTCCTAGCAGTGAGTGCTTTGGGTGCGTGTGTGTGTGTATGTAGGACTACCAGGCGTATAGGAGTAGTGGAATTAGCCATCAATGTGAACCTGTAGGAAGATGATGGAATGTATGGTGGACTACTGTCAGTAAGACTGTACCCTATGTCAGCATGCGTTTGGTAAGACCACATAAATGTGTTTTCCTATGTGTCTCCTGTGCAGATCAGCGCCCATCATAGACACAAGCACATCTCCCCTGCCTTGAAAGCACTACACTGATTACCTGTTGCCAGAGGATCCACCTTTAAGCTGCTTTGTGTCACCCACAAAGCTATAGATGGAACAGGACTGCTTTTTACCAGAAACAAAATAACCAAATACATTCAACAAAGAAACCTCTGCTCAAGATTGGCACCCTGCCTTAGAACACCACCATACAAGTAAAAGACTGTAGGTGGTACATCCTTTTCCGTTCAAGCAGCCAAACTATGGAATTCATTACCCCCAAATATAAGCTCCACGGATAACTATCTTGTCTTCAGAAGACTACTCAAGAGTTGGCTCTTTCCTTCATAGCCATCATATTCAAACAGCAATGGACTGCTAATGCCTGTGTTGATAAATATTTTTGATCTGATGATGTGTATATTCTAGATATGTATAGTTCTTTACGAAATATGTATCACTACTATGTCATAACAATAAATTATACACATACTATTTAAACCTGTTTAACAAATGTATATTTACTCACAGTTAAATATATATATATTTATGTGTGCAGTATGTTTGTGTTTATGCATGTGTGTGTGTACATATGTGTGTGTATATACATATATATGTGTATGTTATTCTATGTTTAACGTGTTCATAGGTCATTGCATAGCTCCTAGATAAGTTGTTATATTAGATACTTATGAATCCCTGCTCTCGTATATATATCACACCGATCAAATGTTTTATTCTCATAAGCATTTCGCTATTCAAAAATTGAGGAAAGATAAATAAATGTTAGAAAAGTACACTTACTAATTAACTTCAAATATTACAAATCTTGAAAGTCTGTGTTAATACAACACTTTTCTTCTCATTATTATTATACCCATTATTATATTCCTTGAACATATATTCCCTTACTATGTACTTACTTATCTTTTTATGTATTACTCTAGTCCTACGGTACTAGAGAACAATTAAATAAAAATAAAGTAAAATCTATAAATAACATTCAAATTATAAATAAGTAAATTAAAGTTAAAAAAATTATAATGAATAAATAAATAACAATAAAAATAATGATTAAAAAAGTGTATATATAAGTATATATATATATATATATATATATATATATATATATATATATATATATATATATATAAAATTATAAATAAATACAAATAATATAAATTTACTCTCTTGTAAGTCTTACTTTGTCTACCCATCACCCTAAGTCATGACTCTATCAATCTATCCTCCATCCCCACTCTGACTCATCCCAAACCCATTCTACTAATTTCATCTCCAAAATAACCCTTCCTAAACTCTTGCCTCCTCTTCCACATCTAGCTCACCCCAACCCTCAGTTTACTACCACGATCTCCCAAACAAACCTACTAAATTCTCCCTCATTTATCTCACCTTTGATTCATCCAAAACCCCTCCTGCTACTATGATCGCCCTAACCCTTTCCACAGATTCTTCCCTCCTCCATCTCTCCTTTACTCATCCCAAGCCTCATCCTATTACTATAAACTCCCAATTAACAGTTCTGGATTCTTCCCTCATCTCCCCCTTCATTACTCTAGTCAATCCAACTAGCAAACTCACATATCCTCTGCTCAAATTAACTCATAATAATACTAATACTGTACTCATATTTCCCTATACTAATCCACCACTAATTCCTTTTGGGTTCCGGAGTAGCATGCTACTCGCTGAAAAGCGCTTCGACGCCTCGTCAGGGGTAGTAAGCGCTATATAAATACTATTACAATTACTAGCACTGCAACATCAGACTCTGATTCCTTTTCCGATGGCAGCTCCGTGGTGGTGGCGGACCCCTCTGCGGCCACCCCAGCGACATCTCTGTCCACCACCCCCCTACCAGCACCGCCCTCCCAGTAGCTCCCCACCAAGTTGCCCGTGCCAGCTCACCAGGAGGGTCGGCGTCTCCTCCGCCGCAGTCATCTCAGCCCCTGCCCCAGTCAGCCCTGCTGCCTTCAATGAGGAGGCTATTGACCTCCTGAGAACCATCTCCGTGGGACAGACAACCATCGTGAATGCCATCCAGGGGCTGGCATCCCAAATCCAGCAAACCAATGCCTACCTGGAAGCCATTTACGGTGCCTTGTCTGGCCTCGAGATCGTTTCAGGCTCTGGCCTCCTCTTTGACGTCAGCCAGTGTCCCTAGTACCTCCGTCCCCCCTCCAACTACCTGTTCCCCATCCAGTACCCCTCTCCGCTCACCCAGCCCAAGCACACAAACTAAACAGAATGTACAGAATGCACACAGAACAACACACAAGGACACACACAGGCACCACAAGTCACAACACAGCCATGCACACACTCAACAGACAGCTGCAAACACGACAACAGCCACGTCCTCCACTGTGTCTCCCACCCGTCCTCCCTTACAGTGACCTTACCACACACACCCGCAAGCGCTGCATCCTCACTCCCAGATCCTGCCCCCATTGACACAATCACCACAACAGCAGTCACCCAGACATGCACCCCAGACACCAAACCTGCACTCATCACAGCAACCATAACAGACACCTGCAGCACACACACCAGACCTGCAGACACCACCACAACATCCATCCACGCGACCTGTTCGTCCTCTCCCACACTTTCTCCCCTCTCCTCCCAAAACACATGAACGCCCCACTTAGGCACCCAACATTCATCCACCACACACAAGGAGACTGAGCACCCACCTGCATCCACATCCAGCACACTTACACGTCCTACGACCACTCCCTCTGCCTCCACTCCCACGCCTGTTTCCACAGCCACTCCACATGCTCCTAAAAAACGTTTTCTTTCCTGCATTGACCTATTCGAACCTCCTAGCCCACCCTGTCTTGTCCCTGCACATTCCAGTGGCCTCTCCAAACCCAGTCCCTCCGCTGCACAATCCTCCCTAGACCTTCCTTCCGGTTGCCATGTCCCATTCCCCTCCAAGAAGAAACTGGTGAAGAGGCCAGGACCCCCGCCACCCCCCAACCAGTCTAAACCCACTCCCCCTCCATTCAAAGCTAAGGCCAAGTCCCCCCCCACAAACCAAATCCCAAGCCCTCCCCTTCCTAACCTGAGTCCCCACCACCAACCCCTCCCTCCTCCGCCCTGAGGTGCCTGCCCCATTGATGCCCCTGCCCTGTGGAGACCATGGTCGTGTTAGGAATCAAGTTGGGGCCTTGTCGGCACTGTTGTGCCACATGGACATGGACCTATGATCTGCCCAATCGGCATCTTTGTACATAGTTGCTGTTTCCCATTTTGCTGTTCACATTAATATATCTGCCCAACCTGACAAGTTGGTGCAATTTGATTAAGTTGTCCTACGTTTGACTATGGCTGCCTCGTGTACACAGGTATGTGGATCGTTTTCCTCATGTGTACTGTGATTGTGTGGCAACATCACTTCTGTTCCCAGCTTTGCCCCTGTCTGTATTTGTGTGAGAAATTGTGTATGTGTGGTGGTGGGTTTGGGAGTTGGTGTGGATGGTGTGTGTAGGTGATTGATTGTGATGTGTGTTAAGTTGTTGCGCATGGTGTTGGTAGACTGAGTGGTACAGATGATGGCGTCATGGTATGGCACCAGTGTATGTGTGGATGTCACTTGTGGTTGTGTGCCGTATGTGTGTCTGGCATGCCTGTCTTCTACCTGATGTCTGTGTGCTGTGGTTTTATGATCAGTTTGTGTGTGGCTGGGTATGAGTGTTGTGGGGTGTTTACGTGTGGTATTGTTTGGTGTGTGAGTGTGTAATTATCCCCTTCCCTCCCTTGCGTGGTAGGCGGGGTACTCACCATTGTTGTCTTCATCGGTGCTGCAAGTCCTGAAGCTGGATTGCAAGTACTAGCATTGGGAAGATCTCAGGTTCGCGCTTCATGTCATCGGCGGCCTCCTCTGTGTCCCTACGGGGAGTGTTTCCTTATATACTGTTCCTTTCCGCCAGGATTTGGGTGGTGGTCTGCCTGCCCCGGAAATCGTGGGGGTGTGCTGAGCTGTAATACAGTGAGCAGTAAGGTCCTTTCCTCCACCCTGTAGATGGCATCCGCTGTCGGATCTGCCCACACTGGCAGTGCAGGCTGTGAACTGGGTGTGTTCCGGCCTGTCCACCTCCACGGTCGTAATACTGCGGTCTGCGCCGCCAGCCTGTTGGCAGTCGGATCGCCACCGCCTGCGTGGCAGTCTTGTCACTGCCGAACTCGTAATGAGGGCCTCAGTGTTGATGAAACCGTTGTCAGTTGCACTCACAGGGCCTAAGAGTACTTTCAAGGAAAGGGTCACTATCCTCATATTTGTAAAGTTGGAATTAGTTTTTACTCTTTGTATCATAGGTGTATCATCACTGACCAGGAGAATAGTAAAAGCCCAACTCAGGACATTACTATCCTGAAGTTCCAGATCTAGAAGAGCTGCCAAAGATGACAACCTAAGTCCTGTGTCTGTCTGTCATGGCTTATTCTGGAGCTCTTCTCTCCAGCACCCAGGTACTCCTCTGCCCTTGAACACACGCTACTGAGGGACCTCCTTGTAGCGTCCTACCCAGCCTGGCTACCCACCAATGACCACACCATACACCGAGCTGAATATTACACATCTTTATTCTTCTGCGTGAAACTGCGAACTCAGCATTCTAAACCAAGCTTTCATTGCATTCCGCTTTAGCAACTACATTACACTTCTTTCATCCTTTCGAAGTCAAAAGGGTTCGGTCATAAAACTCGCAAGACACTACACTCCTGGCGAGGGGAAGGCTACATCACAGGCTGTCTGCCCTCAGTGCAAGACATTACTCTCTAGCTGCACAATCTAGTTACTGTGGAGAGAAAAAGGTGGGATTGGAAGAACAAGCTGGGGAGGGACAAAAAGGCACATTCCTGGTCTTGAGGTGGAAGTGTCACACTTACCCCCTGTAGTGCCCGCACCTATGTTGATGGGCTATGAGCAACTCTGATCCTCTCTTAGAAAGATGAACACTCGCGCCACGAGTTGAAAGGTCCCAGAGACTCAATTCTGCTCCCGTCCAAGAGGTCGGTAACTGAACGAAAACCCTAAAGGTCACCAATGGAACTCTCAAAACCATGCCTTCTATGCATTGACAAACAGACACAAACAGAGAAGAGGCAGTGAGTAAGGGTAAAGGTAGGGTAATACGATTTGCCAATGGAACAATCCATTAATCTAGAACAGCCTCCCACTACTTCATGGTGTCTCTAAGCTGGTACCTTGGTTGCACCTCGCATGCGGCAGGACTTTGCGTTTAGGTGTGGAGTTAGACCAGGGCTGCATACCTTCTGAACTTGAAAAAATTGTTAAGTGAGACTCCACATAACTTTTATTGACCAAGTAGATATTTATTTCAACCCACAACATTCCATAAGAGACCCATAAACTGTTGTCTGTGCTGCTTAACTTCTTTCCCATCCATTCCTCGTCACCAGTGTCATCTGCGTCCCCACACCATTTGTATTGGCCTGAAGATATTTATTTTGACTCAAAGTACCCCATTTCTCCCCCAGCCTCTCAGTAACCAACCTCCCAATACACACTATCCTGTGCCATTACCTTACACACAGAGCCCAGGTTACTGACACTAACTCGCATGAGACACCATATGGACAAGACAAAACACACAACTGCATCTTGACAAACTTAGGAGGCAACTCTAATATTAGTAACAGTTAGCACCACCTCATTTACAGAAATAGAACACAAAAGCCACAGTCTGAGTAGTTCTCAGAACAGGGAGCAAAAAGTTACATTCAGGGGTGAAATTTGAGTGTAAATAAAGTCTTGTATTAGTAACAACTGAAGAGAATTAATAAGCCAGGTCTTCTGTGATTTGATAAAAAAGATCTTGGTATTTGCCTCACAGTTAGCTAGTCCTACACTCCATAGAGACAAAACAAAGGAAAGAATATGGCTTCTTTCATGCTTTGCTGTAGTAGAGGCAAAAAACCTTGACAAATGCAAATTACTCCCCTTGGGTTGTGAATGTATTTAAAGCTGTAATTCATTGCCAAACCCGCCATAAAAAAGGAGTGTGATTTTCTTTGCGTATTTCAACAAGTAAAAAAAAGAAAAAACTGCATGATACCTTGTGCTCTGCCAG
Organism: Pleurodeles waltl; assembly: GCF_031143425.1. Lineage (NCBI taxonomy): Eukaryota > Metazoa > Chordata > Amphibia > Caudata > Salamandridae > Pleurodeles > Pleurodeles waltl. The sequence goes on along the minus strand of NC_090447.1, from coordinate 1,490,774,015 downwards.
AGTGTGGCGCAGGGAAAACAAAGTTCATCTACCCAGGTGAATTCAGTCATCTAAAACAGATTGTTTTGGGGGCCTAGACCACGCTTCGCTTTGTAACATGCCTTGACATGTGAAGTTATGAGTGTCATTGGGTTATCTTTTTAAACCAAAGCCCCTTGTGATGTCCTAAAAATCATGGACATTAGGCACTGTGGATGGGCACATGCCTCTAGATATCTTCTTAAATATGCACCTTTGTCCCTCTTTTGTACAGATGTCATTCCCACACTCTGTAAGAATGTACACCTTTTATCACTTTAAATTGCGCCAGGCACGGTAATGCGAAATTAAGACCCTCATTACAACATACCGTCGCCGTGGCTACCAGCCGGCCACGCATATTATGACCGTCAACGGAATTCCGCAAAAGGCTGGCTGAATACCGCCGACTGTCATGGGGGCGGACGGCAGTAAGGTGGTGCTGCTGTCAGCAGCACTGCCACACTAGCAAAACACCAACGACCATATCATGAGCAATGATACGGCCTGGCGGTGTTTTGCTGCGAGACGCTACTGCTGACAGCAGCGCCGCATCCCGTCCCCTGAAGGAGGACCTCCTGCAAGCAGGTAACTTCGGTTCTCTGACAGGAGAGGGGGTGGGGGGATATTGTGTGTGTGGGGGGGTATGTTTTGATATGCGTGCATGTGGTGTGAGTTGCATTGAATGAGTGCGAGAATGACTGAATGTAAGTGTACGTGTATGTTGTGTGTAGTGAATGCATGTGTGCGCCAAAGTATGTTGGTGTGTTTTGCGGTGTTTGGCAATGTATGTGTGCATGCGTGGGTGGATGTGGGTGTGAATGCGTGTATATGCGTGCGCGTGTGAGTGTGTAAATGTGCGGGGCAGGAGGGGGAGGGCGAGGGTGGTGGAGGTCTCCGGGGAGGTTGAGGGGGGGGACCCCTATCAGTGCCAGGGAAGGAATTCCCTGGCACTGATAGTGCCTACCGCCATGGTTTTCGTGGCAGTACGCTTGCCACGAAAACCATGGCAGTAGGCGGGGTCATAATCCCGAGGGTGGGATTGTAACTGCTGCCTGGCTGGAGACTGAAGTCTCCAGCCCAGCGGCCGTTACCACCCTGGCGGTCGGTGTGTTAAAGTGGTTGTCTGTGTTGGCGGTTACCGCCGTGGTCATAATCCCATTTGTTTTCACTGCCGGCCTGTTGGTGGTATTAACACCGCTTTATCACCGACTGCCAAGGTCATAATGACCCCCTAAGTCTTAACCTTAATTTGATTTCAATACCTCTTGTCATACTTTCAAAAAGTTGGTGTCTACACGTTTGATAATGCGCACTGTTAAACAGAAATCAAAACCACTTTTGTGGCGTGCTTTATTTGCACTTAAACATTAATAATATAAATATTGCATGCTGATGCAAAAAAAATCACATTATTCATTTACTAACTTTTTGATTTTTATGAATACCTTTCTGGAGTCTCTTGGCTGCTGATGCCAGCATTTCCTCCTGGTCCAGTTTCTCTGGGCAGAAATATATGGGATTATAATAATAAAACATGTATAAACTCCCAAGTTATATTTCGAACCTGCTGCTTATTGCCACTAGTTTCTTATGGTTTTTCCAGTAGCACGTCTTATTGCCATAACAGGAACTTAGCTCTACTTCTAAATCAAGTAAGGAGGCCTGGGCGCGCGCAGCACCCCTGCTGGTGAGGTGGTAGGTGCCGAATAGCTTTGAAAAGGCCTGCACGTCTTTACCCTGGCTGATAGGAACTAGGCAGGGTCGCCATCTTGAAACTGTACATATTCAGTCACTATCAAATTAAGCAGGGTAAAAATTCCTGTAGATATAGGTGTGTTTCCCCCAAAATGTTTTAATATGCCAAATATATTTAAATATATACAGGGCGGAGTATTATTTGTGAATAATTATGTCAGATAGCTATGCAAATAATTTCACGCTTTCACTGCTGCTTTTGTAAAAGAAATCAAAGTCTATTATCTATTTTGGAAAAATTAATTTATTTGCTGGTTTTTTAAAGCTGTCGGGGTTTTCTTTACTTTTCCTTGGTACATTAAATACAAATAGAACGTGCACATTGACACTTTAAAATGGCCGCATGAGTCAATCTCCTGCTATCCTGTGGTACTCTCCGCGGTACAGTAACCTTCTTTTGTTTCCAGTGGGTACATGTTTGAGTAGCAAAGGATGGCGCTTCCTCTTTGCTTGTAGGCTGGTAGAGTCATTATCTGCCCACCCAAGCAGTGTCACCCCCAGCACTGCAGCCGCTGCCGGGGTAGCACCAGGATGTGGTACCAGGTACAAAAGAGAAACTGGACCTTAAGGTTTTGTATTTGTATTTATTTGCAAGGAAACCTTTCAAACAGAAACCATGCTTAGTATCTTGGGGGTTCATAAGAATGTAGGGGGTGGACTGCTGGCACATGAAGTGGTGCAGATAATTAGCCAACCTCTCAAACTTTTGAGCCTCCAGGTCAGGTGAGATAGAGATAAGCCATTGTTGGAGGGTGAGGAAGGCTTTCTGGGTGGGTGCACCCATTGACGTCTAGGGGAAACAATTTGCTTGTTTGGAGGGTAGAGGCGAATCCAACGAGGGTGACACCCCCAAATAAGGGTAATTTGAGAGGTATGTATTTATGAGAAATAGGACTAAAGAATGACTTGAAAATCCTCATTACATGTGTTGCAAGTTCATGTAAGACATCTATGCACATACACAATTGTACACTACTTGATAAAGTCTACAGCAGGGAGTCGATGAGACTTAGGAGTCATAACCGAGGAAAGTCTCTTACGCAGTTTCCTAGATTTGCTTTTGAGAGGCATTACTGTACACATGTGGTAGTCATTCAAAGGACCTGACATTGAACTAGGCACAAGGTCTTTTGGGCACAGATAAGTGAGTAAAGTTAGTGGAATATAGTGTTTGTACTAGGATATAATGGTGAATATGCTGGAAAAAAAAGATAATGGAGTAATTTGTTTAGCAACCAGAATGTGGAGAGGTTCGGTAATAAGTACCACAGCAGTTTAGTCTGACTCCTGAAATAAAGTACTTCATTCACTAGTTTTGAGCAACTTTTATAAGTGCCGTTGGAAATTTTGGAAGAGTCTGCATACCTTCGCCTTACATGCAGCATTTTGGAACACCAAAGAGATTTTGAGAGAGGAAGGTGGGACACTGCCTTTGTCAATTTGCTTTTAGTAGGATGAGGCATGTAGTTTAAAAGATGGGAAGCTGCAAAAAGATGAAAAATATCACCATTTGTATTCAAGTATCAAGGGGTCTTCCCCCAAAATAAGGATAGTTGATGTGTACGTTTTGTGTGTCCATTGTGTATTTCTGGTAATTTAGTGCTGACATCATGGGTGTAACAGGAGCAATGCAGACAAAAGGGATCCTCCAAAAAGGGTCTGTTTTAGGTTTAATCCTCATCTGCCATTGCAGCAAAGTGCAGCGTTCCCCTTAACTCCCTTTTTGGTGGGCACTTTGTAAGTGGAAGTAAGTGTACAGCTTTTCTAGAAGATTGTGACTCTGCATCTGCCGTATGGAACTAGCTTCTCAAAGAAATACCACGAAAACCATTAAAAAATGTATGAATTACACATGCAATTTACTGTGGCTCCTTAATGTTTAAGGAAAGCTAGCACGACCCCTTCCAGTGGTCTTCGTCCTAGGTCTAACCTGTCTTTTCCAGACACGATTCTTGAGAGGAGAGATACGGCTCAACTGTACCCTATCTAGAAAGCAGTAAAGTAACTATTTTCTGTATCAGACCCATTAAGATTTTCTTATCACTTTCAAGTACATCAGTAGTTGTAAAGACCATCTTAGTTTGACTGATGCTGGGAACCTGATTACAGTAGTGTTGAGAAACTAGTTGTTTAGAACTTTTTCACTGCCCAAAGGTCCTGGAAAGTCATCAGGACTTTGTGAAACGGCAGAGGCCTGTACTATTTGTAATTAGGAGCTATCAGATCGTCTTATTTAAAATTGTCTAGTCAAATGCTTTTCTACGGCATGCCACAGGGATTTGCACTTTCCTCCTCTTAGCATAATATATTATTTGAGATAATGGGGCACTGATAGGGCACCAGGATACCACTGTGGCACCCACAAATGCCTTGAATACTTACCAGTTTTCTTCATACACTGAACATACTTTTCCTTGTAGTGTGGTTAGTTTTACGTATTCATTGCGCTTTAGCTTCAGGCTTTAGGTCTTTGTGCACTTTGCCCTGAATATATTTTATTCATTTGCTGACAGCTTAGAGCCTCTGTGCACTTTGCTCTATATGCTTTTTATTAGGCTTCGTACTGTTATTTTTCAAATAGCCAGTTCTACGGTGTTGTTTTTTATTCATATCACACTGTTTTGCCTACTTCAGCACTGGAGTTCTCCATAACATATTTACTCTGTGCTTCAGTCAAGGATACAGTCTGGTACATTGCCGATAGACGTGGTAGGAGTTTAGACTTGCATTCCTGCGTAGGGACATTTTGTGATCACGATGACATGTTAGTTATAAAATCACTTCCTTGTCCCAATACACGCAAGAGGGAGATTCCGACCAGGGAACCACAACTAGACGCTGACTGCCTCGTTGCAGATGCTGAACCAAGATCACAGGTCTTTGCTCAGGTATGAGGGCTGATGTCTCCACAGTGATTCTAATAGGCAAGCTAGAAGCTTAACATGCTGTGCTCTAAATAGAACAAGCAGAGGGAGAGTAGAAACTGTTAGACAATATGATAGCTTTGTTCTTATGTTTTACTCTCCTGGTGACTATTTCAATCCTACTGTGTTGTATCGTTCTGGTTATTGCGGCTCACGCCTTAATATCTAAAATACAGTTGTTTTATTAAAACATTATATAAAACTTATACTGTCTTTGTCATTTGTATATGAGATCATATTGGAAATAAGAGAGTTGGTTTGGATCTGAGTAACCACGACTTCCCTGAGAAGTTCCAAAGATGTCATGCGCTCGGCTGCCAAATCATTCCTTCCACATGGGAGAAATGAGGCACTGCTAGTTAGCCGGAGCAAAAACCGGATTTAGGGTGACAGAGTTCTTTACACGTGGGTCAGACTCAGTCCCCCACACCGTTATAGATCCTGCTACCTAGAAATCCAGTAGTCTCATTTAGAATAAGGAGAGCCCACGCGACATGGCGCCGCCAACGTTTGGTCTGGCTCTAATGTTTAGGTCCGACTGACTCTCGTGGTCTCATATATATTTTGACTCCTCGGTTCCGTATACGGAGACGTCCGTGGGGCTGAGGGTTTCCGCCGCCACGGCATAGGTGCTTCCTATTGCTTAGTGGTTGGTTGTTCAAGCTTGAACTTTGAAAGGAAAAACCCCGATATTGGTGTGCCTTCTCTGACCTGAAGCTATTTTTTATAAAATGGCGAATCCTAATGTAGTGAATATAGCAATTAATATGCGTCACCCGCTCACAGGACATCTATTGACACATGGACTGACAGTCCAGGGGGGTCCAGTCACTTTTGTGGTGGACGCCCATGCAGCCTATATAACGGAACTTTTTTATTCTTGGGTCGGATTTCCAGCAGTGGATGGGGGAACAAATACTTTTCACGAATACACTGTTGCGAATGTCCCTGGACAATACAGGGCTTACGCTTATTTAGAAATACCTCTATCTTATCAAGAACACCATAATTGGCTTGATGGCGCCCTCCCACACACAGTAGCACAAGTTAGGTTAGGTCCACTGAGTAATGATGGTCCTACCTGGCCTTTATTGGCTACATATACACCACATCCTGCGGTTGCTCAATTGGCAGTGTTTGAAGTTCGTCGTTTATATACAGAATTAACGGCTACATATAGACGATTAGTTCAGTTTGTAATGCAGACACTAAATACGAATGCAGCGCGTGCTGCTCCAGCGCACCCACAGGCAGTGGTTCCGGGTATTAATCCGGCCACTGTACACTCAGTTATGGGTAAGGTACCGGCTAAACGAGAGGAGACTCCATTTTGGCTGGCGCAAAAAATTAACACGCTGGAGGCAGTATTTCCCCATACGGGACCTCAGGATAAACATAGGATTTTGACGATGTGTTTGCCGTACGGGATGGTTCCTCCGGTGGACCTTTGTAATACCTGGGGCACGGTGTTTGCCGCGCTCTACACTACGCACACGGTACACCGACATTAGCTAATTTACCGGACGTGCTTAAACAGATTCAGGATGAATATGGGGCTGTCCCTGCCTTAGATTTGGGCATGCAGTTGCTGGGCAATTTTGCCACAGTTTCTTCTATTATTTTGAGTAATATCAAAGGAGAGGCAGTAGCACTAGCAGTGCGAATGCGTCTTCGGGATGTTCCGCTGCTTAATCAGGAGCGGGAGCTTCCGATAATAATTGCGGAAACATATTCTAGTATTGGTCGTGATAGCCTGGGGGCTAGACCACAAAAACCCCAGTTACAGGGTAAAAATAATAAGGACAATGCTAAACAGCAACAACCTGAGGGTTCGAAAAAGCGCTGGGATAAGAAACAGCAAAAACCTAAGAAAGATGGTGGGCAGTCTCCGCAACCGGAGACCCCACAGAATAAGTATAATCTCAGGAATAGGGATGCTTTGAAGACGCCTGATAGATATCAATATACTGATACGCGCCAATCTCGTTCCTTTCAGGACTCCTCGGAGAAGAGAAGTGAGAGAGGTGGGCGGTCAGAGCGGAGGACGGAGTACGTGAAACCGAGACAGGATTCACAACGCTCAGCGGAGGTTTCTATTAAACAGGAAGAGAAACCGCTGCAATAAAAACAGCAATTTAAAAAGAAGAAAGTGGCAGCAGTCTCAGTCAGACATGCTGAGTCTAGAAATCCAATAGTCTCATTTAGAATAAGGAGAGCCCACGCAACATCCTCTTCCCAGTCCTATGATTTCAGGTTGCTCAACTCTGAAGATAGAAGCCTAAAAGCTATATCTAGTAAGCTAGAATATTTGCTCTGCCCCACCCGAGGAAGGATATGAAACAGTACTTTCCAAAACACTTCCCGAAACATTAAGCATAATGCAATACAGCCGTACCGCTGCCCCCACTACATGGTAGAGAGGAAAGTAGGCCTCTGATGATGAAGACTATACTCAGTATAATGAGGATTACTTGTAAGTAAATGAAGCATTATTGTTTGTAACACTTTCTCTCCCCAGTCCTAATATTTGAGGACATAACAAGAAAAATAAGTATTGAAGAACAAGACAGAAAATCATTTAATACTGCACCCCTAATTTACCTGTGAAAGAAAAATTGTATTTATACATTCACAGATCTCTAAAATGCAGAATGAAAAATAGAATCAGTATTCAGCATCTGAAGTCTGTAGTGCTTAACAAACTTCTGGAGAAAATCTAGTGGCTGCCTGACAAACATGAAATGTTGTCACCACCAATGAGGCAGCCGGACCTCTGAGTGAATGGTCCAAAATATAGGAATAGAGAAGAACACCAGACAAATCATAAAAAATTCAATTTGAACATATTTTCTCTCCGAACCAAATATCACAAATGAGAGCCTGATGGAGGAAATTCAAAAGTTCTAATCTAAGGAGAGTAGGAAAATCTCCTTAGGTGAAGAAGATGTAGGTTACAACTAAGGCATAAAAAGTAGAGCAATGATTTCCCCTATTCTCCTAGCCACCAGAAAAGCTACCTTTGCAGAAAGGATCCTAAATTGGCTTTGTCTAACGGCTTAAATGGAGTTAATTGTAAAGATCCTGGGGCTAATAGAAAAATCCAAGAAGGAACTAAGGCCCATACTTCAGATCTCTGAAAGAAAAAAAATAGGAGGTGTGAGACTAGGAAAAAAATAGGACCCTAATAAGCACAAAGAGGGCAGAACGTCTGGAAAACTGTCATATGAGCTTAGAAACAGAAAAGATACCATCTGAGGTTAGAGACTGAAAGGCAATAAAGCTATTGCAAAAAATATTGAAAATCTAAAGGATCTCAAGACGGGTGAAATCCTTAGGAATTGTATTACTTGGAAAAAGATGCCCAGTTTCTACTGTAAGAATCAAAGGTATAAGATCTATGACATTGTTGAATTGGGCATTTTAGGGGAAATACCTAAACTGCAAAGAACCTCACCTTTTAGTGGCCATATTGGGAAGTGTTGATGTAGGAGAGAGGACAGAAGAAGAGATGACCAACGGAAAGGACACTGGGCACACAGAAGAAACTAATGTACACCGTTCATCAACATTGCTATCCAGGACTTATTCGGCCATCTGTGAGCCAGACACATTTCTTGAACATTCTCTCTTTTAATCTTGATTAGAACACCCTGAAGAATGGAAGGACATTCAAAGAGACGGCTCTGAGGCCAGGGAGAGTTATGGGATCACTGTCCCCTGTGAAGAATAGAGGAAGATGAGAATTGGGAGAGGATGCAAACAGATCCTCTACTGGAGCTCTGAATCTGCAGTGGAATTTTAGTAAGATTTTCACAGACCTTTCTGTTGACATTGGGAGTACCTTGTGGTCGGTGTCTGCTTTCACACTGTACATTCCTGGAATGTAACTGGAAGATGGGGATAAAAGCTGAGTTTACACCCTGACAAAAATCATGTGACTTAGTATTGTAATGTATAGAAATCTCACCCCCTACGAATTACATAACACTTTGCCACTAGATTGTCTATTCGAGCTAGAACTACCTTATATTTCAAACTGGAAGCAAAGTGTGACAGGGCTCTCAGAATGGCTGTTAGTTCTTGTCAGTTTTAGGAACTGACAGACACTCCTTGTCCAAAGTCCTTGATACAACTCGTGACCCAGAGTTGCCCCTAACCCTTACAGGCTGTCTGGTGCTTGCGCATAATATCAGGGGAGCTGGAGAAGCTAAATCCACTCCCCTGGATATGTTTTTTGTCACCAACCATCTTTCAAGGGAGCGGATAAAGACTTTTAAGATGAGAACGATGTCCCTGAGATCCTGAGAAGCAAGGTTTCAATGCATCTGGCTAAGAGTGAAAACTCACTCCTGCTTTTGTTAATGTTTGCCACAACATGGATGTACATTTTTCAGTAGGAAGATCCCTCAGTTCTATAATGGACCCCAAGCATGCAATGTATTTGACCCACTGATGGGATATATCCTACCAGGATTTGTAGAAAAACCTCAGTCTGCCCTCTACTGGATACTGTTCTTGTAACACAGAGGGATTCTGTCCGAAATCAGGAAGACCGATTCTCTGATGGTTGAGGGGCGAATGAGGGGGCATTAAGAAACTTTATACCAGAGGTTCCCTGCCTCTCACCATGGAGAATCTTTCTCCAGATTTTTTTTGCAAGTTATTTAGAATTCCGAGTCCATTGCGGTTGTCTTCAGACTTTAAAAGTGTGGATTTATCTTAAGGAGACAAATATAGTGGCATGTGCAAGTCCTACCTTAAAAAAACTCACTCCCAGCGTTCTTTAGTATATCTGGTTGCTTTTCAACAGAATCGTATGGTTTTGGCCTTATTTTTAAAGACTTTCGAGCTTTTACTCCAATGGCTTTTTCTCATTGTATAAAGGAATGCTCAGTGGAGCTGTAACATTGGAAACTCTGTAAAGAAATGAAGGTGGGCTGGAAGATTGAGCACTGTGCAGAGAATGGACTTTGCAATTCCTTTTTAAGCTGTCTGTAGAGGTTTTAGTGTGCTTGATAGAACACATACAATGCATTTTGGCATTTGGCATCTTATCCCAATACAGGAAAGGCTTGGCTAAGACTTTTTAAGAGGATCTCAGCAGAATTTCAAAATGGAATGCAAAATGGAAATTCATGAATTGAATTCTTAAAAAACAGAAGATGGATTGGACTGTCTAAAGGGGACTGGGTAGGGCTTTCCAGAGAGGAGGATTGTTTGGTATTTCAGAAAGGGAAACTGGATCTGAACTTTTAGAAGATTGAGATGTGAAATGTAATGTGGTTTTTCAAAAGGGGGACACAATTTGTTTTAGAGATTACCTGGATGGGTGCATTTTTAAAAGTTGTATCAGACTTTACAGAGGATGTCTGAGTTGGACTTTACAGAGTGGAGTAACAAGGTTTTCCGGATGGGGTTCTTGTAGGTAGAGCTGGATAGGTCTTCACAGAGGTGATATGAATGGGACTTAGCTGAAAGGACCTTGATGGGACACTGGAGAGTAGGACTGGATGGGCTTTGCAGAAGGAGTAACAAATTGCTTTTGTAGAAGATGCTTGGATTGGACTTTGTGGATGGTGTACATGGAGAGTTGAAGAGGTGTGACAGTAAAGCTTTCTGGGCTAGCTTTACATGGAGCTCTGGATATGAATCTGTAGATGGGGCTGTTTGTGGCTTTAAAGAAGGCACTTCAAGGGGACTTTGCACAAGACGTTTGGAAGGGAATTTGAAGAGAGGGTGTTAGATTGGGCTTTTAGGAGGAGATCTGGATGGGGCTTTGAAAAGGGCCTTTGAATGAGGCACAAATGCTGTATTATAGAGAGACATCTGGATGGAGCTTTGTAGAGTGGTTTCCTGGCTCCCGCATTGTACTTATTTTTAAAGTGTCAGGGTGGAACTTTGCAAAGGGGGTCTGGATGGGGATTGATGAGATGACCTCGAATGGGCTTTTGCAGCACTGGAATTCTCAATAAATGGGGAGTTTAGTAAGCCTCCTTCCATTTTTCTCTGTCTGCCCTTTGATGTTTGAGGAGGGCTTTTCACTAAAACATTCTGTTCAGGGGAGGCTTGGTGTAACAGAGGTTGAAGGTCCCTGCTTTAGAGTGTCTAAGACAATATTCGAGCTGAAGTGTAGTTGTTTTTCCATAATTTCCAAAATTCTGCTACAGGCTGAACCCTCTTCTAGTGCTGTGACCAGAGTCTGTAGTTCCTGCATGAAGGATTAGGCATATAAGCCGCATATGTTTGAGCTCGGATGGCAGAAGAAGATGCTATGTGTTATTTTTAAAGACAAACTTCAGTCTTTTTATCCACCGGGTCTGGTGGGTTTGCATCTTCAGAGGCAATAAAGGAATTTCCAGAGAAGCAGGGAAGTAAATCAACCAAGCTTTATATCAGTTTAGCGCCAGTACTTTATTTGGGTGTTTCTGTTCTAGCAAGAGCACCTGACATATACTTTGCTTCACTGGAATGGGCCAGCACTCAAAAGGAATATATGTGGCAGAAAGATGTGGCTAATTATCATCAGAGGTTGTATGAGTAGCATTATCCTGAAAATCAGTATCAAATTTGAGGTGCTAAATTATTTCTTCACTAGCCTTCTTTTTGTATGATGTCCCTTCCCATCAATATCAGGCTTGCTGTCATGTTCGGTCTCAAAGACAGAATCATTGACAACCCCTTCAGCGTGGTCACCAAGTTGGACAAGCGGTTCACTTGAGAGAGGTGCAGGTACAATAACTGGAGAAGGGAAATGCCTATTAGAGACAGTGCTCACCATCTCTTCAGTTATTAGCCTTATAACATTATTAAAAGGGCATGAGTGGTGGGAGGCACATGGTAAACAGATCTGTGCTCCCTTCTTGGGGGGGTATGCCTCTTGAGGAAGTGAGCTGGGCTTCTTCCTCACACTCCATATTTCCTAACTTGGTGTCTGGTTTTTAGGGGAGAATGAGAGCTTATTATAATAGCAAGAGTTAACTTCAGCACAAAAAAGCCTATGCAAACAATTCCATGCATGGCAGGACTGAAAAAACAAAACAAAAAACAAATGTTACCAGAAAACAGGCCCATCCTATCCTTCCCCGGGATTGTGATTTTTAAGTCCTTTTGTTCACTAGATAGAGCTCTTAAGAGTTTGTCCTCAGAGTGGAATACCTTTGTATCCTAGGAGATGTTACAAATGACTCAATCCCTCTCTCCTCTCCTCCTGTCCTCAGCCCCTTCAACTGCGTGAACGACCAACTCTGCTGCTTTGTTTTGACCCCCCCAACACTCTGACAACGTGTCTCCATGTATCTCTCCCTCCTCAAACAGGACTTCAGCTCTTGTCTCTGATCCCCTGTGACTCTTTCCTTTCTGGCATCATCTGGTTACTACCCCCTATTCTGCCACCAGCCCCAAGACCGTGTTGTCCTGGAACTGTACTTGCAAGCAAGTAGGCACTAGGAATGTTCTCCCTGCATAGCACCCACCAATTCACAGGTTTAATTTGCAAAACCTCCTAGGCTTACATGAAGATTTTAGACATGGCGGTAATGCATTAAACTGGTGATGATCTGTCACCCTAAACTAAAGGCCTGATTTATAGTTTGTCAGAGAGGGTACTCTGCGCAATTATGGCGGAGTACCCTCTCCTCCAAACTTAAGTTTCCCCACCTCATTTAGAGTCGGGCGGACCTTCAGTATGTCAACGTCTCGGCTGTTGACATACACCTCTGACGGCCTGACAGAGTAAGGGGTGTTGGACAGTTGTCCGCCCACCCTGTTCAGATCCGGCGGACAGATGTCTGGTTTTCCCTCTCCTTCACGCCAGGTAAAACCTGGCGGTGAGGGACAGTGAAAACTGTAAAGTGACTCTCACACCATGAAAGAAGACTCCCATGTTGAGGAGGTCATTGTTTTAAAAAAAAAAAAAATTCAAAAAGAAAATCACGCTTTGGGATGTTCTTTTAGAAAATTAAAAAAATAGTTGAAAGTTTTTTGCACAGCTCCATCTTGCTGGCAGAGCTGCCTGTCAAACATTTAATGCATTTATAGGAAGTGCCGTGACACCGGTTCCTGTAAATGCAGGAGATGTCGGCTGGGCCAGCAGACATCTCAAAACTTGCAAGGTGGGTACATACTCAGGTTGAGAGAGTACTATACTCCATCACCCTGATGGAGTAAATACTTGTTCCCCCGAACTCTAAATCAGACCCTAACTTGTGGGATCACCTCCATTTTAGTCATTATAGGCCAAGGCGGAGGCAATAACTAATCTCTCTGCTAATTGGGCCGAGTCACACAAAGGATATCAAGCAAGGCTCCCTCTGTTCAGTTGTGGGGCCCTTAATATGGCCCTCCACTGAATCACACCCTGATGCTTTATCTACTGAAGAGCCACCACTCCTACTCCCTTATATAATGAAATATTTTATTTTTCAATGATTTACAGCAACATTCTTTCCTGTATTTTCAATTCTACTGAAATGTTATAATTTTATCACGCCTCTTCCTCTTCTCAGGAGCAGCATTGCTCTTGTCTGTACACTAGTAAGGAAGTGAGTTGTTTTGGTGTGTCTAAGAAGACTCTTTTCTCAAGTAAGATCAATTGACAACTTCTTTTGGGCTGCTTTTAGTTTATCGGACACATATCCCTCAAGGGTTATGTGACTTTGAAAGGGCTAGAAAAGCTCACCTTGGGGAGTCAAGGAACAAGATCCGAGCATGTCAGGATGTTAGACTAATCCATGGCTTTATCCATGGTTGAGATGTGCTTCTGAGATGATAATGTAAAGTCAATAGAAAGTTCCCTCTGACGTTAAAAACATAAGCACAATGTGAAACCATGTCACTGACTTCATGAGTATTATATAATTTTCTAATCTTTATAATTTATTAAGTTATACATTAATTGATGAATAATGTATTAACTGTTTCCATTCCAGTCTGCTTCACCTTCTGGCAATTTGCAACCAGACTCCCACCAACCTCATCCACCCCATGCCCTCAATTTGTTTTTTTAGGAGTATGGGTATGCAAAGTTAGTAAAACTGGACTTCATCAATTTTGTGATTTTATTTTAATTTCCAAACAGCATCAAACTGGTGAAGGCCTTTCAAAAATTAATGTGGATGATATGATAAAAAGTTGGTTTTCAGGAGAAGCAACAGACAGCATATCCCATCATTGCTGAAAAAGTCTTCTGTGAAAAGTTGTTTGAAGTAACAAACTTCTCAGCCTTATGAATTTGCATGGATCTCAGCTACTCTCAACTTTGCTGGTGGAATATAAATTCTGTCCAACCTTAGTTGGTAAACAATAGTGCTGGGCATGCTGAAGAGTGGCAAGGGGTGTCTTTCATGTTCACAGGTTATCTACATAGACAATGGAACAGCTGAGTGGCCCTATCAATGTACTTTTAAAGTCTAGTTAGTGCCCGGTTATGTGTTCATAGACAAACTAATGCTACAAATCGATTCTTCATTATGGACCAATGACTGCCGTGGCTTGACCAAGTTTATGGTTGTGGTTTTGGCAGCGGTAGAAACCTCTGCTGCTGGTGTACTGAACCATTCAGCTGTTTTACTAATTTCATTACTGTGTAAAAGTGACAACACAGGACGTCAGTTAGCAGACATGTTGCTGACAACATTTTATATGACTATTAAAATGTATTAGTTTTCCTAAAAAATTGAAACATCCTAATAAAAAATGAAGTCCTTCTGACTTTTGAAGACTCACCGGCTTCTCCAGGGTGACTGACAAAGCAGATGCCAAAAAATATACGCTTGAGAAACAATCTTCTGGGGATCTCAAAAATTAAAATAGATCAATGGATGCATGCTGTTAACAGAAAGATGTGTGTACATAAACTGTAGGTGATGGGTTTCACCCCTTAGCAGATCAGTTCAGCTTCTCATCCCTCTGTGGGTGGTAAAGTGAATCCAACTGAGTTGGATAATACAAACTCCTGACATTATAATGGTTTGAAACGTGGTTGAGAAAGAGCACCATTGCTAGAATTACTTATTTTTGTAATTAAACTAAAAACTAATATTGGTAAACTTAACATCAGTATAAGTGATTTGCATCCACCTGTGAGTTCACAAGGTGCTGATTGCTTGCGTAGTCCATCTTCCCTTTCTTATAGGCCTTGGTGAGCCATGTAAACAGAGAGATGTTGACCCACTCTGTCTGGACCCAGCCCTACCAAAAGGCCAGCATTTATACAGACACTGGTAATCTATAAACGGGTCAGAAACTAGTGTGTTTTTAATTCAATATTCCAAAAAATACAAGCTCATTTTCAATAACAACAATCTATAGTATGTGCATGTATAGCACCTCCCAGTTTTGTTGCACACAAACCAAATTAAATGATACTACAAATGGGAAATACACAAGTGGGGTGTATGTTAATTTAATATAACATAGCTAATTATTGTTTACATATAAAATAATTATAAAATGAAAGAGTTACAAGTCTTCCAATTGTTAAATTCATAAGAAAGTGGACTTTTATTTGCACATAGAATATTGTATACAAAAGTTGGTGTCAAGTGTTGTGTTCGAGTCAGTACGAGTGACTACTATTAATTTTCTAAATACAACAGAAGACATTGAGAGTTACTTACACCAGTTTAAATAGACTGACATAGTTATTTTGACAACAATAAAGCAGGACCAAATAGTAAAAAAAAAAAAATATATAAACATGAGGCATTATTCGGAAAATATCAAAAGGACAAAGAAAGTTGTCTACCTATTGTTCCTGCACATGATTTTAGAAGCCTTCGTCATGACCAGAGGAATAATACTACAGTTCTTATTTTCAGCGTAAGCCCCTCCATGGATCAGCCCAGTACAAGTTCATACTAGCAGAAAAACCTAAACAAGAGAACACATTTGGAATGCTCCTGTTTGGGAACACAAGATATAGCAGGATGGTCATTAAATGTGTGACCCAATACTTAAGTGAGTCCCATCTATATGAAAATTTGTTGTTTCGGTCCCCTGCGTTGCTGGATTACCTGACAAGGCCAGGCAAACACGATCTGTGTGAGGACTAAATATGTTAATGTTAAAAAACATTTTAACTAATTAAGAGTGTGTGTCTCTCAGATGTTTTAGTGTAGAGTACAAGCATTTACTGTGGCTCAATGTATAACTTTATTGGTTGCATTTGTGACTGCTTCCATACACGTGCACATGCAACAATATCATATCCGGTTGCATCAGTTGCTTTGTAGATTCACAGCATTACACAGTAATGCAAACAGCAGCGCAGCCCTATTTGATTTCTTAGACCTGCTGGATAGCTTGACACAGTCAGATACAACCTAATATAATTCAGTAAGAGGTGCTGTATATATTATATGTTATGTTACACAAATATCATGCATGTGATGTTGCATAGCACCCCACCCCCTCAAACCTCCAACACTTGACTGGTGGTATTAATTTGAGTACTTGGCAACCATCTTTAGAATCTAACCTGCATCTTTTCTTCTTCCCTAGTACCTGTCCGGATTTGGTAATGAGCTATCCTCAGAGGACCCGCGCTGCCCTGGAGCTTTACCGGAGGGACAGGTATGGCCGTTTACTTGAGGGACTGGGGCAGTATCTAGGTTAGGCCACACGGGTGACTGCGTACTTACATTGTGTTGATGGCCGCACTGTTGAACTCCTGTGTCTTACCTTCCTTGGTTCTCAGGTTCAGAGAGATGTGTACAGTGACCACAGACTAGTCACTTGCTTTTCTTTCTTGAGCACCTCTGCACACTAAGTCAGCCTTGTATTCCTAAACAATTATCATGGGTCAGACTCAAAAACCTAGGGGTGTTCAATCAATACATGTTCACTCAAAATGGTTTCTTGTCTCCTAATACTTCAGACCAAAAAGTTTCAGAACGAAAGGTTTGCGACAAAGGGTCTTTAAGAAAATATAGTGCTTGTCAGTGAGTTGCATTGGTCTCCAGCTTGCAACTGCGAAGGCTAACATAAGTCATGTGTAGCAATGCTGTTTTCAGTAAAAAGCAACCTAAATCTCTACATCTCTTTGAGATCATCTTTTTGGGTTGCAGTGGTATCATTTTATTGAATTGACATAGAATGGAGCTGCCAGCTGCCAGCTTCTATCCTTCTATATTTTGCATTCTTGCTGCCCCTCCTAGATCCTGCAAACTTCTCCAAGGTCCTTCAAATGTTTTGTCCCTTCCATTTCCTGCACATCTGCTGACTTGCCTTGATCATGCACTTTTAGCACCACTTCCAGTCCCTTTCAATCTGAGTTTTCACTCTGAGTTTCTACACTTATGCTACTTCTCTTAGTACCTGCACGGCTGGCATTACTAGCAGTTTCTCCACTTTCTGTACCCTCTCACACTTTGCACTTCTTTTATCCCTATGACTACCAGCCCATCTTTTGTACTTCCCAGCTGCTTCATTTGAGGTGCTCCATCTAGTTCCTACATGTCCCTACACGTTTGTGCTTCTTACAGTACTTTTGGTACAGACTTTATCTCCTCTAATCATGCTGTTCCTTTCAGAGTTCTGTACATCCACTCTCTCCAACCTCCAGTACCCATGGTGTTCCGCTTATACGGCCCCACGCCACACACTGCATAAATGATGATTCATGGGCCGTACATTGCGCTGTGTTATGTGCACTAAATACCTCCTGAGGGATATGAGGGAAAGATTCCTGGAAAAAAATGTTTAGTGCTAAATTAATCCCATAGCTCCATGATGTGTAGGCTAGCTGTGTGGCTTTTAAGTAGGGCTCTGGCCCAATTAAAGTTGAGAAAAGAGTCTCATGCCACTTGAAAGTACAGGAATAATCTCATCCCTATAAATCTAATGCGTTAGTTGATTTGTTCGATCATGATGTCAAGAAAATCATGTGTCAATTTTGTTCCCCTGTGGGTGAACTAAGTTGGATGTGGTAGCTCCATTTGCACATAAACAAGTAGCAAAGTTGACCTGGATTGTCTGTAGCTGTCATATGACCAAAGGGGTGGCAACTCCCTCCCTCTTGGCCAGTGGTACAAAACCCAGCACTGTGGCGCAGTGCTTACCTATGCAGCCATATGCGCTTCTCTCATTCCGCCGGATCAGACTACATTGGGACGCCTTTAGCTGGTAGACCACGTCTGTTGTTTTACAGTGTCTCTGTGGTTTGAAGTTAGTTTACCAAAGAGATGTTGTCTTCCTGGTTTGGGGTGTAATGCTTCTACCATGGTAGGGTGACAGGGAACCCCTTGAACGTATTTTCGTGACTTTGTACTAAATTTCAGATTCAATTTGAGGACTCATGGTGGTCATACCTGGGCGGTGTCTTTCCAGCTGTAGCACGATGAATCTTTTGTTGGGACGGCAAGCAAGAATTCAGTACTTGCAGAAATGGTTCTTGTCTGTGCATTTTGGGATTCGCACGGTGTTGAAACCCACTCGCTGCATTGATACACCTGAGTAGAGATTACTGGGATAAGTAAGAGGGTATGGTGGTAATTTGTAGATGGTCACCTTCAATACTAGCATGAACTGCTTGCATTACTGGTAAGCCTACTCATCACCCTCACTTCTAGTATTCAGCAGCAGCTTCAGTCCAGTGTCTGCCTGGTTAGCTTGAAAGAAGTCTGGAGGGGAGTGTGGGGGGGGGTGCATTTTCAGAAAATTAGAAACAGGGTTTAATGTCATAATAGTAACATCCTTCAGACCAAATAATAGACTTGGGTGACTGAATGTTGACTGGTGGGTGATCCAGGCGGTATTCCTTCATTACTCTGGACCTGTGCATGTCACATACTGAGAGCTCCCCTACCTTTGCTGAGCGAGTAGGGGCCAGTACCGTACTCAGTAGAGATTGCTCGCCCACATGCTAAATCTGTCTTCCTCTGTTTCCCTCAGAACAGCCCCCAGGTGTGTCCTTATGGCCTCTATGCAGAGCAGCTCTCTGGCTCGGCCTTCACCTGTCCTAGACCGACGAACAAGAGAAGGTACGTCTGACTGATAATACTACCCTTGTCCAATCAGATAACTGCAAAGGAGTGTACCTCAGGGAATGAGGAAGGCGTTCTGCTTCCTATGTCAGTCATGGTGTGGAAATAAATCATGTTACATGTGCACATTGAAGACTGTGAGTAGAACTGCACTGGAACCCTTGAGTTTGTCTCTCCGTGCCTGTCACAGCACGTTGACGACACCCATGTCTGTCTCTCGCTTCTTATCATAATGTTTTTGATTTGTTGGACTTGACTTTGAGGTGATCTCTCCCTCTATTGGGGAGTTGCCACATCCTAAATTGATCTTGATTATGTTGTAGTTGGTTCTGTATGTCCCTCTTTTTTCATATTTTTTATCACTTGTAAAGCGCTCTGATATCCTCAAGGGTCATGTTTGAGCTATATAAAACTTTTAACATAAATAAATGGTGCCTTTCTCTATATAATATATATGCATTTATTGTACATCAATCACAAATGACATCACAGTGTAGGATGTGTCGGAGCGTCATGAAGTAAATGCTAAAATATCAGCGTAGTTAAAGGGTCTGGGCAAGTGGACGCTCAAAACTACTACCCAAGGCACCTGCAACCCCGCTGTTCCAAGTGTTCGGAGACAACCCCAAGGGCCTGTGGTGGTCCATGTCCTGCAAGCTCTAAGCAGAGATTTTCCAGACAACTGGTGACTATGATGAACTGAGGCACATGAACCGCAAACTGGTGTATTTTTAAACACTTGGGGGGTCATTCCGACCCTGGCGGTCCATGACGGCCATGGCGGAGGGCGGCGGAAGCACCGCCAACAGGCTGGCGGTGCTTCCTGGGCTATTCTGACCGCGGCGGTAAAGCCGCGGTCAGAAAAGGGGAACCGGCGGTTTCCCGCCGGTTTTCCCCTGGCCCAGGGAATCCGCCATGGCAGCGCTGCTTGCAGCACCGCCATGGGGATTCCGACCCCCTTCCCGCCAGCCTGTTTCTGGCAGTGTCCACCGCCAGAACCAGGATGGCGGGAACGGGTGCCGTGGGGCCCCTGGGGGCCCCTGCACTGCCCATGCCCATGCAGTGCAGGGGCCCCCTAACAGGGCCCCACAAAGATTTTAGCAGACAGTGAAAATCGCAACGGGTGCCACTGCACCCGTCGCACCCCTGCAACTCCGCCGGCTCCATTTGGAGCCGGCTGCCTCGTTGCAGGGGCTTTCCCGCTGGGCCGGCGGACGGCCTTTTGACGGTCGCCTGCCGGCCCAGCGGGAAAGTTGGAATGACCGCCGCGGTCTTTTGACTGCGGTGCGGTCATTCGGCGGTAACCGCATGGCGGGCGGCAACCGCCGCCCGCCGCGGTCAGAATGACCGCCTTGAGGCCAGTAATATGGCTCCTGGTTTTGGGAGACCTAAAGACTTTTTTGTGGATGAGGTTACTTATCTGTGCTCCACTTGTCGAAAATGTTCCCCAGATTTCTGCGGCTGGGAATCCCAAATCTATTGTATTGGAAATTATGTGGCAGCATGTAAACACATCTTGCAGTAACATTGGTATGCAATTGAACGGATTGAAATGATGCTTTACAGTGAGTGCTTGGGTCCGAATAAGATATATTTTGTAAAGTCTTTAGGCCAGTCATGTTGGTCAAAGGTAATGAAGGGTCATCTGGAAGTCACGGGCCAGGAAAGGAAGAGCTGGGGCAGTGATCTCACAATCTTACCCCAATGAAGGCTTTACAGAGCAACAAGGGTAGAGGTGAAAGGGCAGAGAATGGATCAGTGTAAACAAGACAGGAGGAGGTAGTCACTGAACAGTGTTAGCGGTACGGAGGCCGCTGATGGACAAAATAGGAATGTGGTAGGTATCACAGCATCTCACGGTTTCACACAAAACAGGCAAATAATTCACAGGAGCACTATGGCCTAGTTTACCGCGCTGACCGCGAATCACCCTTCATCTCAGAGGGAGCGGGGCTTTCCTGGTTGGACAACATTTTGCATGTTCCTTCAGGCAGAGGACCATCCAATTACTGGAGCCTTTCTTTGTTGTTAACAAGCGCCTGGTTGCAATATGTCTGCAGACCCACATGCGACTTTGTGTCGTCTGTAGCTGAATCAACTCTGGACAGAATATTCCTGCCTACATTATTACATTCCACAATATAGAGTTTGTCAAGCATCACCTGGATCCTTGTTGTTGCAGTGCTGCAGCTTTGTCTGAAACCTGAGGCAGTTGAAGTTAGTTCCACTTTGTAATTGGGCATCAGTTGCGTCTCCAATGAACTGTCCTCTAGTTATACTTCGCTGTTAGCAAGCTGCTTCTAAATTACCTTCTAGATGGCATCTTTTATATGCTGGTGAGGCGCGACTGTGCTCACATTAGACATCATGTTCCACACCACCTGTAGTTTACGCATATCTGCTGTCATCTCATCTGCCATTGCACTGAGATCATTCTGCAGAGGCTTGTCGCTGGTCACACCTCTTATGGAAAGAGAATACAGACAGAACTCAGCCCAGTGGTTTCTCAGCTCCACCAAGCACCACTGTCAAGTGTTAGGATAGGAAAGGGCACAATCTAAAGTCCACAATCTAACACATGGGAAAAATTCATATTATAAAGCACAGAATTGTTCACATCATCTGTCTTTATTTGCACAAGAAGCTGGTTAAAGAAGACATTGTCTTCATATGCACCAGGCATTGCACCATAAAGAGTATTGGGCATTTATTTGGTACAAATGTGAAAAGAGCTTGACTATTTCACATGACAAATGTTCCAAGCTCCTGGTTCCGGAAGCAACTGATGTAAATCCAGCTTTGATTTGTGGACTCCAAAACGCCTCAATCACGATGGGTCATGGCTTGTGAATGTGGAAGATGTCACCACACAACACATATATATCGCAGACTGAGCTACTAGACACACAACTAGCCACATAGCTTCCAAACCTCATCTTTTGTTGTGTTTGCTTTGTCTAGCTGGCTTTATCGTATTCTGCCGTCAGTGCGTCACAAGCCCTTTGAGCTGGTGGGCCAAGAAAACCTCACGCACAACTGGGATGAAGTGGAGCCAGACCCCAACCAGGTATTGATGCTACTGTGCAAGTGTCTGTGTACTTTATGTAAATGAGCACAGATGTGTTTGGGATTGCACACCAGTGTGTCTATCCTGGTCATTCATTTGTTGTAACTGTGTAGAGTTGTGTGCTGTATTTTATTGTCTTTGCATACAAGTAAACAGTTTTGTCCTGGTCCATCGTGGGAAGTGGGTATACATACCTTGTCATGTAAATGGTGTTGGTAGGTCAGTGTTATTGTATCGCAATGTAATTGCGGTCAGGTATGTGCCTGCTCTGACTGTGCTTGCATGTGCCTGGGCACACTATACGTTTCCACAGTGTGTCATTCCAGCTTCACATTAAGAACTGTACCATTTGTCTCAAAATCATGGTTGTCTGCCAGATGAGAGCACTGACTCATTGGGATATCTGGCCTGATGACTGACTCCTGTAGACATCAAGGGCCACATGTACAAAGATCCGGTTTTGCGACTCCCAAAAAGCATTTTTCAAGTCGCAAACTGGCCGTTTGCAACTTGAAAAATACTTCGTACATCTGGCCCTAAATCCTGCCACTACAACGCTTGTCACTTGCGTGCTCTATTTCTTAACATAACAAAAGGCCTCATGGAGACACATATTAGGGGCACACTTCATCTCTGACATGAGAGCTCCTATAGAGAACAGATTTGCCTACGGGCAGTCTGAACTCTTGGTCGATACTTGGGCCTCTGTGTTCAGAAACATGATTTACAGTGCTGACATTGTTTGATACATAAGCTCTGTAGACACTCTAGAATGCTTAATACAAGTCTAATGGGAACAATCCTGGGCGCACAAACACACCTGTGTCCTCATTTATGGACAGTAGGGCAGCGCAGCACGTCACTACGCCAAAGTGAAAGGGCAGGAATGCACCGTATTTATGCAATATGGTGCATTCCTGCTCTTTTACCCTGCTTTGGCGCTGTTTCATCGGCCAAGCAGCAATGCAGGCACCCTTGCACCCTGGTTCAAGTGTGCCTGTGTTGTCGGCAGGATTACACAAAAACAGTCCTGAGAGGCGTTTACCTCTATGCGTGCTTCAAAATGCAGCACACATGGAAAGAGAAAAAACAAGGAGGAAATATTTCTCCTCATAATGCTTCACTTCGGGAGCCATAAGGTTTTTGTGCATCCCAGGGTTGACGTGGTTTTGGAAATCTGGCGAAGCGTCCAAATCCATGGTTGGTGCATGGGAACGCCCACCGCAACGCTCATGAAATGCCTCCCGGGCGCAGAGTAAGTCAGTGCTGCGATTTGCTCCTTACTCCATATCTATGAGGACATTCAAAGCCAGGTAAAGTGGTTTTGCGTGGCATTATAGATATGATATAGCAGTTTGCGCCATCCGAGGGTCTCATAAAGTGAAGCTCTGAAGGCGCAAAGGAATTATAAATATGCCTCATGGTACTTATGCCATTGATTGCATTGATCTGATACATGCCCTATCATGGATAGAAGTGTGACACATATGTTCTGCATATGATGGGTGGGTATTTGTGGACACCAGTTGATCCTGCGGCACAGCTAGCTCTTACGCCATCACTGTCATAAGTTTGATTTGTGTGGCATTGTGGACATACAGCTGTGCTGCAGGTTGTATACACGAGGTAGTGTGGCCTCTGGCTGGCAGTACTTCATTTTGGTGAAAACAACCAATTGCAAATTAGCAGTCTGACGACACCAGGCTGGAAAATTTCTAATTTGCAATATTACCAAAAAGAAAAATGCTCAAAATGAAAATTTGTGTGATGGACCCTTTGTTTCATCATAGGACTAGTGTGAAAACATATTATAATTCATGACACATAAAGAATTGTCAGAATGAATTAAAAAAATAGAATGAAAATATTTGGCAGAGGGTTTCCCATAACAAAATAAACCTGGTAAAGTAAAGTAAACTTGATCACAAAAAGCTCACTGGGAACCAGAAAAAGGAGATTAAAGGGGAAGGGTACTAGGTTGGAGATACAGGGAAGAGATTGTGAAAAATAAAGGAGAACACAGAGGACAGGGAGGAGAGGGAATTGGTGATAACCGGTGAATGGCATGAAGCTTGTAAAATGTGTGGTGTTATAAAAGGAGGTTACGCAATTGATCAAGTTAAAGCAAAGAGAGGGAGGATGCTAGGAAAGGAAGTATATCAATCTTTGCTGGATAAAGATTGAAGATAGTGCCGACCCACCCATGAATGAATAGCTTTTAAGACCTTCAAACAGTTTCTCATGTAGAGAAGCATTAAAAGCAGGAAAAAGAAAATATTGTTTGAGAATTGACTGCATACGAGTGTACCCAAGCGGGACACAAAGAGAACCATCTGGAAATCCATAACATGTAGAAGTAGGAGCTGAAACAGGAGTTTGGCATAGTATGAGCTGAGTAGTAGGATTGCTCACAAGAGAGGGGTACACCCACAGTGCAGAAGGAATAGGGGTGTCATCTACTATACCAAAAGCTGCTGCCAAATCAAGTAATACCAAAACAGAAGCAACGCTGAAAAGAACAAAGAGGATCGCTAGAGATAAGATTAGCACAGTAGTTTTTGAATGATACATCAGAAAATGTATGTTTGGGAAAAATTGGTTGTAGTTTATTTATTAAAGGAAGGTGGAGCAGCAGCAGATTTGAAGGTGGAAGGACAAATGCATGTTGAAGGAGAGAGTTAAATAATGAGTGTCAAATTTAAAAGTAATGGAGGGGTAGGTGTGTTAATTAGACAAAAGAGTCACAAGATGATTTGGTAGAAATAGCTGAAGGCTGGCAGTGTTGAGCACCTAAGCCCATTGCTATACAAAGGATAGAAAAAATGGGACTTGAATTACATCTGGTACTATCTGTATCAGCTAGCCATATTGGGGGCAGGTTCTCATTTGAATAGCGATGACCTAACTGTAGTTGTCTTCCATCTTCCTACATGCATTTGCAGGATTGTAAATTCCCATTAGCTCCTCATTTAACATTTTCATCTGTAGTGATGAGTCTTCTTTCTATATGGGGCCTGGCTATGCTATGCAACATCATCATGCAACCGCTAAGTGATATATTGAAGCAGCATATCCTGGACTTATGCAAACTGCGCCCAGGAACATTAAATCGGTGTGATCAGTACTGAAACTAAATGCAAAAAGAACAAGTGATGGAAGGAATGCTGAACAATGTCAAACATTCACCCCCAGTGGGGAGCAGGGTCAAGACTGACTTCAATATGGCAGGGCCCAAACTGGGGTGGCATGGTGGGCAACAAAACAATGGATTAAACCCAGATCTTTGTGACTGGGTCTGAATGTTTGATTTGTTCAGCATTCCATCTATCATTTGTTCTTTTTGCTTTTTTTGTCCTAAGTGTCCAGGATATGCCCAGATGTGGGTCCTGTGCTCACTGCGCCACTGGATTCAAGCTAGCCTGGCTGATGAGGGGTGACACTCCGAAACCAGTCCCAGGATGCTTGTTTCCGGTCCATGGAGGACCTGGCCCGGCAATTCGGGCTGGACTGTTCCCATGGGAGCAGGGTCAAGATTGATTTGCACATGGCTGGGTCAAAACTGGGGTGGCGTGGTGGGCAAAACAATGATTAATTAAACCTAGATCTTTGTGACTGGGGGGGAACGCTTGCATTGCTGAACATACTGTCCATCATCTGTTCTTTTTGCCAGTACTAAAATCAGGCACCAAAAAACAAGAAAGGGGCATCTCTAAATGGACAGGCATCAGCAGAGTAACAGTGGACATCTTGGCGAACATTCTGGTTGAGGCTTTTGTCATATCAGGCCCCTCTCGACACAAACACCTAAATTGAAACTGTGGGCGGAACGCCTCAACATGTATTTTGCAACTACTGGCATCGTCGTTGAAAGAATACGGACCATCCTTCTTCACTTGCCGGAGGTTGAAGTCTACAAGATATCTCGGACCCTCCATGAAGCAGGGCCACCACATACGTACAACAAGATGATAGCTTCCTTGAACACCCATTTTGAGCCAATAGTGAGTCCCGATTATGACAGGTTTGTTTTTCGCCAAGCAAGATAAGAATCTGATGAAACCATCAAAACATTCTGCATTCTCTTCAAAGAGTTGGCAAGCACCTGCACATTCAGAGATGACCCAGAGGAAATCGGAGAACAAATAATTCAAGGATGTATATTCTCCAGGAACCAGGTAAGTCACTGGCTGACATCCTCATCCAGGGGCGATCAAAGGAACTGTCCAGAGCCAGGGTGTTCTATATGGAAGCTGTTCTCAACAAGTCGATCAATCCAGATTTGATGATCTTTGTAGGGAAGTGGTCCAGTGAGAGGAATAATGGGGAAGCGAGTAACCAACCCTGGCACCCGTGTGGCTAGTGTAGAGGCATGACACTGCACCAAGGAGAATGCCCAGCAGTGGGGAAAATGTGTGTAGCCTATGGGAAGGTGAACCAGTTTGCAAAGGTATTTTGATCCACAGGGGCCATGCAAGAGTGTTCCAAGCAGGCAGCGAGAGCCCTAATATCGATGAATCCTGGCCTGGAGCTCACAGATAAGGACAATGGCAACACCGAGGAAAGTTTGTGCATGCTCTATGACGCGCATACTTACAGCCGAGGGCGGCTCTAAAATACCAGATTCTTATAGAGGCAATCCTGTCACCTCAATTATAGACACAGGGGTGTCCATGAATGTAATGGCACAACAACCCTTTGATGAACTGAAAGATCCCCTGCACTGAAACCCACTTGAGTATGAGTATGTGCCTATGGACATGTCATGCTGCTGCCACTGGTAGGAGTATTTACAACAACACTTGAGCACCAAGGACAGATAGTGGGAGCCAAGGTATATGTGACTCACAGCAGACACGGCATGCTCCTAAGCTATCAAAAAGAGTTACACCTTGTGCAGTTTTCCCACCAAGTCTACGATGCAGAACTCAAAGAACTGCTAAAGGGATTCCCGCACTGCTCACAGCGATTGGCTGTTTAAAAGGGAAGGACCTTGCGACATAGATGAACTGTGTTCCATCTCTGCCTTAAGGAGGATGAAGATCTGAGACAGTTGGAGGATACAGACATCATTAAGGCCATCAAGAGACCCAGCCGTGGATGACACCCATAGTGGTGATGAAGAAACCCAAACAACTGGGAAACATGTGCATCTGCGGAACATGTGCATGTTCATGAACATGAGGTTGCCCAACCTTACCATAAAACCTCACCTCCATGGTTGAGGACATTGTGGGAGAGCTCAGTGCGTGCTTCTGGTTCTCCAAGAATGACCTATGGTACCATCAGATTCTCCTAGCTCTGGAGTCAAGGTACATTACAACCTTCTTAATGCACGTGGGACTGCGCTGCTAGAAGCTGTTAAACTTTGGGATCTTCAGGGAAGGAATTTCAGAATTTTATGCTGGAAGTACTGTAGGGGTTTCATGGGGCGCTCAATGTGAGCTTGGAAGAACATTGCCAGCGATGATTGCTTCAAAGGCTCCAGGACAGCGGCCTGACTGCATCAAGGAAAGTGTGAGTTTTTGAAGAATTCCATCAGATTCTTAATGCTACCAGCTTTCCGAGCAGGAGTAGCCCTCAATCCAGAGAAAATAAAGGCCATCAAAGCAGTCGGTGCTCCCTCATTTGTCATTGAAGTGCACAGTTTCCTCGGCAGGGTAAACTACTGCAGGATGTTCAACCGCAATCTCACAACGCTCACCAACACTTAGAGCGATCTGCTTAAATCCACACTTCATGGGTTTGGGCTGAGTTGCAAGAAGAATATTTCCTCTGAATGAAATAAGCTTTGTCTGCAGACACCAGCGTGGCTTACTTTGATCCTGCCAAGGTTAATAGAAGTGTTTGTGGATGCTAGCCCAAAAGGACTAGGGGCCATCTTATTTCAGCTGTAGAAATGTGGGGAGTGGGCCCCTATTGTGTATGCCAGGAAAACCCTTACACCAATGCAGCAGTGATATTCACAGATTGAAAAAGAGGCCACTGCTGTGCATTGGGGTTGCTGTCATTTCCTTCTGTATGCATATGGCCACACATTTACTGTATACATGGATCACAAACCATTTGTTCTGTTATTTGAAGGATTTGCCTCCAAGTCTCTGCTGCGCATTAAGAAATGGGCACTCCAGTTGTAAGAATATTAACTTGACATTGTCAACCATATCCAGCCGATTATCTGTCCAAACACCAGGGTGCTGCCATGTTTGAAAACAAACAAGAAGCATAGGAGACAGGAGAAAGTGTCAAATTGACTATCAAAAGGTCCTCCTCCATTTTTATGTCTCTGGAGAACATTGTTGGATCCACTGTGCAGGACAAATGTCTTCAACTTGCTTTAGAGGCAGTACGGGTCTGGCAACTGGAACAGTCTAAAACAGAATCTGTTGCTCCAGACATCGGAAGCCCAACAAGTTCTAGTGTCACTACACAATGTGAGGCAAGGACTGGTTGCTTTGGCAGAACAGTGTTTGTTAAGAGGACATCTGTTGGTGATTCCTCAGAGTCTGGGCCCCAAAATGATACAGTTGGCCCACGGGGGCCACCAAGGGGTGGTGTGCACAAAAATCCGTCTAAGGAACAACGTGTGGGTTCCATCTACTTGATGTGGAAGTAGAGACCTTGCGCACGGGTGTCCCCTGTGCCAAGTGGCCAGAGCTAGAAACTTGTCAAAGTGGTTCCTGATGGCCTCAGGCAAATGGAGCGGCCGAAGGATCCATGTGCATGGTAACCAAAAGCCATACGCATTGCCCATACCCAGCACCATAAGATAAAATGGGTCTTGTACTCTTGTACATGAGTACAGGCAGATAGCGCATGCCACTGCAGGTCAGACATCTGGTCAGTTGTGTATTAGTCTGCAGTTCAAGATGTTGTCTCCCATCACCCAACATGGGCTCCTGTCCCCTGAATGAAAGCTCTTTTACCGCCCAGTGGCGTCGATACAATGATGCTATGAGTCAGTAACGGCGGGCCCCCCGGGCTGACATTTGGGTAGGAGATATTGTCATTGCGTGTTCGCACTCCGGGTAGCAAATGTCAGCTCCCTTTTGAACCGGAACCCTGGAAGGTAGTACAAGTAAAGGCACCATGGTCTTTACCTGTCATAATAAAGATTCTGTGACTCGTAATGTGAGTTGCTTTAAGAGGTTTATACAGGTGTCCGAGGTGACTCCCTGTGAAGGACTGGCCCCAGAAGATTGAGAAAGATGAGGTAGAGACCCCCTATCTGAGTGAAAGCTCCAGCCACCAACAGATGTCAGTTGACTCAGATTCCAGGAAGAGGCTTGACAGTGTGAGTGAAGGGTTGAGGGTGACTCCAGACGTGGACACGGGGGTGGACAGCTTCCTCGTGATCATCTGCGAGCTCACCCACAAGCCCTGTCCCGATATCGGGTTTATGTAGTGCCTGATTAAAATACTCTTTTTGTATTTTTTTGGGGGACGAATGTTGACTCTATGCCAGTAAGGTTTTGGTATACTTGGGCAGTGGGTAGCCAGTGGCATCCCTGTTACCTGAGCCTCTTTTGGATAGATTGTCCCAATGATGTCATTGGGTCTTTGTAACAGTAACACTGGTGTTGTTTATTTTACACTGCAGCTCCACAGCCATGTTAAGCTGACCGACATAGGAATGCAAGATAAGAACCTCAGGACATGCCTAGTCTGCCAATATCAATCCTTTCTACACTTTCTGGGCTCTAATTTAATTCTCATTATCAGTGGCCCCGGTAATTACTGGGCGCGATAACGTTTGCATCCACTGCTACAGGTGAAACATTTTCTCAGTATTACTGGGACAGTACGCGCCAAATCTGTATGTTATTCCCCATTATTAGCGAAAATCTCTTAAGAAGTGCTGTGCTGTGAAGCTGGTGGAGTCCAACACCAGTGGTGTGTGGTTTTATCGGATGCGATAATTATCACCCTTGCGTCCAGCCCAACATAATGAAGGCATCAGCCTCACACTTTGTCTTTGGCCTCCAGTGATGAATAGCAAAGCAGCCTTTTAAGGGTGGAGGACAGGCTGGAAGACATGAAGAGATGTCACAGCAGGGAGAGCGACACGGTCCAGGCTCATTGCATGTAAATCATGTATGACGTTGCTCTCAGCAGACCTTAAATATGCACTTTTTCAATGAAGCATCAAAGATGAAAATGTTCCTAGCTAACAAGAAGGAAAGTTTCAATTATATTAAGGACACAGATTATGCATTTTCCTCTTCACCTTAATGTCACAGCAGCCTTCCAAGAACATATAAGTAAATAGAAAAATGTACACTACACATCCCATGAACCCTTGGATATCTGAAATATATCTTGTTAGAGAAAACATATTGTTAATAGTTTGTAATTCCATTAAATCACAGTATAAGTTCTTAGACTGGAGTCCGTCTCCATAATCATACTTACTGCAACAAAGTAATTTGGGAGGGTCACCAGATCATCCTTTAGATCTCTGGGTGGGATAATCCTCACCTCCATGTCCTTAATGGAACTGAAAATTTCCTTCTTGTTAGCTAGAACATTTTTCATTCTATGTCAGGACCGGAGGCGAAGATTGTGTATGTTCAAAGATTACTCTCCACAAGGTCTGTGGCATCTGAAATAGGTTTGAAATAGAATTTCTTGAAAGTTTATTCAGATGACCAGTCTGTCACATTCATAATGTCTTCTAGCCCCTCGTGGAATGCACACCAAATTTTCTCACATCAGTTCCGGCTTCCGTCATAACCCATCTTGCCCACCTGGCGATGCAGGGTGAAGAAACCGCATTAAATGGTATTTTGAGAGCGATTAACAATTGTCTCTCACCTGAGGGTCTGGAATCGCCTGTCGTCTCCTCGTATGCTTTAATACATTTTACCACACACAATTTAGGGTTATCTGTAAAAGCAGGTAGGATACTGACCTGGTATTGGCCTTAGTTCTTCTACAGATTATAAAGGTAACCCCATCTGGGGTGAATACCCTAGCTGGAATATCCAGAGCTCTCAGGTCTGGCACTCTTTTGCAGGATATTAGGCATAACAGAATGGCCAGTTTCAACGAAAGCTCTTTCCTGGACAGGTGTTGATTGTCCTGCCAACTCAGAAGGATTCACGGAACCAAATTGACATCCCACAAACCTGAATAGCTAGGTTCCGGTGGTTTGCTGAGCCTAATCCCTTTCATGAGTTTAGGGTGTTCTCCCAGTGGCACATTGTCAATGGTGTAGTGACTGGCTGAGATGGCCGATCTGAAGGAATTCACTGTTCTATAATCCAAACCTGCTTGGGCTTTTTCGGCTAAAAAGTTCACCACGTGAGTAACTTCCACCCCCAGGGGAGTCAACTGTCTTTCCAGATAACAACAATGCCATAGTTTCCAGGCCGAACGGTATCTCTTGGTGGTGCCCGAGGCCCACGATTGTTGGATGAAGTCAGTAACTTCATATGAAAGGTGGTTGTCCTTCCAGCCTCGCCTGACATCCTCCATGCCATGAGGATAAGGAGTCTTGAGGGACCAAAGGATGAAGATGTCCCCAAGGATCTTTGAAACTTTGAACAAGGGTAGTGAAATTGGGAGGTCCTTGGATAGCTCCAACAGAGATGGGAACCAGACCTGGGACCTTCAGATTGGAGTTACCAAGACCAGCGATGCTCTCTGTTTCTGAACCTGAGCCGCTATTTGAGAAATCATCATGAACAGTGGAAAGGCATATGGGAGATTTTGTGACTAGTCCTGGGGAAAGGCGTCCAACGCTGCGGCTTCCGGATCCAGACACCAACTCACGAATCAAGGAAGTTGTTGGTTCAATCTGGATGTGAAGAGATTCAGGTTGCACAGTCCACATCTGTTCATGAGGGCCAGGAGTGTGTTGCGGTCCAGTTGCCAGTCGCTGCTGTCCAAGAAGTTCCTGGAGTTCCAGTCTGCGACTGTGTTGCTGATGCCTAGGAGGTATTCCGCTGTTACCAAGATCTGTTTCAGTAGGCAGTAATGCCAGGAGTCCTTTGTGAGGTCTGACAGGATCTTCAACAGCGTCCTTCACAGTCAGTTGACATATTGTACTGATGAGATATTGTCCATCTTCGGGCAGGACTCAGCAGGACACCTTATCGTTGGTTAGAAACTTGATTGCAAATGAACCTGCTAGGAGTCTGGAATTGATGTGGAGATCCAGTTCCTCCTCTGACCATCTGCTTCCCACAGAGATTTCACCACATCTGGCCCCCTGACACTGACGGCAGGCATCCAATTCTATGACCATGTCTGGCATTGCTCGGAAGATCGCTCTCCCATTCCAGGCTTCCATGAAGTCGATCCACCACTGTAGTTCCGTCTTGGCTTCTGCTTACAGAGATATCAGTTCTGAGTAAGTTAGTCCCTTTGAAGGTGGCTCACCTTCAGTTTCTGTAGGGCTCATTAGTGTACAGGCCCCGGGAATATATCCTGGATTGAGGACGAGAGGAGTCCCACTATTCGGGTCAATTGTTTTAGCTAAATTCTGTCTAATCTCAGGACTATTCTTAGTTCCTTCTTCATCCTGAATATCTTGGAGGTTGGAAGACTCAGGGTAGCTTCGACTGAGTTGATGAGAAAACCGGGATTCAGTTCTGATTTGTTTTCATCGATAACAAAGCCCAGATCTTGCAGTAATGCAATAGTCATGTTCTAATTGTAGATGAGGTGGGTTTGAGACTGATCCATTAGGAGGATGTCGTCTAGGTGTATGATCATATGTACCCCCCTTGTGCAAAGGGCCTCCACCACTGTTCACAGTAGCTTGGTTAAGCACCACAGAGCTGATGATAGACCGACGGGTAGTCAGGAATTCATATATATGGAGACCTGCAAAGAGAACTGGAGAAATCTCCAGTGTAGAGGGTAAGTGGGCACTGAAAGGTAGACGTCCTTGAGGTCCAACCGTACCATCCAATTGTCCGTCAGAAGCATATCCCTCGGAAGATGAATGCCCTCCATCTTGAAATGTCAATATACCAGCCACTCGGGGAACACTTTTAAGTTGATGACTGGCCTGAAAACGTTGTCTTTCTTCTGATCCAAAAACAGATTGCTCACTAACCTGTGTGGGTGATCTGTGAACTGCTCCTTTTGTCAGAAGGTCTCTTACCTTTGCATCTATCATGTGTGATTCTTCAGCTGGAAAAAACAGAGGTCGAGGGTGCCCCACCTGAACCAAGGTCATGTGAACCTCTATGTGGTAGCCCCTGACTGTCTGAAGGACCCACGTCTTGAAAAAAAAAAGTGACATGATCTTCTCCTAATTGTGAGAAAATAACCTTAGTTTCCCCCCTAGGTTTTGAGGGAAAAGAAAGGGAATTGCTTACCAGAGTTTCCTCTCTGGGAGTGTTTGTTGCCTCGGCCACCTCTGTAGCCTTTTCCTCATCCGGAACCCCAGTTTGGGTAGAAAGGTCCTTGTCAACTGTCTTTCCATCTATTGTTTCATTTTGACTGGCTCTTGGAGGGACCTTATGGATATGACTGGCCAGAGGAGTGTCCCTACCTCTTCTGGCCCCTGCAAAAACCTTCCCAGGGAAGATCTTTTTGATGGGTCTCAAGGACTGAAAATGTAGAGACGAATTTCCCCAGTTCCTCGATGAATGGTTCGCCAAAGAGGTTGCATTGCACAATGGCACCGGCCTCAGAAGTCGCTACCGCCTACAGTTTGTGTTGCTGAGGAGGCAGTCGGCCCAGTGAGCCCCACCGGCTACTATTTCAGTAGACATAGGGGTTACTGTTTGCTTGGCTTGTTCCGCCAGTTCTATGATCTTGGTGAGTGGTCCAAGCATGTCCAGGAAGTTGTCCTGTCACGCTCTCCAGGAAAAGTTGATGCTCTTCTTAGCATTGCGCTTGTACTTACTAAAGAAAGTACACATCTTGGCATTGACCTCTGGCGCAGCTGGCACCTTTCCACTCAGTGCCGGCCTAGGGCATTCCGCTCTTGGGCGCACTCTCACTTCCATTTCTATGGGTTGGCGGATCTTGCCACGTATTTGGCCACTTTATTGTCGGGGGTCCATTCTGAAGACCTGGGATGATATATGCCCTCTGGATCAAACATATCCAACTGTCCTGCGTCTCTGTCCTGGGTTTCAGAGGCTGTGGAGCCCGGCACTAAGGTCTGACTGAGTCCCCTTCCTCATCTGAGGACAAGTCCCCATCCGAATCGGAGGACCTGGAGTCAGGGTCTGGATTTGGTGCGCCAAAGTCACTGTTTTCAGCTGGTTGGTCTTCCACCTGGGAGGGGTACGTTTTTGAGTGTGTGCACACTCTTACAGAAGGTTTCCCAAAGTTTGTTGAAATCTTCTAGGTGTCCCGCTTCATGCTTGGTGGCCTCTTTACCCCCTGAAGACATTCCGCTGGGTCCTGTACCCAAGGATGTAGCATCACTGAAAACCTCAGGAATGCTTTTTGCCGGTTTGTTTACTTGGTTTTGCAGGGCTGGCGAGAGCCCTGGAGATCATTTGTGAAAGGGCTTTGTCAACTTCTGCGGGCCAGCACTGAGGCCAATTGTCTCTAGCCTCCTGCGTTGAGGCATATTCATGGTCCTGGGGGGGCTGGATTCCATATTTCTTATTAAAGGGTGTGAGCACAGGAGTACAATAATGTTCCTTGGGCAGCCCCCCACTTGTGCTCTTTTAGTTAGACTAATGAACCTTGTGGCCGACCTGTCTTGCCGAAGCGCTCGGCGAAGCACAGTCTGCGTAGCGGTGTTCCTGGGGGGGCTGGCGGGAAAGCACTGAAGAAATCCCAAATGGGAACCTTAGCAGTGCTTTCCTCACGGAGCGCAAGTCTGTAGGAGCACTTTGGGCAGCCGGTGTGGCAGGCAGCAGCAGCGCGCCTGACAGATCCGTCAGCCGGCGTGAAAAAGCACAACCTGGAGGACCGGCACAGTACGGTGGATGCACTCAGGCCGAAACCTACCGCGCGGGGATCCTAAATTATTGCTGCAGCAAGCTATAGAGTTTGAAACAATAGCGGGTGAGGAGTGGTGATCGCAGGGCAGGCAAAATGTTATAATTTAGACACAATGCATGCCCAACAGTTACGCGCGTAATAGAAGGCAGAGACTTCACTGATGAGCAGTGAAGAAGAAGGAAGAGGAAGGGACGTCACATACATAAATTCATCGGACTGTTATCTGATTGGACAATGATTCATGCAATATGTATTTTTTAATTCACCTATATACTCTTTGAAGGCTGACAAAGTGAAGAGGAAAATGTATAGTCCCCGCCTCCGGTCCTGACATAGAATTAAAAATGGCCACTAAGAAAAGCATTTTAGTAAATAATGAGTAGGTGAATGTGATATGTGGTTTATTTATGTAGCCCTATGTTCCACAGCTTTACATTTACCATTTTCTAGGGCTGTTATTATTCATTGTAATGATTGTTGCTGATTTCGCTGGGACAGTAAGCTGAGTCTGCCCTACCATAATTAATAAAAAGAATATATATAAAAATACACAAATCTAATACCTTTTACGTACAGCAACACCTGAAAGTCTGAATTTGTAACTATCTATCCATACTTGAATGTATGTAACTTTGTGCAATGCAATTTTATATTCCTTAAGTATTTTCCTAATAAATGTATACCCTTTCTATGTTATATATCTATTATTTATTACTTTACTCTTACTGTAGAAAAAAAGGTAAACTCTCTCCAGTTCACTACACTATATCTCATCCTATACCTCTCTCAGTATATCCTCTACCTCCATCATCCCTACCCTCATTCTATTACTATGATCTCGACTCTTCCCTCCTCTATCCCTCCTTGACTCACCCCAAACCTCATTTTACTACGATGATCTCCCTGGTAACCGTTGCTAGACTCTTCTCTCCTCTATCCATCCTTTGACTCATCCTAAACCACACCTAACTAATATGAACTCCCAAATAACACTATCTAGACTCTTCCCTACTATAGCCCAACTTTATCCTATCCAATCAAACTAACAGACTCACATGTCCCCCCTCAAATTAACAACTTATATTTCCCTATACTGATCCCCCACTAATCCTTTGGGTTGCTGGAGTAGCATGCTACTCGCCAAATAGTGCTTCAACGACCCG
This sequence comes from Pleurodeles waltl, assembly GCF_031143425.1. NCBI lineage: Eukaryota > Metazoa > Chordata > Amphibia > Caudata > Salamandridae > Pleurodeles > Pleurodeles waltl. The sequence continues at coordinate 1,490,738,185 of NC_090447.1, read as the reverse complement.
TCAAGGGTAGTAAGCGCTATATAAATACATTTACAAAAGCGACCTGCTGACACACAGATAGTAGGAGTGAGACCATAACAGACTGAGCTACCTTTTACAAGCTAAGACAACAGATTTAAAAAACATATCCCAATTTCTGGCTTCTTCAAAATCATGATTGTAAAGAAAAAATGGAATTTGAGAAGATTTTGATGCAAAACATAATTTAAAAAGAGAACCATGACTTCAGTTTAATATTCTGCTTAACAACTTAGGCAGCATGCATTGCAACCCTCTCGTAAGGAAACCTTTCTGTTTCTTCTCTGTTACTTGTTAAGTCCAGCACTGAAACCTTGCATGGGTGATCCAGCAGTGTTTAGTGGGTTAAAGCGCAGAGATATTATAGAAATGGTCCTATGAATGTGTTATGGTAAAAGCTCTATATAAGTAACACAGTTGTATGAATAGAGAATGAATGTCTGTTTATGACTGGAGAGGGTTTCCCGCCACTTTAGGTTGTCACTGCAGCAAGCAGGTTAAATGATGAGCAGGTCACCCGGCAAACTGTGGGACCACAGTAGTATCACCTCCTGTGTGCTCCATCATACCAGGGGTCAACAAACACACCTGTGATGTCACATTCTAGTGGGTGGAAGCATACCTGTTCATGTGTCTGGGGATGGAGCTGTGGAGGGTGGGCCTCACCTCTTGTTATCCTTGGTTAGTAAATGTAGTGCTTACATGCAAGCCTTCTCCTCACCGCTTTCTTCTGCCTCTATTTTAGCTCCGATGGAAGCCATTTGAAATCCCTGCAGCATCTCTGAAGAAGATGGACTTTGTGACAGTGAGTGAAAGGAGTGGAATGTTTGTCTTGAGGGGATGAGATGAGCAAATATTTAATTATTTCGTAAGTGTTCTCTTCCTACCATCCTGTAGAGCCCCTGCCAACTGCTTACATAGAGGGTCTGCAAGAAAGCACCTCTGTTAGGAAGCAGGTGGACTCACACCAGGAGATGGAAGAAGTGTAACAAACATTTGGAAAGAGGGAGGTTTGAAAAAACACTGGAGTGAGTTATTTCATATCCCAAAAATGTGGAATCTCCCTCCTCAATCAAGTGCATTGACATGCATGTAAATTGGGCTGAGAGCCCGCCAAACAAGATGTGTGCTTTCCATACTTGACATGTCTGTTGCTTCACAATGAGGTGAGCTCTGTGTCGTGACTGGTGACGAGGCACATTGGAGAATGGATCGAGGTACCTTAATATCATAGCCAAAATACCGAGGGCCAACATTAAGTATGTCTGGATTTAATATACCTAACTCTGCCTAGTACATCTTTAATTAGTATTTTCCTACTTGATATTACAGATTACAACCCCACGGGCAGGTCTTCCCAAAGCATCATGACTGGGAGGCGACTGTCAACAGGGTGTGTAATCCGTCAATCATCCAGATGTCAGAACCAAGGCAGATGCATTAGCTGCAGATCCGCATATATTTTTCAATGAATGAATGAATCAATCAATCAATCAGAGTTTATAAAGCGCAGCTACTCACCAGTTAGGGTCTCAAGGCGTTGGGGTGGGGTGTAGCATGTACCGGAGGTGGATTAAAAAAGCCATGTCTTCAGTTCCGCCGTGACGCTGGGGAAGGAGCTGGTTTGTCTGATGTAGATGGGTAGAGCGTTTCAGATGGTGGCGGTGAGGTAGGAGAAAGAGCGTCCTCCTGTTCTGGTTTTCCTGATGCTGGGTACTTCTGCAAGAGAGAGCTGGGCTGAGTGTAGGGTCCTGTGGGGTACGTGGAAGTTGAGTCGCTGGTTAAGGTATGCAGGTCCGGTGTTGTGGAGGGCTTTGTGTGCGTAGGTGAGGATTTTGAAAGTGAATCTTTTCTCAGTGGGGAGCCAGTGCAGTGTGCGTAGGTGTTGTGAGATGTGGCGTTGTTGGGATAAGGCGAGGATCAATCTGGCGGCAGCGTTCTGGATGTTTAGCAATTTGCGGGTGAGTTTTTTGTTGATTCCGGCGTAGAGTGTGTTGCCGTAGTCCAGTCTGCTGGTGATGAGGGCTTGTGTGACGGTCTTTCTATGCTCAAGGGGGATCCATTTGAAGGTCTTGCGTAGGAGGCGGAGGGTGCGGAAGCTGGTGGAGGTGACTGAGTTGATCTGATGGTTCATGCTGAGGTCGGGGTCCAGTATGATTCCGAGGTTGGGGGCTTGGCTGGCGGGGGTGGGTGGGTTTCCGAGGGTGTGTGGCCATCAAGAGTCGCTCCATGCGTTGGGTTGAGGGGCCCAGGATGAGTACCTCGGTCTTGTTTGTGTTGAGTTGAAGGCAGCTATCTCTCATCCAGTTGGCGACTGCTTTCATGCCCTCGTGGAAGTTGTGCCTGGCCTTGTCTGGTTCGTTGGAGAGGGAGAGGATGAGTTGGTTGTCGTCGGCATAGGAGATGATGTTTATTCCATAGCTTCTGACGATGGTGGCTAGCGGGGCCATGTAGATGTTGTACAGCGTGGGGCTGAGGGAGAATGTTTGGGGTACTCCGCAGGTGGTGGGTGTGGGTTCTGCCAGGAAGGGGGCGAGTCTCACTCGTTTCATTCTGACGGAGAGGAAGGATTGGATCCAGTTGAGGGCCTTGTCTCTGATGCCGGCTTTGTGGAGTCTTCTTATCAGGGTGTGATGGGAGACAGTGTTGAAAGCTGCCGAGAGGTCAAGTAGGATGAGTGCCGCTGTCTCTCCCTTGTCCAGTAGGGAGCCGATGTCGTCTGTTGCGGCCAGGAGGGCTGTTTCGGTGCTCTGGTTTGACATGAATCCGGATTGGGAGATGTTGTGGATGTTGTGGTCTTCTAAAAACGTGGTGAGTTGGCTGTTGACTGCTTTTTCAATGCCTTTCGCAGGAAATGGAAGCAGGTAGATGGGCCTGAAGTTTTTGAGGTCGGTGGGGTCTGCCGACGGTTTCCCGAGGAGGGGGTTGATCTCGGCGTGTTTCCAGTCGTCGGAGAAGGTGGCGGCAGCTAGTGAGCAGCTGATGGTGAGGCGGAGCTTGGGGGCGATGGTATCTGCAGCTCTGTTGAAGACGTGATGGGGGCATGGGTCCGTGGGGGCCCCGGAGTGTATGGACTTCATGGGTTTCAATGTATCTTCAGTGGAGAGGGGTGTCCAGGTGGAGATTGTGGGTTTGTTGGTGTCGGCGGTTGGACTGGGGGGTTCTACGCGTGGGTTGTCCTTGTTGAAATTGTCGTAGATGGTCTTGATTCTGTGGTGGTAGTAGGTGTTGAGTCTGTCGCATAGGTCCTGTGAGGGTGGGATGTCCGTTGTCTCGCTGTTGGGTTTGGCGAACTCCTTAATGATCTTGAAGAGTTCCTTGCTGTTGTGTGCCCCCTTGTGCTCACCCTCTTTCAACTACCAGGACTGCTATGCACTATGCTTGTGAGATGATTTTCTACAGAACTACATTGAATGTGGCATCGCTGATGAATTACTGCGGTGTCTTAGCTGAAGTATCGGCAGAACGGATATGCTCAGTCTAGGTTGTGAGTCTCATGCACTACAAGCTCAGTCTAGGTTGTGTCTCTCCTGCACTACAAGCTCAGTCTAGGTTGTGTCTCTCATGCACCACAAGCTCAGTCTAGGTTGTGTCTCTCCTGCACCACAAGCACAGTCTAGGTTGTGTCTCTCATGCACCACAAGCTCAGTCTAGGTAGTGTCTCTCCTGCACCGCAAGTACAGTCTAGGTTGTGTCTCTCATGCACCACAAGCTCAGTCTAGGTTGTGTCTCTCCTGCACCACAAGCTCAGTCTAGGTTGTGTCTCTCCTGCACCACAAGCTCAGTCTAGGTTGTGTCTCTGATGCCCCATAACCTCAGTCTAGGTTGTGTCTCCCAGGCATCACAAGCTCATTCTAGGTTGTGTCTTTCATACCCCACATGGTCCGTCCAGGTTGTGTCTCTTTATGCACCACATGCTTAGTTTAGGTTGTGTCTCTTATGCACCACAAGCTCAGTTTAGGTTGTGTCTCCCATGCGCCATAACCTCAGTATAGGTTGTGTCTGTCATGCCTCATATGATCAGTCTAGGTTGTGTCTCTCATACCCACATGTTCAGTCTAGTTCGTGTCTCTCATACCCCACATGCTTAGTTTAGGTTGTGTTGCTCATGCACCACAAGCTCAGTCTAGGTTGTGCCTCTCATGCACATTGAGCTCTGTCTAATTTGTGTTCTTTCCCGTCCGTCCCCTAAGCTTAGCAGTGCTTGGCCTTGATCTTTACGTGTACTCCCCCTCCTGTCCTTCTTGAAATATACATTGACAAAGGCAGTAGGTTTCACTTTTTAATAGTGCAGGCACACATACAGGCATATTTGTCCATAGGGCTTAAGTTCATGGACACAGGCTAACACATGTAAATGCACTTCTTCACCAGTCCAGCAGAGATACAGGCACCAGTGCATATAGACCAGTATGGATATAGGCATATGTCAACATGCTCTGCTGATTGCATACAGTGGAGAACAGGATGCTGTGTAGCAGGCTGCATAAGGTAGTGTGGGTATGGGAGCAAATGGTGATGCGCAGCAGAGGCACAGGCCTACTGAGATGTCAGAAAGTACTCCTGCTGTCCCAAATCAGGTATGAGGAGCTCCTAAAGTCCTGTATTCTCAATCCATTCTGGAGCTTGCAATAATTTTCTGTTGCAAATTATGGACTTGCAAGTACCAAAAGGAACATAAAAGTGGCTAATTTCTATTGTCCCAGTTAAGTAACTTAGCTGTACCTGGTATGGTGCTTGTTGTGGCCAGTCGCAGTAACGTCTTGCACTCATCAGACCTTCTTGCTCTGCTTCTCTTTAGGGACTGCACACCGTGTGTGGGGCTGGGGAGCCCAGGTCACGCAACGGGATCGCTGTTCACATTTATGTCTGCAACTCCCCGATGGTGGACAAGTACGTATGGCATGGCGATAGAGGAGCTGGTGCAGTGCGCAACATGCTTAGAATTAAGTGCACAAACTGAGCAACACACCATTTAGGATAAGTAGAAGCTTGTACTTCTTTAGTGTTGTAGTGTATTTACATAACATGAGCATTTCTAACAGAAATTTTGGAACTGGGTTGCAGCTTATAATGTAGATATGAAAAGAGACTAGTTACAAAAGATACGTAAAGGAGTGTGAGCAGATCTGTGCATTCACAGGAGGTGCTCATTGCTATTGGTGATGTTCACAAGTAAAGTCAAGTCTCTGTCAGTGGAGTACACCAGGTGCATAAATTCCAAAAGAAAGTACATAGGGTCAAGAGAAATATTGCCTGGCTCCTCACTCCTCCAGCACCAATCCTCTACTGGTGCAGTCCAGATTAATTTTGCCTCAATGGGAGAATACTCATCAGTCATTAGGAAAGTAGATGTTCATAATCACAAAGTACTCAAATGCTTTCATCACTTTTTCACCCTGGTGTCCTTTGTTTTGTCAAAGTCAAGAGAGTTGTTTTTCCTTTGTTTTTTCAAAGTTAGGAGTGAATATGATGATATAGTGGTCTGACTATTCCACTGCTAGAATGTATTCCACAAGGATGGAATTTCTTTTTTCTATGAGAAGGCCCGGGATAGAGCCTTTTGTGTGAGTTGAACCAATACAGAATTGCATCAGATCATTGTTTTTCCCAAATTCTTTGAGAAGTGTTGACTGAGGATTGCAGGGATCAACAAAGTGAAGGCTAATATCACCAAGGGATATGTAGTTGGTGGATATGAGGTATTGGTGAGTGAAAAGATCCATTATCTCCTCGCTGAAGAGCTAGATGTCAGCTGGTGGGTGGTGTATGAATTTCGGTTGGCTTTGAGTCTGCAGTGAGTAGAACCATCCCTCAACATTCAAAAGTGGAATATGTCTGTACATTAAAACAGTTACATTGATGTGTGTTACTATGGATGACTGCAACACCTCCCCAACCAGTCCTACGCTGTGTAGACATTTAATAGAAAAGCTCGGATGAAATATAAATTTGGTTGGGGGAGGAGAGGTTATTCAGCCAGGTTTCATTGAGGAAAAGGGTGTTTAACTTGTGTTACAATCAATTCAGCTAATTCAGTTCTTTGTTTGGCTGCTGATCTACAGTTGTTTTTAGAAACTAGCTCCCCCTCAGTAGCATTCTAGCTATTATGATGACTGTTCTAGCGCTGGGAGGCCTATGGATATCCATGCACTCTATAATAATCACAGAATAGAATAGAACTCAGAGACCGCTGCAGAAAAAGAGCCTAGTTTTTATGCAGGCCAGTCCACATAGTCCGCTCTGTTTATACCAGCTTTTCCCCATCCTCCCAGAAATCACAGGAAGATGTGCTCTTCACTAACTGGAGGAGAATTTATATAAAGCCAGGGCTTTGATTGAACCCGACTGCCCACCTGTGGCCCAAAAGTGGGATAATTGTTGGCACCATTGAGGCGGTAATGTCCAGTATTGAAAGTAGACTCTGTTGCACCACACAGGAAGTCACAGACCAGAAACAGGACTCTGGATGCCACTATTCTGCATGAAGGCTGGGGGGAGAGCTGATGGTTGTACGGAAATGCTAAGGAGTTTTTGGTCCCCATGTCAACCCCATGTCAGTTATTTGATAAGGGCCTTTAATTCTTGATTTCACTGGAGGATGAAATTTGGGTGCTAGTCCAACCCCAGGATTAGTAGCCCAGCTGCATCAGCTTTACGTCTGTGTTGACCAGTTTGACTTTATAAAGTTTTTTGATTGAGTGAAAGGTAAGTTAGTAATGGCTAAAACCTGATACACTACCAGACAGTGCAGTCACTACATGAACAAACTCTTCGAAGGCAGATGGATCTCAAGGCCTGACATCGCAGACTCTTAACCTTTCTTCTATTTTTTCGTTCCCTAGGTGTTTCTATAACTCAGACGGAGACTTGCTGATTGGTGAGTTGTTTTTTTAATTTTCTGTTCTCTTCAGTTTAGTCTGTGCTTATTACTCACGCGGTGCTGTCCCTTATGCAGCCAGATATGGAAAATCGCACAGAGAGCTTGTTCTCATCCAGTTAGATGTGAAACCTCAAACACAATACTTTAGCCTTGTTGAGCTCTGAGGGCTCTCTCGTCCACTCTCATGGATGAGCTTCTCCCATTAATTCTCATGGATGGGGCTCTCCCATCCAGTCTCATGGATGAGACACTCCCATCCAGTCTAATGGATGAGGCTTTGTCATCCATTCTTACTAATGAGGCTCTCTCATCCAGTCTCACTGATGAGGCTCTCTCATCCAGTCTCATTGAGGAGGCTCTCTCATCCAGTCTGATGGATGAGGCTGTTTTATTCAGTCTCCTAGATGAGGTTCTCCAAAAAAGTCCCATGGTTGAGGCTCCCCCCTCCAGTCTCACGGATCATGCTGTCTCATCCAGTCTCACAGATGAAGTTCTCTCATCCAGTCTCATGGATGAGATTCTCTCATCCAGTCACATGAATGAGATTCTCTCATCAAGTCTCATGGATGAGGCTCTCTCTCCAGTCTCATGGTTGAGGCTCGATCATCCAGTCTCATGGATATGAATCTCCCCCATCCAGTCTCATGTATAAGGTTCCCTCATCCAGTACAATATCAAATACCCCATTAGTGCACTTCCTCTTAGATGTAAAACATGTTATTCAGCTCCTTATTAAGCACACGTCTGTCTTTCAATCCTCTTTCCATTCAGTTTTGAATCATCCAGGTGTCCACGTTCCCCCTTCCAATCAATACGCTAGCCACCAGCTCCAGCCATTTGCTGTTTGTGGTTGTAACAGAACACTTGTCAATGCTATCTTTAATGACACAAAAAGCATATGCATGTCAGGGCCAAAATTGCCTTTTCTTCCACTGAGCATTTTCCTGGTGGGCTGTAGTCCTTAATGACCGGTATTAAAAAGCCTAGGGCTGCTCCTTGTGGCTCTGTCACTTTCCCCAGAGATTAATTGCAGCGGGCACAGGAAGGCTTCTAGTGAGAGAGTATGGGATGGGGGACCTAGAGGGGAAAGATATCAGAGAAGAAGAGAAAGAGGCGAGAAGGATAGAGAATGGATTGGTGGAAAGAGAGAGCCAGCGCAAGGAGATGAAGGGAGAGGGCTGATTTTAGCATTTTCCCAGGGCTGATTTTGGTTCTCCAGTGTGGCCCTGATGTATGTTCTTCCTATGTAGACTGGCTGAGTTCTCTTAAATATCTCCTCCATGTCCCACCACTCACTACAGTTTTATCAACCAACTTCTGTGTGCTGGTTGTGCAAAGGGTCAGTTTTACATGGCTGTCCTTTTTTGTGTTACCTCACATATTTGGAGTCCTGCGGCTTGGTACCAGGGCTGTATTTAAGCCTCAGTGACCCTTGGTGAGTGCACTGATCGTATGCACTTTTTGACCTTCTCTCTACTGGATCTTCTGGCCCACAGAGCCCGCCTCAAATTTACCCAGGAAAAAAGCGTTAACTGCTGAGATGAGATCTTAGATACTAATAACACAATCACTCTGTAATCGATTGAAGACCTTAATCTCAAAATTATTAATAGTGGTGCTGGAATTATGGATGCTGGGGTTCTAGAGAGTCTGCAAGCTCAAGGTACCTGTGAACTGTAACTGCTGGTTTAACATGTGGAGCTTTTAATTTCATGAATCCAACACGACCTGCTGTATGTACTTAGGGAAGGGTGATGGGCATAGAACCACCCAGACACTGGCTCCCTTTTGTATCGGGCTAGTGGGAAATCCTGCTCTAGTGAAGAACATTGGCAGGTACTGTTGCAGAATAGAAGATCTACCTTGCACTGCATATTTTCCCAGCCCATCAGGCATCAATGTTGGGTTGTCACAGCCATTTTTCAGGTCGTCACAGGAGGAGACCTACCCTGATCCTCTATATCAAAGTTCCAATCATCTCAGAGCAAGCATGAACAACTACAAAAGCCACCCTGAAATGCCTGCTACACAGCTGCAGATCAGCAGCCAAATAAGGAACTGAAATAGCTGAATTGATCGTAAATACGAGTTTAACACCCTTTTCCTCAATTAAACCTGCCCGAAAAATCTCTCCTCTCACTAATCGACCTTTTAGTTCCTCCAAGCTTCTCCATTAAACGTCTACCTAGAGTAGGACTCGTTGAGGTGGTGTTACAGTCATCCACAGTAACCCTGTACAACTTGACTGTTTTAATGCAGAGACATATTCTTCTTCTGATTGTAGAGGGGTGGGCCTACTCACTACAGACTCAAAGCCAACCGACATTCAAGTCATATACCACCCATCAGGTGACAGCCAGCTCTTCACCGAATAGATAATGGATCTTATCACTCTACAGTCTCTTATACCCACCAACTACTTATTCCTTGATGCTTTTAACCTTCACAGTTACACCACCATTGCCCAGGAAGAGTGTGTTATGTAGATAAGCAGAAGACTTTCATACCCAACACTGCCAGTGCAGCACCATTTCCCATCACAAATTGTGTTGTGTTATCAATACTCTAACTCCGATTGCGCAATACAAAAGGACAATACAAACAGGTTACTGTGAAGTAATGGGTAGTGAACAGGCCTATCTTTGTCTCTTTCAGTGCCGCAGCAGGGCAAGCTCCTCATTCTGACAGAATTTGGGAAGATGCTGGTGGAGCCCAACGAGATCTGTGTCATTCAGGTGAGAGTTGTCTGTGGTTCTCTGAGCAGTCCTCTTCTCCTATAGCTTTTTCTGGTCCTTCACATCTCAGCCTGGATCTTCACCTTCCCCTCTTTCATCATCCACATCTCCCACCATGACTGGTCAGTGAAGAAAAAGATTTCTTGGGCCAGTGCTAGTGCAGAGTCTTAGCCTGCCCAATCAGCGCAGCGCTGGGATGCTCCTCCGGGAATGAGTCGAGCGCTATATCAAGAGACTCAGATATACCAAGAGACTCAAATAGAGTCAGCTCGAAGAAGCCTCTGTAGTACTCACATCAGACGGTCTACCTGCCTACTAATCTAACTTTTAGTACCTGGCACACTTTTTCATATGCCATCATCTGCCATATGTCGTCTTCTCATACCATCTCCTTGTAATGGAAGCCGGAGCTTAATTTTGATAAGTCAAACCCAACAAATGCTTTACTAGTTAGTCTCCAGAGTCAAAAAGGCTTTAGGTCCCAACAGGTCAGGGTTAATGTCTTACCCTGTTACGCAGAAACATATTCATCCAGACCTGAACACTGTATAGGTCCCTCGGGCTCGTGTTATCTCCACCCCAACCCACAGAGGTGGCAGCCCTAAATACTTGCCAAGTTGATCTCATTGCAACTTAGACATGAACAAGACAAGTTAAACGAGAATGAGAAAATGTGGTTCTCTCCATCTTCTGAGGTAAGTACCTGTGTTTATGAATAATGTACCTAAAATCCAAAAATTATAATATTTTGATGTCGGCTCCCTGACTAAAAAGCATATGTCTGTCTGATGGCGACCAGTGTTTGTTCTTTCCCAGAATTCCATAGTTCAAACACCACTTCATTTAGATGGAATGGGTGTGCATAAGTAACAAGACTACTGAATGCAGGTCTTTCCTCCTAATTAAGTGTGGGACTCCTTCTCTCCTTATGTGCAGATTTTCACCTCTTCTGTGTATCTATTCTCCCCTGCTTCCTTTCTAACAATGTTGTTTCACCAAAATCAAATTGGGTGAGGAAGTACTCAGTCGCGGCTCGGAGGAGGGAAAAGGGGCAGGGCGGCATGGCAGGGAGGTTGGGGGACCCCCCCAAAAAAATAATATAAATAAAACTTACCTTTTTCCCACGACGCTCCATCCGCTCTGCTCTGCTCCGTCCACAGTGGAGAGTCCACAGTGCGTATGTATGTTTGGCCAGCCTGAGACTGCCGGCCAAACATACTTGCACACTGAGGGGGAGTCCGTCTACGTCACTCCCGTGGCCCCGCCCACTTTTATAGTAAAAACATAATAAACTAAGTATGTTATGTTTTTACTATAAAGGTTTTGCAGCTCCTGCTGCTGGTGGGGGGGGGGGGGGTAACGCTAGCCCTAGTGGAGGAGCCGCCCCTGGAAATACTATAACATCACCAGATTATGTCATAGGAAGTGATGGAAGCATCATTACTGGGAATGAATATAACACATACAGTGCACAATTTCTGAAGTGACAACTAGAATATGAAAATATTATCTAAATGCTATAATCATTCTTCAGTCCCCTAGTCGTGAGGGAAGGGGCTACTACCAAGGGACCGGGAGCTCAGAGTGCTCCGAGCAGCATTTGATTTTAAGATCTGGGGCTGAATCAATGACAATGAGGTTGTCACACACACACTTTCCCCAACTCTCGGTTTTGCCCGAACACTCATTTTTTAAAGATATTGTGAAGACAACATTACGACATGGGCAGCCAGAGAACACGTTTCCCCTTCACCTGGAGTATGAGGTGGCAAAACAGCAGCAGGTAAGCAGGTAAGAGTAGAGGATTGCACACGTCAGCAAGAGCAAGGCATGATTCAGAGCTGCAAGAAGGACAGTAACATTAGTTGGCATCATTGTTTACAGTGAGCATTGGTTGTGTGCAGTTCGTATGTGTTTTATTGTTCCACGTGTGTTGTTGTGTTCTATTTTGTTATCTTATCAGTACTTCTAAAGTGTACAACCACCCTTAAGGCCTCTTGGACTTAGGCTGTAAAATTCAGCATTTTATAAGTTGACAGCTCACATGGGTAACAGAACAGACTTTATGATGGCATGTTTGCAATGTGTAAAATAAGTAAAGAGTGAAAATACATATACATAACACAATGGAGTGATCAGAGCATGCCCATTTCTATTGACAGTGTCGTAGTTGGACTCTCGCACCTAGGCGAGACTGCTGGTTTTGGGATGACAGCACTTTTGTCTGTAGGTGACTGAGTCACTCCTACTACAAGCCGCAACTGTCGTCCCAACCCTCCAGGCTCACAAACAGCATCTCACTAAAAACCCAAACAGTAAAAGATGATTTCTGGCAGCCTTTACTCATGGACTCTAGAGTGCAACATCTCGGAGTCGTGGTGGAACAGAAGTCACCCTTTTCTCTCGTTAGCAATAAGTCTCAGTGACACACAGGCAATAAAGGAGATGCAGGAGAGTTTTCAGTAGGTTTATTGAAAAGACTGCCATCTACGGTAAAATGCATGAGCTGCAATGATTAGGCTAACAAACAATAAAAGAAGGATAATTGTGAAGATGAGAGTCGTGAATACAATGACCTCCACCATCTTACAATAATCATGAAATGTAAAATCCCTAGCAAAGAGAACCTAATCCCTAACCTAATGAGAGATAGGTATGAGAAACCTAATCTGCCAATACCATGTCCATGAGAAGTGCCCCCAACCCTTGTTATATTGGAATGAGGTCTCTAGGTCAGACTCCGTGGTGACACAAAGGCTGAGTTCTGCAGCCAGGTGACGTGCAGCATAGATGGCATCTTGAAGGAATCCCTCTGATAACCTTGTCTGTGTGAGATGTATTTATACAGATCATGTAGGCCTCCTGACGCAGGTATGTTCCCAAACAACTGATAAGGAGGCAGACTTGTGGCCGCAATTATGTAAACAATCTTCAACAAGTGTACATTATGTTTCTGTCACATGTGAGAAAGGGACATGATGTCAATACCAACGTACATCTCTTGATCATGATGCTGATAAATGACGCATTCACAGTGTGGCACTGATAATGCAAATCAAAACATTTTTATAACTATAAACAATGGCAGCCATCTTAAAATAAATGAGAAAATAAATGGACTAAAACAGATCACACTAAGTAAGTTAAAAGTCACTAGGTGATGGGGGCACAGGCCTGCTAGCGAAAGGCTCAGCTATCCTCCTGAGCCCCAATAAAAACTAAATAGGATTCACTACAACAGCAATCCTAAATACTGGGTTCTGTTCGTAAGCCTGTATCATAGACTGTCAGATGAAACATGTCCCTGATATGATTCGGGTCATGTTATGTGCTTAGGTCATGCCTAGGCTGTGAAAGACATATCGTGGGCTCACCAAGAACATATAGTAGCTGAGAGCCTGCCCACTGCTTACCATTGGTTGGCTTTCCCGTCAATCTAATTTCTCTGCTTATTATTTGTGTTCCAGCTTGTTAGCCTTCTGTTTGTCCCTCCCGTGGAGCATGGCCTCGTTATTTGATTGGCTGGCTTCTATGCTTTCGCTGCTTCCTTTTGAGGAACTTTCCTTCTTTTTGGCTAAGCACTCTCAGCCTTGTGTATGTGTTTCCTAGTGGTCTCCCTTGTGTACTTCTCTCCCCCTGCACTGTGTTGCTCTCTGTCGTCTGTGTGCTTCTCCCTGCCCCCTCCGTGTTGGGCTTGCTCTTGTGTCCTCCCCACTTTGTTTACTCACCTGTGTGCTTCTCACCCGCCTGCTCCACATTGCTTTGTCACCCGTTGCTTCTTCTCCCCACCCCCACCCGCTGTGTTGCTTCCCCCCTCCCTCTTCCCTTGTGGTTCCCCCACCTGCGCCTTCTCTGTCTCCCGTTACTTCACCCCTCCATGCCCCTGAGTTGTTCCCCTCCACCTGTGTCCTCTGTGTTGCTCCCGCCCTCCTAACCCCTGTGCTTAAATAAAAAAATTAAAAAAATGCGCATTTTTCCAACTCGGATCAGCAAATACAAAGTAAAAAGCTGCAGCATCATTTTGCAGGCACATGTGTGGTGCACACGCTTACAACCTAACTTGGCCACACTGCATTGGTAGGCTTTGTGTTTTTTTATTTATCCATGCTGCACGGCATCGGGGATGCTGCACCGCATGGTTAAAAGCAGGTCGAACTAAGGCTACCAGGCATTTTTTGTTTATGACAGGGTGGAACCAGTTTCACTGCAAGCGGGGGCCTTTTCGGTTGCTGTGAAATGACGGGCGCCATTCCTGCTTTCAGCGCTTGCAAATAAGTGAAAAAATGGATTTAGGGCCTTTTTTTTTTTTTTTGCTTTGTTTATTTACATGCGCTGAAAGCAGGAATGCTGCCCAACGATTCCCAGCAACGAAAATGTCCCCCAGTTACAGTGCAACCCGTTAGCCCCATTATTGCACTGGTTTAAAAAAGCTGACAAAGCCAATAGGTCTCAAAGGCGAGACCTATTGGCAGTGCCAATTGTTCTTTTAATAGTCATGCCAAGAAACAACAAAAATAACTTATTAATGACACGAATTCTCAGTTTTATGTTTCTGTTTTCCAGCAAGGAATGCGCTTCAGCGTGGAGGTTTTTGGCGAGACCAGAGGATACGTCCTGGAAGTGTATGGGGCCCATTTTGAGCTGCCCGATCTGGGGCCTATTGGTAATAATACTTCTGTGTATTTTTGCAAACTTTTCGTGGCCGCCATCTTGGCGAGTTAATGTTAGACAGTGCAGGGGGTGACATGGAAGCTCACAGTATGGGCTATGACTGCAGACAAGGCACATGCTGCCAGGAAACCCAGCAGGAGATGCACATGACACACCTGTTCATTGGTTCTGCCAAAAGATTTGCATATGTGTTTGTGTGTGAATGAGTCAGTGTCACAAACTCAGCTATACAATTGGAGTTCTTTGCACAGGGAACAACAACATTGGGAATAGTTCTAAATGTGACAGCCAAGGCTTGCTCATTTAAAGGTGAAGTGTTCCTTCAAAAGAAGGGTCTTCAGTTCCTTTAAGAAGTTGGGGAAGAAAGACCATCTTGAATCTGCCTTGGGATAGAATTCCAGAGTCTGGATGAAAACCTGGAGAAGGCTTGTCATCGGGGCTTCTCCATCTGGCGCTTCTCTCAAACTCAGTTTGGTGATGTGTTTAGTTGTTTATCAAAGTTAGCTTGTGAGTTCAGTACAGTCCTACTCTGTACACCTCAAAAAAACAAACATAGGCATCCCCCGACAACAATCTCAGAAGTGACTCAAAGGACTGTGTGGGTTGTGAATGAGTCTGAAAGATATCTGTCTTGTATGTATTACTGGAACAAAGCTGCCACCCAAACTCAATGAACAGCAAGGCTTTGCAACCAAAATAAAATGAACCTTTGCCTAACACAGTGGTTCTCCAACTATTGACCTCTCTGGACCCCCCACTTTATCATTACTGGAACCCTGGGACCCCCACTAAATCATTATTGGAATCGAGAGACCCCTCACTGAGCTTAAACATTGTCGATGATTTTAAGTGCAAAACAATACACAAAAAATACAGAATCAAGCATTCCATCACACACATCACAAATGATAGCACATTTAATTTAATTTGCATCAAATAAAATAAAAAGGTAATTTTAATAGGAAGGTTGTAGCTTCTCTATATTCAATTGAAGCCACACATGGTCCATACTATATTCTGTTTGATGCATCCGCACTGCTCCCACAAATCAATCTGAGGGTACTAATTTAACTTTTGGCCTCCAATTTCAAATTGCTTGACACTTACAGTATGTTTTAAATTTTTGGCTGTATATTTAGCCACTTTATTTATATACACTTTATTAATCTGCAGTATTAGTTAATTTTCTAAGCAGTCATGCACCCCTTCAGGAGGCTTTGCGGATCCCCAGAGGTCCCTGGACCACAGGTTGGAAACCACTGGCCTAACAGACCTCTCTCAGCTGTTTCCTGGACCTGCAGACTCTGTGATACCAACATACTAATATACCAACCCACACATCACCACTGTTTGCAGTGTAATGCAGTCAGCAAAAATATGCATGCGTTGAATTGTGTTGTTGTCATGCCAGCTCTAACTGAAGGTTGCAAAACAATTGAATAAGGGCCCCAGGGACATATAAATGAGGTTTAGCACCACTCTGTACAATGAAAATGGTGAATGTAAACTCCCTAACACTTGGATGCCTTTAGCTCCTGCTTCGTCTTGACAGTATCAACGGGGCATTACTGATCTTCCTGCATAAAGAATGTAATAATTTTCTGTGTGCTGAATTGCTAAGAGTCTTTTATTTTATTGTAAGGGGCGAATGGTTTGGCTAACCCCCGGGATTTCTTGGCACCTGTTGCGTGGTATGAAGATCGCCAGGTGAAAGGCGGCTACGCAGTCATCAACAAGTACCAGGGCAAGCTCTTTGCAGCTGAACAGGTAACAATGTCTGGCATAGGGAAGGGAAGTGTTGGGCCCATTGGATATTGGCATGGTGAGAGGGTGAAATGTGGTTTGAGGAGTGAAGTTATGTATGATTTGTGGGTGTGATTCCCAAAATTGTCAGTGGAGTGCTGTGTAGCCCTCGCGTTGAAAGTTGGTCTTTTGGACACAGACACATCAAGAGTGGCATTTTTTTAAATGAGCAATCCATAGCGTATTGGGAAGGGTGGTACTGTAAGGACCACTGGTGGTGGTGGTGCATGGTTGGTTTTATTAGGAAGAGGTGTGCAAAGGGTGACTATTTTTGGAGGGGCTGTATTGAGGTGCTGGAGTTGGGAATGGCACTGTTGAACCTGGTGGTATGATTTGTATTCGGATTGAAAGTGGCAGTACTGGGATGGTTGAGTGGAGAATGGTGTGTGAGCAGGTATTGGTACTGCAGGTGCTAGTATCAAAGTGGCAGAGTTGGGATTATGGTGTTGGGATTGTCACTGTTATAAGTGGTAATACTGTGGAAAGTGGTCTGTGAAGTTGCAGTACTGGGGAAAACTCCCTCCGCCAAACTCCTGACAGGGTGGCCGCCACCTACACAGCAACCTCCGCACTTCCCGACCGCCAGGATCAAAGATACTGGCGGTCTGACCGCCATGGTTGTAATGTGGCGGTTGGGCCGCCGCATTGGCGGCGTTCTAGACCGCCACCACAAGTGGGGCAGTCCATAGACTGCCACACTCGTAATGACCCACTAAGTATGTTTTCTCTCTGGCATTAGATACAGATAGCAGAATTATGTCATCAGAATTATCTCCTGGGGTAGAGGCTTGCATGTCGGAAGCACATCGAAACCAATTACCACCCATTTGGCTCTGATCTTATGTGATGTGTAGTGGCTGAGTGTACTATGTTATATGTTATGGCACTATGGGGGTCATTCCGACCCTGGCGGTAAATACCACCAGGGCCGGGGTCGGCGGTAGCACCGGCAACAGGCTGGCGGTGCTCCGCCGGGCATTCTGACCGCAGCGGTACAGCCGCGGCCAGAAGCGGAAAGCCGGCGGTGTACCGCCGACTTTCCGCTGCCCATGGGAATCCGCCATGGCGGCGCAGCTTGCTGCGCCGCCATGGGGATTCTGACACCCCATACCGCCATCCTGTTCCTGGCGGGTCGCCCGCCAGGAACAGGATGGCGGTATGGGGTGTCGTGGGGCCCCTGGGGGCCCCTGCAGTGCCCATGCCAATGGCATGGGCACTGCAGGGGCCCCCGTAAGAGGGCCCCACAAAGAATTTCAGTGTCTGCTTTGCAGACACTGAAATTCGCGACGGGTGCAACTGCACCCGTCGCACCTTCCCACTCCGCCGGCTCCATTCGGAGCCGGCTTCCTCGTGGGAAGGGTGTTTCCCACTGGGCTGGCGGGCGGACTTTTGGCGGTTGCCCGCCAGCCCAGTGGGAAACCCAGAATGACCGCCGCGGTCTTTTGACCGCGGAACGGTCTTCTGGCGGTTCCCGCTTGGCGGGCGAGAATCAGGCCCTATGTGATGTGCACTGGCTGGGTGTACTATGTGATGTGTAATGGCTGAGTGCACTATGTGTGGACTAATGGCTGCACTATGTGATGTGTACTGGCTGACTGTACTATGTGATGGGTGAAGCCTGAGTACAGTATGGGATGTGTAATAGCTGAGTGTACTATGTGGGGTGTAATGGCTGCACTTTGTGATGTGCACTGGCTAACTGTACTATGTGCTGAGTGAAGCCTAGGTGTAATATGTGATGTGTAATAGCTGAGTGTATTATGTAATATGTGGAGGGACAACGTGTTTGACTTTTTGATGCTGTTACTCTTGCAGGATTTCTCCCCATTTAACGTGGTCGCCTGGCATGGAAACTACACGCCATACAAGTACAACTTAGCCAACTTTATGGTCATCAACTGTGTTGCCTTTGACCACGCGGTAGGTTCTTGGAAAGAGAACGAAATGTGTTGACTCATGGGTTGTGTCACTGCAGACATCCCAGAGACAGTGGTTATAATTACTGGAGGTTTCACATAGGATTGTTAAACACTCTGTGTTGGTGAATCGTATGGGACAGGTTGCTTCTTAAGCAATGTTTGTCGAGGAAGATGGACCTTCCAGGTAGTTAACTGCTGGTTTGTGGAGACTGAGGATCCGAGGTGACCTCAGTGTCCTGCCTCACCCACTCCACTTCAGTAACTGCTGGAGAGTGACCTTTCCTTGCGTAACATGGTCATTGGTTACACCAGCTCCTGAATCTGCACTATAATTCACAGTAGTTTTGCAATTGCTAATACTTTTTTAGGTGAAAAGTTACACAAGGGATAAATGTTCTGCATTCTTGAGGATTAGTCAGCTGCCATGCGTACTTTTAATTCTTTGGGGCAACACTGGAAATGAAATAATAGTGTGCCGTGAAGTCTCCATTGAAATAGATGACTATTGGGGCGGTTCACAACTAGAGATTAGACTTTAGCTTGATTCTGTTATAGAATCACATTCTGTGCATGCAACAGGATCCTGTGATTACATCTGGCAATGTCATTTTTTTCCTACTGTAAGTGTGTCTGGAATATTACTCCCCTGGGAGGTTGACAGGTACCCACAGCGCACTTCACCCCTGGGACAGTCCTCGGATTTTCGGATGCTGCTGTAGGCAGCAGATCTGCTTTATATTAGTGAAGAAAATGGAATTTGTGACTTAGAATTGTTCAACTTCATTACATCAGAAAAACTTGCTGGTGTGAAGATGACTGCGGTTATTAAAAAAAAATCACCAGTTCTGCCCAGGATGTTCTGAGGCATGCACATGACACAAGATGCTCTTGAAAACCTACAAGTATCACGTAGAAAGCATTCCACCTTACCTGTCTTGGACAAAAGCTTCAAAGTTCTGGAAGCCCTTCCAATGGCTATGTTATGAAGAAACATAGCAAGCACTCTTTCTCCCAAAAATTGAAGTTCTTGTCCCTATGCATTAGGAAGACACCTACCTTCACCATTTTCAAGGCAAAACTTGGACCTTTCCGGCTTAAGAGAGACAGCCAAATGATAACTTTGTGATATGTAACTTCACATCTAGGTCGACATCTCTACTACGTACGTCCACACCCCCACTAACTTTGCACCAAATCTCCTTAATTGAAACACTACCATTTTTCGCATGCCTTAAAGGTTCCACTATCAATCAATCAATCAATCAATCACATTTATAAAGCGCGCTACTCACCCATAAGGGTCTCAAGGCGCTGGGGGGGGAGGGGGTCAGTGCTCGAAGAGCCAGGTCTTGAGCTGCCTTCTGAAGGGGAGGTGTTCGGGTATGGCGCGAAGGTGACTGGGCAGGGAATTCCAGGTCTTCGCTGCCAGAAAAGAGAAGGATTTTCCTCCGGCGGTGGTTTTGCGGATGCGGGGAACGGCTGCCAAGGCCTGACCGGTGGAGCGCAGAGTGCGCGGAGGGGTGTAGAAGGAGACGCGGGAGTTGATGAGTTTGGGTCCGAGGTTGTAGAGGGCTTTGTGTGCGTGGGTGAGGAGTCTGAAGGTGATCCTCTTGTTGACCGGGAGCCAGTGGAGTTTTCTCAGGTGTCCGGAGATGTGGTGGTGGCGAGGTATGTCCAGGATGAGTCGTGCTGCCGCGTTCTGGATCCGTTGAAGTTTCCTCTGCAGCTTGGTGGTGATGCCGGCGTACAGAGTGTTCCCGTAGTCCAGGCGGCTGGTGACGAGGGCGTGGGTGACGGTCTTCTTGGTGTCGATGGGGATCCAGCGGAAGATCTTGCGGAGCATGCGGAGGGTGTTGAAGCACGCTGAGGTCACCGAGTTGACCTGTCTGGTCATCGAGAGGGAGGAGTCCAGGATGAAGCCGAGGTTGCGTGCGTGGTTGGTCGGTTGGGGAGTGCTGCCTAGGGCGGGGGGCCACCAGGAGTCGTCCCATGCGGAGGGGGTAGGGCCGAGGATGAGGACCTCCGTTTTATCTGTGTTCAGTTTCAGTCGGCTGTCTGTCATCCAGGTCGCTACTTCCTTCATGCCGTCGTGCAGTCTGGTCCTTGCTGATGTGGGGTTGTTGGTGAGGGATAAGATGAGCTGGGTGTCGTCGGCGTAGGATATGATGTCGAGTCCGTGTTTGCGTGCGATGTTTGCCAGGGGGGTCATGTAGACGTTGAATAGGGTGGGGCTGAGGGAGGATCCTTGGGGTACGCCGCAGATGATCTCCGTGGCTGCGGATCTGAAGGGGGGGAGGCGGACTCTCTGGGTCCTTCCGGAGAGGAAGGAGATGACCCATTCCAGGGCCTTGCCTCTGATGCCGGCGCTGCAGAGGCGGTCTATCAGGGTGCGGTGGCAGACCGTGTCGAAGGCTGCAGAGAGATCCAGGAGAATGAGGGCCACGGTTTCACCCTTGTCGGTCAGGGCTCGGATGTCGTCCGTGGCTGCGATGAGGGCGGTTTCGGTGCTGTGGTTGGCCCTGAATCCGAACTGAGTGGAGTCGAGGGAGTCGGAGGTTTCCAGGGCGGCGGTGAGTTGAGCGTTGACGATTTTCTCAATCACTTTGGCGGGGAACGGTAGGAGGGAGATAGGCCGGAAGTTTTTGAGTTCGGTGGGGTCTGCTGTAGGTTTCTTTAAGAGGGCGTTGAGTTCTGCGTGTTTCCAGCTTTCAGGGAAGGTAGCAGTGGTGAGGGAGGCGTTGATGACGTCTCGGAGGTGGGGTGCGATGATGTTGTCGGCCTTGTTGTAAATGTGGTGAGGACAGGGGTCGGAGGGTGATCCCGAGTGGATCGAGTTCATGACGCGGGTGGTTTCCTCGGTGGTGGTAGGGTTCCAGGCGAGGATGGTGGAGATGTCGTTCGCGGCTTCCGGGGGCGGGTTCATGTTGGTGGTCGTGAAGCTGTTGTAGATGTCGGCAATCTTACGGTGGAAGAAGGTCGCGAGGGAGTCGCAGAGGTCCTGTGAGGGAGGGATGGGGTTGGTTTCTGCGTCCGGGTTGGAGAGCTCTTTGACGATGCCAAATAGTTCCTTGCTGTTGTGGGCGTTGTTGTCAAGTCTGTTCTGGTAGGCTGTTTTTCGTGCGGTGCGGAGGCGTTGGTGGTGTTGGCGGGTGGTGTCCTTGAGAGCTGTCAGGTTTTCCTCTGTCGGGTTGAGGCGCCATGTCTTCTCGCGGAGGCGGCATTCTTTCTTGGAGTTTTTGAGTTCGGTGGTGAACCAGGAGTTTTTCTTGTGGTTGTTGGTGTTGGTTTGGGTCTTCAGAGGGGCCAGGAGGTTGGTGCAGTCGGAGATCCAGTTGGTGAGGTTGTTGGCGGCCTCGTTGGGGTTGCTGGTGCTGGTGGGTTGGTTCAGGGAGAGCGTTGCTGCGAGTTGTTCTGTGGTGATTCGGTTCCAGTATCTTTTTGGTGGTTGCCGGGTGTGGTGATGCACGGTGGTTTTCTTGAAGCTGAAGTGGACGCAGCTGTGGTCCGACCATGTGAGTTCGGTGGTGTGGCTGAAGGTGATGTGTTTGCTTGAGGAGAAGATGGGGTCGAGCGTGTGTCCGGCGTAGTGGGTGGGGGTGTTGACCAGTTGTTTCAGTCCCAGGTTGGCGAGGTTGTCTAGAACGGCAGTGGTGTTGTTGTCGGTGTGGTTCTCCAGGTGAAAGTTGAGGTCTCCTAGGAGGATGTAGTCGGTGGATGAGAGTGCGTGGGGGTTGACGAAGTCTGCGATGTCTTCGCTGAACTTGGTGCGGGGTCCTGGTGGTCTGTACATGAGGGTGCCTCTTAGGGTTGTCTTGGGGTCGATGTGGATCGCGAAGTGGAGGTGTTCGGCGTCGGGAAGTGAGTTGTCGGTGTGGGTCGAGATGCTGATGGAGCTTTTGTGTGCGATGGCGATGCCTCCTCCGGTGCGGTTGAAGCGGTCTCTCCGGATGATTTTGTAGCCGTCGGGGATGGCTATGGCGATGTCGGGTGCCAAGGAGGGGTTCATCCAGGTCTCGGTGAGGAAGGCGATGTCTGGGTTCGTTGAGTTGATGAGGTTCCACAGTTCGATGGCGTGCCTGTGGACGGAGCGGGTGTTGACCAGGATGCATTCGAGGTTGCTTCCGGGGGCGTCGTTCTTGGTGGTGGCGGTGTGGGTCCGTAGGCAGGTGAAGCGGCAGTTGCTGCAGGTGAAGGGTCCGTGGGTACGTTTGGGGGTGGCGCGGTAGCAGCCCGGCGCGCGGCCGGGGTTGAGGTTGGCGAGGGTGGCGGAGTCATAGGTCAAGCGGGGGGTGCGGGGGCCAGGGGTTCGGGCACTAGGCGCGGTCCAGGCGCGGACGGGCGCAGACGGGCTTGCCTTAGGCGCGCCTTTGGCGCGCCAGCGGCGCAGCCTCGCAGCGGCCGCCATTTAAGGGGTAGGTGGGGAGGCGGGGTCAGCTGGGAGGCGGGAGGTGGGCGGGCAGGGGAGCTGGAAGCGGCAAAAAAGAGCGGCAAAAAACGGCGGGAAAAGCGCGGTAGGGGCGGCGGGAAAAGCGGCAAGACGGCGAAAGGGAACAAGAGCCTACTAAATCTACTAAAATGGAGGGGCTGAGAGGGGAGGACGGCGCACGGCACTCGGGGGCACACGCACGGGATACAAGGAGAGAAAAGGGGAATTTCAGTCACTCGGGGGCACACGCATGGGATACAAGGAGAGAAAAGGGATTTCAGTCAGCACCAGCACAAGCTCAAGCACTCGGGGTACACGGGCAAGAAGGGGGGAGCACACTCACAGGAGAGGAAGGCAGTCAGGGACTGGAGGCGCTGCGTGAGCAGGGGAGCGACCTACCCGAGGGTCAGTGGTCGCTACCTCTGCCTCGCAGCGGCCGCCATTTAAGGGGTAGGTGGGGAGGCGGGGTCAGCTGGGAGGCGGGAGGTGGGCGGGCAGGGGAGCTGGAAGCGGCAAAAAAAGAGCGGCAAAAAAGAGCGGCAAAAAACGGCGGGAAAAGCGCGGTAGGAGCGGCGGGAAAAGCGGCAAGACGGCGAAAGGGAACAAGAGCCTACTAAATCTACTAAAAAGGAGGGGCTGAGAGGGGAGGACGGCGCACGGCACTCGGGGGCACACGCACGGGATACAAGGAGAGAAAAGGGGAATTTCAGTCACTCGGGGGCACACGCATGGGATACAAGGAGAGAAAAGGGATTTCAGTCAGCACCAGCACAAGCTCAAGCACTCGGGGTACACGGGCAAGAAGGGGGGAGCACACTCACAGGAGAGGAAGGCAGTCAGGGACTGGAGGCGCTGCGTGAGCAGGGGAGCGACCTACCCGAGGGTCAGTGGTCGCTACCTCTGCCTCGCAGCGGCCGCCATTTAAGGGGTAGGTTGGGAGGCGGGGTCAGCTGGGAGGCGGGAGGTGGGCGGGCAGGGGAGCTGGAAGCGGCAAAAAAGAGCGGCAAAAAACGGCGGGAAAAGCGCGGTAGGAGCGGCGGGAAAAGCGGCAAGACGGCGAAAGGGAACAAGAGCCTACTAAATCTACTAAAAAGGAGGGGCTGAGAGGGGAGGACGGCGCACGGCACTCGGGGGCACACGCACGGGATACAAGGAGAGAAAAGGGGAATTTCAGTCACTCGGGGGCACACGCATGGGATACAAGGAGAGAAAAGGGATTTCAGTCAGCACCAGCACAAGCTCAAGCACTCGGGGTACACGGGCAAGAAGGGGGGAGCACACTCACAGGAGAGGAAGGCAGTCAGGGACTGGAGGCGCTGCGTGAGCAGGGGAGCGACCTACCCGAGGGTCAGTGGTCAGTGGTCACTATGGTACCTACATTTGACACATTACTTTACTAACAATAGTTTCATCTTTGGGTCATTGTGTTCTTGTGACTGCTTCCTCATAGAAATTACTACACTGCATATATTGCGGAAAAGTTTCAGAGTTTCCTCTATAACTTGTGCTTTTTGTAGCAATGTTTTGTTGATTTGTTGGTCTGTAATGCTTTACACAGTGCAGCTCGGGACTACAGTACACATGCTATCCCGCCCTTTGATGCCCATGAGGCCAAGCACATGTTGTACAAAGCTATGTAAATAAATGGTGTTAGGCCCAAGAGTTTAAACTGTATCTTAGATGCAGTTCAGAGTGGATTCATGATAAACTAATTGAAATGGACTTAACAATTTACATCCATAATAGTACCCAGTGGAGGCACAACAGCTGTGGGCTTCCAGGGCACAGCAAGGTCTGAGTAGGCAGCGGTAGTAAATGGACAAGTGTCAGAACATGAGTAAAAATATCATGGGCATTCCTGATTCCAATGGGAAATTAGAAATGTTTGAAGGAATGCTCCTGAAAAGATGGAGGCTACCTGTAAATAAACAATGCATTTGACGATAAGACAATATACATTATATATCTACGCAGAGGATTAAGCTTTGAGGGTAAGCATTCTCTTCTTCACATTCAGAATGCACATGTGATAGGTGAACATCACTAGCTTTCCATGAAGACCCTTTGAAAGTGTAACATGTTCTTATCATATATTGGGTTAAGGGACAGGGGTGGCATTAGTCTTCCTCTGTCTCAAATCAGTCACATTAATTTCAGTGGAACTAACCTATGTTCAGATCCAACTACTTCAATATTGAGAGTCTATTCCTCCAAAAAACAAGACCTCAATTCCAACACTAGAAATTGTTCATCTCCAGAAAAAGGATGCAAACTCATGTTTTAATAGCAAATATATTTTGAATAATAAGATGCTGAAAAGATTTATTGTTTAGAATCGACATCTAATTATTGAGCGTGAATATCCATATATGTATTATTAGGATTATTGATAAACTTAAATAGGAATGTCACACATTCAGTGATCAAACACAGAACCCAGCTATCCCTGTAAGTGGAGACTCAAGGATGGCACACTCTCTCCATGACACGCGCTCTCTGGATACTCTGCAGGTAGCCAACAGGGTTTCTTGTCTGAAGGTTATATACCTAAGATGTCGCTTCACTGCCTCCTGTTACATCAGCACCACCACCAACCCCATATAAGGAGCAGCAGCAAGGTTAGACATTAGTTGCAAAACATAAGCATGTCCTCTGTGGCCAAATATTGCACGTGAACCTTTTTAATACTTTCTCCCAGATCATGGACAATAGTTGAACAGAGAAATATAACATAAACCTTATCGGACGCAGTGAAGGTCTTTCTAGATTTCTAGAGGAAAGGACAACTCCGCTCAGTAGCCCCAATGCCCGCTGCAAAATAATGTACATGTGATAGGTGTCAAGTGTCTCCTTCAGAGGGTCCCAATTACTAGGAAAAAAGTCACAAAGGGCAAGAAAAACTTTCTTGGCAATTTGGGTAATTCGTGATTGTGTTGGTAGTTAGTGCAGAAGTTGAAAACCAGGCTACCAAAACCACACTGAAATCAGGGTGGCGAAAGATCTCATCAGAAGATCATCCAAAATAGAGATTCCCAGAGGAATTATGTGGTTCACCCTTCTCGTGGCCAAACCTCCATATATGAGCCTCCATATATATGATCTAGACAGGAAGTTTTATTTCAGGAAAGGAGGCTGGCACCATATTGGATCAGGAACTTCAGGTGGGAAAAACTGGAGAGGTAACCATCTTGGATAGGTGTAGACATAAGGTTAGGTACACCTACTCTTCCAGGAGAAAGGAGTTTCCCCAAAATGGCAGACTAAGGAGGAAGAACTCCAGGTTTGACATCTATCGTACTTCTGAACTCTGCCAGCAGATCACACTTCTGGGTAGTCACATAGGTGATGACGCTGCCCTGCAGAGGAAGGGGAAATCTCCCAGCACACACCTCGCGTGAGAATCAAAGATGTGCTGTCTTCTTGCGTAATGTAAGGCTAGTGGAACAAGCTGCAACAGATGAGTCCTGTTCTGAGATATGACACTAACCATGGTGTATGAATAGTACATCATAGTGTTAAATAGATATCTACAGACACTTATGCAGTCCCCTTCTAGTCAACGTGGTGTAATAATGTGTTGCATAAAATATTGACCAGATAACGCAGTATACTGTGGCCAGTGGCTTTACACCTGTACTGTCTGTTCCACATCAGTGTGAGGTTATATAAGAGCAGTGAGAGAAGACCACTGAAACCAGTTCACACTATGGCAGATAAAGTTTCCATTTACAGGAAGTTTCTGTAAGCTAAGAAATGTAACATTACCGTCTACTTTACATTGGCACTGCACAGTAACTTTATTTTGCACGTATAAAAGGGTTACATTTAAGTACAGTGTTGCATGATCGCAATTGGATTTTTTTCCTCCCAGAGAACATATTTTCCCAGTAGTCAAAACTTAATCCCCAAAACCCCAAACATTTTGCAGGTGTTCCCTTCCCATTATCACCCTGGGAAAGGATTTACTCATGCCTTTGACAGACGTAAGTCTCTGAATGTTTAGGTGATCAGAGGGGGATTGGGAAAACTCATGGACTCATGAATAGCTTGGTATTTCCAGACATTCCAGGGAATGTATGCCCTGCAGCCTGGGCTCCACACTCTTGAGAGAGTATGTACTCAGAAGCAATATTACACTGTCCTGGGGTGTTAAGTATGAGTAAGTCCCTTTACAAATGCAAGTTCATGTTTTGTGAATTACACAGTGGCTAATATTGCAGGTTGATGGTATAGGTATGGATTAAGTGCCCAGTCACAAGCCACGTTTATATCCACCATGCAGATGGATGTTCAGCCAGCAGTCAGTCCTGGAAGGATTAGAGGGTCGGTGGTAATACCAAGTGCTGGCTCGTGCAGACGGTCTGTTACTTGGCTCAAGGGTGGCTGTGCAGGAGATGATAAGAGGGAGGATTGTTGTTGTCTGAGTAACACACAGAGTGGCTAAAACACACCTGGCAGAGAGGATCCACCTTCCTGGCCAGAGACAATCCTGCCGCCCTTGGATCGGCAATGAGGTGCACAACAGGAAGTTACAGAAGAGATACCCGGGCACCTTCAGAGGTAGTACGAACAACTGTGGACCCCACACCTTCTTGTGAGGTGAAACGGGTCACACTGTAATACTATCATGAGCAAAAAAGAGATATACTGGAGTGTGGTACCTTCAGACACCAAAGAAGTGTTGTAAGCAAGACACTTGAGTCTGGACATTAACTTATTTAGGGCCATATGTACCAAAGCATTTTCCCATAGACACAGAATGGGTAAAATCCTTTGGTACATCTGGCCCTTAGTGTGTTCAACATATCTTCCATACAAGGAAGAGTACACTAGAACAATTTTCAAATAAATGTGAGTGCCAGCCGTATGAGATGATATAAGGTAACACCATCCACAACATAATCCATTATATAAAAAGTGTTCTATGCCATTTTCGGGAACATAACAGGTGTACAAACGCAAGGAATCAACAATGCCTCAAATAAGACCAAAAATGATCTTCTGTTATCTTGGCATTTATGTCCAATCCTAACTTGTTTTCACATTAACAACCTTCAGGGCCCTCTCTGCCGACTCAAGGGAGATGTCCTTCTTTGGAGATCACTCTAGCTCTCCCTACTCGGGTGAGTGGCCTTGTTTAAAATGACGGCCTTACCATGATTGCTTTACGTGTTACAAAACACACCATTTCCGGTCCCCACAATTTATTTCCAAACTATAGAGAGCGAAGTTAGAGCCTTGTTGTGGGAGGGGGAGCTCCACGGATAGCCTACAACACACTGACGGGGCTGGTATGATGGGGGGGGAATGGCCTTACCGGATATCCAGAAATAATATTGGGCGTCACAATTAGTGGTCATCAATCAATGGGTCAATTAGTCGTCATCAATCAATGGACACATCAGCCCGCAACTGAACCAGCATACTTCACGGACCACTACACCCTACGACCGTGCGCCTACCTATGTGCGCTGTAGACTACCCAAAACACTTACCCCTCATGGGACCAGTAGCTCTCACAGTTCATGTTTGGCACATAGCACTCAAGGCATTGGGCTGGGGTGGTAGACTCACACGGGACTCCGAAAAACTGGGCAACCTGGAGATGAGGCCAGGGTTCGATAAATGGAATCTGATTAGCATCTCCAGGATAGGGGATCTTTGGTCACACGGCGCTATACTCTCATTTTCTGACTTGCAGAGGGATTATGACCTTGCCGCAACAGAGATTTTTCGATACCTACAAGTCCGACATACATGCCAGGTGACGATTCCCAAAGGGAAGGATCTTCATGCATCATCGCCACTGGAAGACAGACTGTTGGACGACCATATGAGCCAAAAGGCAATCTCCCTGACTTATATGAAATTAATCAGCAATACTCCTGATACCCTCTTCCCCTTGTGTAGCCGCTGGGAAGTTGACCTGAAAGATCTGACAGATGAGGACTGGTTGGAAGCGCTCGCCTCCCCTAGGGAGGTAGCAATTTGCACAAGATTTCAGTTAGTGCAACTCAAAACATTGCACAGAGCATACCTCTCCTGTAACACCCTGGTCAAAATGGGTAAGAGACACGACCCGCCCTGTGGTTGGCAATGTGGGCAAGTAGATACCTTTTTTTATATTATATGGGAATGTCCAGCGAACCAGACTTTCTGGAGAGCAGTGGTAACTTGTATTGACAGTATCTGTAATGGAGGCTTGTCCCCCTCACCGAAGTGGTGCCTATCAAATGTGTGGGAGGTCTTGGACCTCGGCCGGATGGAGCAGATCTGTGTTATCCTAGGATTAATGATCGCAAAACGTAACATAACCCGTGCATGGGGCGCGTAGTTTGCACCGCTTTTCAGCAAATGGAACCAAGACATGGACTGCTGTATGGGGGTGGAAAAGGTGGGGTATGAGGGCAGGGGCTGCCCTGGTAAGTGGGAGAAGATTTGGGCCAAGTGGAATATGTATAGAGGTAGCCCATGTCCTGCCCCCATAATGATGACAGCAGAATCTGACACCCAAAGTAACACTGTACATAATGTTCGCCAAACTGACAGAGAATCGCCTTGTTGACATTGTACCTGTATGGGGAGGGTGCCCTATAAATATGGCAGCTGTACCTGTTCATGGATCTGATAATGTGATGGTAATTGTATTCTTCTGAAGAAACTATTGTTCCCAATAAAAAGATGTTTTAAAAAAAAAAGTCCACAAATAGTTTGATACTCAAGTAGTTGAAAATTGACATGATACCAACTCAGACTCCTTGTAAGGGTGAAACAGATGCATTATGCATTCAGTAACATCAGTCACTAACATGAGGCATGAAATATTAATCTAAGGAATAAGTCACAGCTGCTGAAGTTTGCTGCTTCTTGCCAATGTAATAGGGGAGTTTAATTCCAGATACACCTATAGGTGACACCTAAACAAGTATTATGTAAACTACATGTAGTGGTATGTGGGCCGTGTCATTGGTGTGCTCCTGATTATGATTATCCTTGGGGATGTTGACCAAATAGGAGCCAATCAGAATGTAGACATTTGGTATTGCATAGTTATTTGATTTACAACATGTGTAGACATCCCAGATATAAGAAATCATGTTGGATTACAGCTTTGTATGGTAGTATGCATTCATTGCAACATTCATCCACCATCCGTTACTCTTTCTCTTAATATCCAGTGTGGTTACCCTGCCCTGTCTAATAAGGATGAGAGACAAATGTTATGTTTATGCTACTCATATGGTTAAGTGAAGATTTCGAGTCGGTGTGCTTCTGAGATTTAGCTTCCAGGCTTGGAGTCACCAGTCCAGCCTTTTATCTTTTGAGGTTATTTTCATAATAATATTTAAATAAGCAAGCATTCATCTAAAGTCCTTCATAAAGAAGCAAATTAGGATTATTGTCTAGGTTTGTCAAGTCTTGCATTCAGGCTGTTTTCTATTTCCTATTTGCAGGATCCTTCAATTTTCACAGTTCTGACGGCCAAGTCAACACGCCCAGGAGTAGCCATTGCTGACTTTGTCATCTTCCCTCCCCGATGGGGGGTGGCAGAGAACACTTTCCGCCCACCTTATTACCACCGTAAGTTTCTCTTTAAAAAAAGACCAAGTTTGTCACCAACTTTATCCTCTAGGTCTGTTGCAGTGGCCACTTTGGGCATGCACTTTAAACAGGAATGGCTAGCCGAATGGCTAGAGGTGTTGACTTTGGCACATGGGGAACCAGGCTTGAATCCCAGCCTTGGGGTTCTTGGAAAATTAGTTAGTCTCCCTGTGCCTAAAAAGGAAACTATTGTGTAACATAGTTTGGTTGTGTTGTAAAGCACTCCAATGCCACAGGGCTGTGTCCTGGGTATAAAAAAAGTCTGAATCCTTGAGTTACTCATAGTTAAAAGGTACAGCTCGAACAGTTTGTATTTGTGAAATTCTAAAGTAGTGCTGCCACAATTTGATCACGGCGATGCACATTATCCTCAGATTATGAGCTTAAAAATAAACAAATTTATAGCTTTTCAGGCTTATTTCCTAAAGAAGATTGGGGCACCCCCCTACCGTGTAGGCAGCAGTGTCAGAGTCCAGACTTGCCCTCTTGAAAGTAGAAACGTTCACAAGATGTTGCTTCGAGGCTCTAAGTGCGCATGCGGGTAAATACCAACTGAACCAGTTGGTTAAAGGTGATCCAGTGACAGAATACAAATATTTATGAACCAGGCATGGTGATGTAAATTTAACCTACTCACTAATCTAAAGTAAATGAAATGACATCAGAGAGGGGGATTTGTTCCTGAGCAGTGAGGTGCAGTAGGACTCTATCAGCAATGTCTAGTGCAGTGCTAATCTGTGCATGGCTCTTTTTGTGCCCCAAAGGTGGGTGACATTAGTTCATTCTGGATGATATGAAAGCAATTATAAATATTGCTTTACGTGAAAGTATAGAGAGGTGCAAAACTGCTTCAGGAGGTGATGAAAAATAAGCACCCGTCAGTAGACTGATCTGAACATGCAAATCCCTTTATTTTTACTCCTAAGATCATGTAGTGTGTGGGTGTCAGAGTGTCCCCTAGGTCTCTGGGCCAGAACACGCTTTGCCAGAATTTTTTTTTAAAAAAGGGAATAGAATTTTGTTTTCAATCAGACAATCAAATATGATTTATAAAGCGCAGCTAATGACCTGCAGGGGTATTCAGGCACTTGCAGGTCTCAGTGGCTCATTCAGACAGCCAGGTTTTGGGGGCCTTACGGAATTCCGGATGTGAGGAGATGGTCTGGAGATGCTTGGGGAGGCTGTTTCAGGTTTTTGCTGCAATGTGGGAGAAAGATCGTCCCCCGCTTCTGCCTAGGTGGATGCGAGGAGTGTGGGCAAGTGATAGGATGGTGGCGCGTAGTCTTCTCGACGGTTGGTAGAATTTCAGGCAGTGGTTAATGTAGCTGGGTCCTTGGTTGTGTAGCGCTTTGTGTGTATGGATCAGCAGCTTGAAGTGGCATCTCTTCTGCATGGGGAGCCAGTGGAGTTGCCTGAGGTGTGGTGTGATGTAGGATCATCATTGAAGGTCGCGGATGAGTCTGGCTGTGGCATTCTGTATGGTCTGAAGTCTATGTAGGAGTTCTGCGGCAATCCCTATGTAGAGAGCATTGCCATAGTCCAGTCAGCTGGTGATGAGGGCCTGTGTCACAGTGCGTCTCATGTGCAGGGGTAGCCACTTTAAGATCTTACGTAACATGCGCAAAGTGAAGAAGCAGGCTTAGGAGATGGAGATGATCTGTGATTTCATGGTGAGCTTGTTGTCAATGATGAGCCTGAGGTTTCTAGCGTGTTCGGAGGGAGCAGGTGTGGGCCCTAGTTATGAAGTCTACCAGGAGTCGTTCCATGTCTTGCTGCTCTAGTTGAAGATCAGAACTTAAGTCTTGTCTGTGTTCAGCTGTAAGTAGTTGTCTTTCATCCAGTTGACGACGCTTGTCAGGCATCTGTGGAAGTTGGTTCTGGTGGTGGTGGGGTCGTCTGTGAGTGAGAGGATGAGTTGGGTGTTGTCTGCATAGGAAATTATGTTGAGGCTATGGGATCTGACAATGTCGCCATTTAATTGAAGTAATTGTTATGCATCCACTTGTGATGGCTATGAGCGAGTATTTTGAAACTGCATCCACTTGCGATGGCTGTGAGCCAGTATTTTGAAACTGTCTTCTGTGGAGCTTAATTCCCTTTTTACATTCAGGCATATCTCAGTATTGCTGTCATAAATAAATAAAGAAAATTTAGCCCATCCACTGTATCAGTTATGCCAAAGGGTTTGTTTGTTTGCCAGATCAGTCGGATATCGTTTTATGGTCTACTTATGGATTCTGGTGAGGTCAACAATCTCAGAGCCTGACATGAGGTGCTGGTTAATTGCCTTCTACTATGTCAGGAGTTTAAAGAGCCACAGAGTAGTATCAAAGCATTTCCACTGTCATTCTTGGACAGCAGTTTAGGATGAAGTCGCACGTTTCTGATGATGAAGGTAACCGGGATGAG
Organism: Pleurodeles waltl; assembly: GCF_031143425.1. NCBI lineage: Eukaryota > Metazoa > Chordata > Amphibia > Caudata > Salamandridae > Pleurodeles > Pleurodeles waltl. The sequence goes on along the minus strand of NC_090447.1, from coordinate 1,490,705,719 downwards.
ATGTCCAGGCTTTTGGCGATTTTGATGAACGTTTTGCAGGTCTTGCATATACCTCCATATGCCTCCTTATAGCCGCTTCAAACTTCCTCCAAGAACTCATGTGACTCCACATCTAAGGGTCCTTCACTGGCTTCCGATAAAGAAATGAATTATTTTCAAAATGTTAGCCCTGGTCCTTAAATCACTGCACTTGACGGGTGCAGACTATCTCATTGATAGAATTAAACATTATGCCCCCTCCAGAAACCTGTGATCAGCCGACAGTCTTCTGGCAAGGATTTCTAAGATTCGCCACATGAGAACTGGAGGTCAGACTTTCTCCTGTCTTGGGCTGGTAGCTTGGAACAAGCTTCCTCTTGAGATACGCTCTGTGGCTGAGATGTCTGTGTTTAGGAAAAAGTTAAAAACCTGGCTTTTCCAACAAGAGTAATATTATAGTCTGCTTACAGCAGGTAGCCTTATGATAAAGCACCGGGACACTCTTAGGAGTAGCTATGCACTCTAGAAATCACTTTCATATCTTATCATATATCATATCACATGCAGAAAAGAGAACACTCAGCCCTTTTCATGATTCTGGTTATTAAGGTTAAGGTTGTGATTAGGGTTTGTGGACGGTCTTAAAAGGGTAATACCCTCAAAAACATTCTCCAGCCCAAGTGTGGAACCTTAAGGTAGTTCTCACAAGACTTATGGGTCTGCTGTTTGAATCACTCCACTATTGCAACCTACAGTTTCTTTCCTGGAAGGTAGCCCTTCTAATAGGCATAACCTTACACAGGTGCATCAGTGAGTTACAAGCATTCACCATTCAGGAACCTTTCGTTGAAGTGCATAAGGACAGAGCAGTCCTTGGAACTAATCCAGAGTTCCTACCCAAGGAAGTCTCGCCTTTCCACATTAACCAGGCAATTGAGCTGCCTTCAATATTTCCACAACCTGGTTATGTAAGTGCAAGGGCTTCTTCCTCGCTCTTTAATAACTTATAATGAACACAGCACATAACATTAGTCTTACTCTGAACTTGACTTTTACTGCTCACCTGAAGAGAGAGCAACCTAGGGAGGGGAGTCAGTGCCCATGGCATTGTGGACTAAGGGGAGGGGTCACAGCACATCCTCGGACCCGAAGCTTCTTCGAACAAAAACAGGTTGTAATTTCTTAGCCCACCCTGGATTGCAGGTGTAATGCACAGCATGTGAATCTACTGCACTACACGCTACAAACAGATGACAGGATTACATATTCCTTGTGACAGTTATAATTGCATCCGTTACATCAAGGGTGAGGCCAAGAGCAGTGCTTTCAGCATGAGGTATGAGGTATGAATTGCATGGCTGTTGTGCGAGGTATCTGTTGTAGTGCTAACCGTTTTTAGCAAAGTGTTGTTAGTTTTAGATTTGTTTTAGAACCATAACCTCACTTTAACTGTGTTTTTGAGTGACAGAGAAGGGGAGAGAGAGAGAGAGAAAGAGAGAGAGAGTGTATAAAAATGTGGATAAATGTTCCAATATTTTCACAGTACTTTTGAAGATTCAAAAAATGCTAAAGTATATTAAGATAAGGAACATCACTGAAGGAGAAGGCTGTGAAAATTAAAAAGATCACAGCCAAGCACGAGTACAGCAGGAATATGGCTGAGTGATATTTAAAAAATCGCATTTATGGAATAATTTCTTTGCCAAAAACCACCCCTTTCAATTGTGCTCTGCTTGCAGGGAAAAAACTAACGAACACAGCTATGGCCTTGGCCAAGTTATATTGACACTTTACTACTAATGGCCTAGTTAAATAATACAATTGGTTAGGTGGACGAGGTTTTAAATATCTCAAAACAACCACGGTTACAATGAAAACGCTAATTACAAATATGAATATGAAGGCAGATCCAGCCATAGGGAGTCACTTTCTCATTTTACTCCCAATGCTGCCCCCTGCTGCCGCCCTGTGGAATTTCTAGTTCAGACTTTCTTAGAAAAATAACTCAAAAATTGTTAGGAAATCACTCATGTTTTCTCTTCCTTCTTATTGGCGAGAGAAGGGGTGTGTGTCTGTCTGTCTGGGATAGCACCCTCCTGGGGTGCCCCTCATTTATCCACAGCCCCTCTCTTACATACATTTCATTTGTTCTATTTGTCAGGGCACTTTACATCCCACACACATAATAAAGAGACAATGAATCATATGTGTGTAAATCAGTCTATAGGGAATGTCATATAAGACTGTGAGGATTGCAAGGTGTAGGAATCACGTCATCCATACTAGTAGATAGTATATTTTAAGAGTGTGTGGTCTGGAGAAGTGAGACCTTAACTTGGTTGTTTCTGATGTGTTCTCCCTTCAAGCCGCTTCTCACCCTTACAGCACAGTGTGTGAGTAAGCTTAAAGCTCTTTGTCAACCATCCATGTACCACCTTCTTCCCAGAAAAGCTGGTTTTGTAGACATGGGCATCCTTCCTGCCTAAAGTTGTGACGCTGTTACACGTCAGCCAGAGCATGTCTGTGCTCTGCCTCACCCTTCTAAGGAGGAGGAGAGACTCCATTGCTTGAACTCCATGAGAGCGCTGAGCTTTTGCATAGATCATACCTAAATAACACCAAGCGGACAATCAGCTCTTTGTGGGGTTCATTGGAGCAAGAAAAGGCAAGGCTGTGCAGAAGGGAACCATCTCGCACTGGAGTGTGCACTGCATTAATTTCTGCTACATAGTGGCTAAAAAGCAGCCTGGGTGCTTATTCTACCAGGGTCAAAGCTGCTTACATTCCATGGAGACACTGTCCTTGATATTTGCCAGGCCCTACATGGCCGTTCTTTCATACGTTCACAAAGCCCAATTTTATGTACAGTCAGGTTCGCTGAGAGGGGCATTTTGCGTATTCAAACCTGCAGGACTTTCTGGTTTGAGTCTATCCGCAGACCTACCTCCAAATAGGTACTGCTTAGGTATTTATTCAAAAGGTGAGGAATCTGCAGCTAGAAATCTACCAGAAGAACAAGTTACTTACATTTGGTAATGCTCATTCTGGAAGAGACTCTAGCTGCAGCTTCCTCACTGACCCTCCCATCCTCCCCATTTTGTGGTTGGACTCTCTCCATTAATAAGATCCCAAGTCTAGGAGTCTGCACATTGGTTACACAATTTTACTTTTGAGGCTCTGCGCCTTGGTGCAGGGACACTCTCGAAAGCACCCGACATCAGTACGCAGAAGTGATGCCTTTATAGCCTCCGCATGTCGTTTCCAGAGTGGAACGCGTCCGTGCAGAACCACAAAGCACCTCCTATCTGTGCGTAGAGGTACTGCTGAAAAGTTTCTGGATCAGTCTGACACCTGGGGAATAGTCAGATGGTGAGGAATCTGTGGCTAGGTAGAGTCTCTACCAGAGAGAGTGTTACCAAAGATAAGTAACTTGCTCATTTATTCCTTTCTTCAGTTTTTATTTTAACAGTATTAATAGAATTGGTCAATCTCTATTCCAGATAGCATCTCTGCATACACCCTTTGTTGTATCAGTAGGACAAATTAAACAGAAACCAGGACGTTTCATAACTATGTTACGAATTGTGTCGTATTTTTACGCCTTAAATGGGCTGTTCTTGGCTGATGGAACTGGGTGGCATATCCTGCAAAGGAACAGATCATTTGAGCAAGGAAGGGGTTAGCCAGTACTCAATGTTGACATGATATAAAAGAGCTTCTTATTTATTTTGTCCATGATGCGATCGTTGTATCTCTTATCAGTATGGATTTCACTGATGGCTTCATGTTTTTTTGCACAAAGTTGAATCTTCCTCCAGACCCTGGCATTGTTTTGAGTCAAGAGAGATGGTTAGTTTTTATATGGGTGGTATGGGAAAGTAGTTTTAAGGATCTCACACTAGACTAGCACATCTGAAGCAGAGTTGAGTTTGGAAGATGTCACACTAGCGAATCTGAAGCAGAGTTTCAACGGACTGACCATTTCACACCCGAAGCCTAGTTTTTGAGAATCTCATTCTAGCACGTCTGAAACAGTTTCAAGGAAATCACACTAGCGCATCCAAAGCAGATCTTGAGGATCTCACACAGGCGCGTCTGAAGTAGAAGTTCATAGACCTCATACAAGCGCATCTGAAGCAGAGTTTTAGAGCTCTCAGACAAGCACATGTGAGGCAGAGTTTCAGAGCTCTCAGACCAGCACATGCGAGGCAGAGTTTCAGAGCTCTCAGACAAGCACATGTGAGGCAGAGTTTCAGAGCTCTCAGACAAGCACATGTGAGGCAGAGTTTCAGAGCTCTCAGACCAGCACATGCGAGGCAGAGTTTCAGAGCTCTCAGACCAGCACATGCGAGGCAGAGTTTCAGAGCTCTCAGACCAGCACATGCGAGGCAGAGTTTGAGAGCTCTCAGACAAGCACATGCGAGGCAGAGTTTGAGAGCTCTCAGACCAGCACATGCGAGGCAGAGTTTGAGAGCTCTCAGACCAGCACATGTGAGGCAGAGTTTCAGAGCTCTCAGACCAGCACATGTGAGGCAGAGTTTCAGAGGTCTCAGACCAGCACATGCGAGGCAGAGTTTCAGAGCTCTCAGACCAGCACATGCGAGGCAGAGTTTGAGAGTTCTCAGCCTAGAGCATCTGAAGTAGACTTTTGAGGATCTCACAAACCGCATCTGAAGCAAAGTTTCAGAGCTCTCACACTAGCACGTGAAAGAGCGTTATGAGGATCTCATACAAGCGCATCTGAAGTAGAATTTCAGAGCTGTCACACTAGAGCGTCTGAAGTAGAGTTTCAGTTATCTCACACAAGCACATCTGAAGCAGAGTTTCAGAGCGCTCACTCTAGCGCGTCTGAAGTACGGTTTCAAGGATCTCACACTAGCACATCTGAAGTAGATTTCGAGAATCTGACAGCTGTGTTTCTGAAGCAGACTTTTGAGGGTTTCACACTAACTCGTCAGAAGCAGAGTTTCAGTGCTGTCTCGCAAGAGCACCTGAATCATGATTTTGAGGATCTCACACTAGCACATAGAAGCAGAGTTTGAGGATCCAACACTAGTGCACCTGAAGCAGATTTCAAGGATCTCATGCTAACTCATCTGACGCAGTTTCAAGATCATACAATAGTGTGTCTGAAGCAAATTTGAGTTTCAGTTCTTTGTACGGTTTTGAGGATCTCACACTAGCACATCTGAAGCACGGTTTTCAACATCTCAAACGAGCACTCCTGAAGCGGAGTTTCGAGGATCTCGCATTAGCGCGTCTGTAGCGGAGTTTCAAGGATTTTGCTCTGGCACGTCTTAAGTGGAGATTCTAGGATCTCGCACAAACGCATCCAAAAGAGAATTTAAAACTCTTACTCCAACGTATAGGATTTTGAGTTTTAGATCTTTGTGAGAAGATCTTGTAGATTTATCAATTCAGAGGACTGTTTGAAGGGAGCTGAGGCTTCCTTGGCAGTGACTGACCTGCAGTTAGACAGAGGAAGCTGCACAGAGAACATATTTAGAATGAGTGTCGTAAGAGTTGCATCTTCACGCCTGTTCTAAATGGGAATTGATTCTGGATATTCTAGTTCGACAAAAGAATATTCTGAAAAGACTACACAAAGAGACCTGCCTCCCATTCAGGCTGGTCGAACTTTAAGGAGCTACATGGATAGCAGTAAGCAGACATGAACTCTTGAAGATTTGTCCAGTGTCAGTGCCACACTTAAATTTTTCTTTTGGTCTATAAATCCGCTCTCCTCTCCTCAAAAACGTTTTAAAAAAAATCAGATTCTCATCCTCCTTTTTGGAAGCAAAACATATGAACTGACATTCTTTTTTATTTGAAATTATCATGGCCCTTAATTAGTTGCTTCTCTTTTCTAAATGTATTCAGGATTTTTATCTGTCATATTGTATAACTAAAAACTTTTTATTATAGCTTTGTTGGCCTGCAAGCTAGCACATAACGTAAGTTAATGGCCCTTATCTAACTTGTGGGCCTCAGCTTTTTTGTGTGCCGTGTTGTATTGTATTTACTCTTTATGGCACCTTGTTATGCACCTTACATCCCTGTCTTTTTTTAAATAAAACTTATTACAATCAAGTTTCCATAGATTGTTTGAATTACATGATTGAATATGTGTGTACCTGAATTTAGGGCCTTATCTTCAAAACTATTTTGCCGTTGCAAGGCTCCAAATCTCTAAATTGAAGCCTTTGCGACCACAGAATATCTTTTGGGCATGTTCGAAGCCTACATTTTGCTTTGGTAACTCGTTACTGAATCTCAGATTAGGTCTGCCAGTACATACTGAATCGGAAATTGAAAGGGGTGTGTTTAGGTCCTCCCTTCCAATTTGAGATTCCTTATTGTATGTACCAATGGTTTGTGACTGCAAACATTGATAGGTTACCAACACCTTAAAGGAGGTGATAACCCACTTGCAAACGGGAAGGTATCCCTTAGGGCCCGTCACCTTTGTTAATGTTGTAAAAACATTTTTTAGGAGTAGGGTGTGGTTCCTGGGACTACTGCTAAGTCACAAAAAAAGTTTTTTTTTAAAGCGATGACAGCCATGGTGCTCTGCTAACCTCAACAGGCCACTACCCTTGTTTTCCAAACGCGGCCTGTTTTCCTTAAAGGAAAATTGGATGCTTTTTAAAAAAAACAATGAAACGTTTAACTTATATTCTTTAACGTTTTCAAAGTGCAAGAAGTCCCTTTAGGACCCATTCCCGTTTGCAGATTCATTACCACTACACTTCTGTAGTCTGTAAAGTATTCATGTTTTGCAACCTGACTCCGGTTGCAAAACATTAATATATACCATTTTGTTTTGGTATTTGGGAGGGATGCCCTAAACACATCTCTTCCAAATACCAAATCGTAATTCGGTTGCAAACCCAAATTGTGATTCGTTAACAAGTTATGGAATACCAGTCTGGTGTTTGCATTCACAATTAGCTCGATTTTACGAATCAAACTTTTTGCTACTGTAAAAATATTTATGCCCATATTTATACTTTTTTAGCGCCACATTTGCGTCATTTTTTTTTACGCAAAAGCGGCGCAAAATTGTATTTTGTAAGTTTGCGCCGCTTTTGCGTCAAAAAGCGGCGCAATTGCGGCGCTAAAAAAGTATAAATGTGGGCCTTAGTACATCTGGCCTTCTGTCTTTCCGAGTGTGTTTTTTACTGCTTGCCCCAGTTAATTGCAATCACTGCACTTTATACCAAATCAGGAAATTCCCAAATATTTTTCAAATGACAGCACCAACCATAACATTATTTGGTATAGCGCAGTGATTGGTGATGGCATACTCTCTTGTTTACTTGGGGAGGGAGGCAGAGTTGTTTTATCACAATTCCAGTTTACATTTTTAGGATGTATCCTCACCTATCTGGAATGTCTGTAAAGAACCGTGCACTGAGCTTTGCATTCCTGTGATGTCTTTCTTAAGTCTTTCAGATTTCTGCTAGGAGGATACTAGCGTAGTGCCTTGATACCTTCTGTATCGTTTGGAATTGTTAAATAAAAGTTTATTAACCCACAAAATACAGCCTTAGCTCTAGTACTGACCCATTAAGTAGTCCACTTGTGACATGATTCACTGGCCCTTATTCGCATTATTCCTAGAGCCAGGTAGGCAATTACTAGTCCATGTGGCAGTATCAATGCTTAGACCCATGTTTAGAACTTTACCCCATGTGGGGCAAAGTTTCAGAAGTTCTACCAAAGTCATTGTAAAGTGTTTTACCTCACCCACTTTGTCCAGCATACTTGTTATGTCCTCAGAGCAGGAAACCAGATTACTTACACATGATCCATTTGACTCAAACCAACGTTATTAATGTATTTTGATGGAAAAAAGAATGTGATAAGAGGCGCTTTGTTTGTTTCCAGGAAACTGCATGAGCGAGTTCATGGGACTGATCAAGGGGCACTACGAGGCGAAAGAGGAAGGCTTCCAGGCCGGTGGGGGTTCCCTGCACAGTATCATGACCCCCCATGGCCCAGACAGCGACTGCTTCGAGAAGGCGAGCAGTGCCAAGCTGGTACCTGAGAGAGTGGCAGACGGAACCATGGTATGCATGATTTATTGACATCGCGTGGAATTCTGGGATTTGCTTATCCAATCAGAATGCTTAAAAAGCTACCATTACCTGCCCTTGTTGGCCGAAATCAGGGCCGGACTGCCCGTTGCGGGCATCGATCGTTTCCCCAGGAGGCTGGAAGGGTGGGGGCCAGTTTTGCAGGGTGGGGGCCGGTTTTGCAGCACTGCTGCACGTTTGGCCCCCAGTAACAAAAGCAGCAGTGCTCCCCCCTCCCACACACACACACAACCCGAGGCTAGTCTGACAAAATTGCCAGGGCTGCTTTGGGTTCCCAGTCCGGCCCTGCCTGAATTAGAGATGTAACCCTGTGAAGGTGGGATAAGATGCAGACAGGCACTGGGGGTGTGTATGCCTATTTTTGTTGGTGGGATTAGAAGATGGCGCAGAAAGCTTTATTACCCAAATAATGTCAGGCATCAAGACTTATTAGTTGCTTTTTCCCTTCTGGCAAAAAAAGCCTCTGGGCAAAACTGCTGGCTCCTACCAGAGGCAAAACCAGGAGGATCCAGCTTTACCTTTGCTGACTTACATCTGATGACTCCTCTGACCTCCTGATCAGCGTTGTGCGCTTCTACCCTCGCAGCTCCACCTGCTGCGACTGCTATCCTCAAGAGCCTGTCAGCTCTGAGTTCAAGGCTCGCCTCCACCCACAGGCACCCGCCTCATTCCTGGTGGCCTAGTGGCCATCTGCTTAGGTCTGTCCTTCTTGCTTTTTCCTCTTTTTGTCTATTTCTGTCTGTTTTTGCCTTTCTTACTTCCTTTCTACGCTGCTTTTCTCCCTTTTCTGCCTTTAGCGGTTTTACGTTCCCCAAGCTCCCTCCCTGCTGCCCCTGTGGCCCCACTCCTCTCCCCGTGAAGTACTTTCCCGCTCCCTCCCTCTTCCCAGTTGACCAGACCCTCCCAACTCCCTCCCCTTCTTAAGGGTGGCTGCTACGCGGCCACGCGCAGCAGGTGTAACACCGGTGCGCAGAAGGCACACCACAGGCAAGCTCGTCTTCTCGCACCACCGCCGGTACAACAGCAACCCTGGAAGATCCTCAGCCTTCCACCTAGCCGACCCGAACAACACTCATGGACCCTTCTCTTGCAGCTTCTGATCACTCAACTGCCACCGCCCGCTACACAACCCTGCACCAAGCCCAGATGGACACCTCAAGTGCATACTCCTCAACACCCGCTCCCTCGTCAAGCATGCAGTAGAACTCTGGGACCTCCTCGACTCGATCGCCCCGGACGTCGCCTTTCTCAGAGAGATCTGGATCACCCCCACTTTGGCCCCGCACATCGCGACCACCATTCCCGATGTCTACCAAATTGTCCAAAAAGACTGACTCAGTCGTCCAGGAGGAGGCATCGCCATAATCTAAAGGAACGCCCTCCACCTGTCGACCACTATCAAGACACAGATCCGGCCAACCCTTGAATACCTACACTTCTAGATTCAGACCAACCCGAACACCTCCGTCCGTTGCACCCTTGTCTACAGACCACCCGGGCCCAGCCTCAGTTCAGCGAAGCCATCGCCTACCTTGTTGCCCCCTACACGCTCCCCTCCACCAACTACATCCTACTCTGCAACCTCAACTTCCACTTCGCTTTCCACGACGACCCAAATACCACAACCCTCCTGGACAACCTCGGAACCCTTGGTCTCAAGCAACTAGTCAACCTCCCCACTCACTCAGCAGGTCACACCCTCGACCATGTCTTCTCAGCAGGGAATAACATCACCATCTCTCACACTTCCGAACACCATTGGAACGACCACCGGTGCAACTATTTTGCCTTCACAAAGAACACCGCCCGCCACTATGCACCCTGCCCTCCCCCCCATATGCTGGGGCAGAGTCAATGAAGCGCAGCTCACCAATGCACTCAGCTACTCCCCTCCTCCACTCCCCCACCCCCACCGGACACCACAAACGCGAACAACTCTGCATGCAACCTGCACCGCTGGATCACAGAATGCACCAACAGCATAACTCTCTTCAGAAAACCCACCAGAAACCAGCACCACAAGAAACCAAGATGGTTCACAACAGAACTTCAAGAGTCAAAACGCACCTGAAGACTACTGGAACGGAAATGGAGGAACAGCTAAACAACCGAAGACCACACAGCCTACAAAAATGCAGTCACCACACACCACCAGCGCATCAGAGCCTCAAAGAAAGCTTCCATTCAAGAACGCCTCAGCACCATCACACACAACAGCAAGGGGCTCTTCACCATCGTCAAAGAGTTCATGAACCCCGAAACAAACACTTCAGACAGTCACCCCTCTCAAGACCCCTGCGACGACCTCGCCACCTTCTTTCACTGGAAAATCCAGGACATATATACAAAGGATTCAAGAACCAAAACCCGCACCCACTGCCCACCAGCACCACCACAGACCTCATGCCACGCCAAACCCTAAACCATTGGGCCTCCATTCAACAAAAGGCACCCGGAAACTCATGAACTCCATCCACTCAGGGGCACCCTCTGACACGTGCCCACATCACATCTTCAACCTGGCCAGCTCCACCATCACACCAGAACCCTGCCGGACTATCAGCCGTTCCATAGAGATCCCCACCTTCCCATCTGGCTGGAAGCACGCAGAGATTAACCCCCTCCTAAAGAAACCCTCTCCCGACCGAAGGGAGTTGAAGAACTACAGACCTATCTCTCTGCTCCCCTTCACAGCCAAGGTAACAGAAAAGGCCATCAACCTGCAACTCACGGAATTCCTCGAGTCAAACCTAATCCTAGACCCCTTCCAGCCCAGATTCAGGTGCAACCAGAGCACCGAAACAGCCCTCCTGGCAGCCACCGATGACATCTGCATCATACTGGACCACAGAGACAAGGCCATCCTCATCTTTCTCGACCTCTCCACCCCGTTTAACACAGTCTCCCACTTCACCCTCTACACCAGACTCCACAATGTCGGCATTTGTGGTAAAGCATTGGAATGGATCTGATCCTTCCTCACCGGAAGAACCCAGAGTGTCAGACTCACGCCGTTCACCTCGTCACCCAAAGAAACATGCTGCGGTGTACTCCAGGGATCCTCTCTAAGCCCGACACTCTTCAACATCTACACGGCCCGCTCGCTAAAAACGTCAGATAACACGGCCTAAACATAGTCTCCTATACCAACGATATCCAACTGATCCTCTCGTTGAATGATGATCCATTAGCAGCCAAGAGAAAATCCCACAACTGAATGAGAACAGTCGCCACCTGGATGGAAACTAGCTGCCTCAAATTCAACTTGGACAAGACCGTGATCTTCGTACTCGGCTCCACCCCCTCCGCCTGGAATGACTCCTGGGGCCCAATCCCCATCAACCACACTTGCAATCTGGGCATCATCCTAGACTCCACGCTTTCCATGACCCATTAAGTCAACGCCGTCTCATTGTCGTGCTTCCACACCCTGCACCTCCTTCAAAAGATTTTCAAGTGGATCCCCACTAAGACAAGAAGGACGGTCACCCACGCACTTGTCAGCAGCAAACTGGACTACGGCAAAGCACTTTATGGCGGCATCACAAAGAAACTTCAAACAGCACTTCAAAGAATCCAGAACGCAGCAGCCAGACTCATCCTGGGCATCCCCTGTCACAGCCACATCTCGGCCCTCCTCAGAGACCTGCACTGGTTTCCGGTCAACAAATGCATCACTTACAAGCTACTGACACACACCTACAAGGCACTGCACAACATAGGACCGGACTACCTCAACCGCTGCCTGACCTTCTACACCCCCACCATACAGCTCCGATTCTGCCAACTCACCCTCGCCGCCATCCCCAGAATCAGGAGAGCACAGCCGGGGGCAGATCCTTCTCTCACCTCGCAGCCCGGACATGAAACACGCTCCCTCTCAACATCAGGCAGGCCGCCTCATTTAAGCAGTTCAGGAAAGACCTCAAGACCTGGCTCTTCGAGTGAGCAGCAAGCCTGCAACAGCGCCTTGAAACCCCACAGGTGATAAGCTGCGCTTCATAAGTGTCTGATTGATTGATTGATTGACTGCTCTTTAATGGGATGGGGGGCTCAGCCATTGTGACTCTTCATTTGTTCTTTTGGCACATAAGGCATGTGCACTGTTGCCAAGCACAAGTCACTTCTCATGGAGTGAGGTGTGATCTTAAAGATTTTGGGGGCCCCGGGAAATAAATATTTTATAGGCTCCTGTTTGGAACAACTTTGTATTTTATTATCCATTTTTGCTACTTCAAGCCCTACGCTGCCTGACAATATTGAATTATATGGCAGAAGTGAGCTAGAATTACAGTGTGAGGGCAGATTTCCAGTGTCCTAGCAACTAGCCGGGCTAGTTTTAAACCTTGCCAGGCCAGACCACTTCTATGATACCTAGTCATTCACCAAGTGTAGGGGTACAACAGGACTCCATGTCACTAGCACAGCAATTATCGAGTCCTGGCCTGTCCTTTAACAGTTATTGTTTTTTATCAGGTACATTAGACATTTGGTTCAATCAAGGTTAACCAAAACTACAACTCATTTGTTTCTTAAACTAATGTCCTGGACTGGAAACCTAGGCCCAGATTTTCAAATCTTGTAATGCAGCACAGCAAGCCAAGTTGCTGCACTGTGTTGCCTGAATGGGAGATCAAAACAGTACCATATCTACAAAGATGTGTTGCTGTTCTGCTCTTTACCTGCAGTTGGTGCACTATATGCTGCATGCACCAACTTAAACACTCTTGCACCTTAGTGAAAGGGTGTCTGCATTATGCTCAGCATAATTTTTATGCAGAAAGGGGTCCCTTCTGGACACAAACTATGCTAGAAGGCAGTTTCCTCTTTGTATGTGTACTGCAGAATGCAACACACATGCAAAGAGGAAAAAACAAGGAGAAATAAAATATTCTCCTTGTTATGCCAGCCTCAGAGAGGCACAGGACTTTGACGTAAGCCATATCTACAAATCTATGTAGATATGGGTTTGCATCAAAATCCATGGATGGATGTACAGGAATGCCCATGCATCACCAATGGACCAGTAACGAAAGCGCATGTGCTGTGCTGCGTTACATTGGGTTACAACCCAACACAAATCGTGATTTGCATTGGATTGGTAATACCAACCCAACACTTTGTGTCGGGTCTATGTTAAAAAAGTAAAGAAACCCACTGCAAAGTCTTTGTAAATCTGGGCCTTAGTGTTCCAAAGACAGGAAGTCATCCAGCAACTTTACACTGTTCCAGGAATCTTAGCTGCTATTTTAGGTAAATGAGGTGGCATCACCCAGAGTTTCTCTGTCCCTCCTCTTCCTTCCTGTTCTTTGCTGTGTAGGCAGCCATTTAACTAAATGCTATGCTGATTCACCCAGTGTAATGTTCAGATAAACACACCCACTCATGGATCAACATATTTTGTAATGCAGGTCAATATTGGAGACATATGGGAGCGTTAACAAAGGAAGGGAGTTGTACTATCTGATTTTGTGCTGGGCCAGTCCATGTTTCTCAGAGGTGTTATGCAGTGCCCCCCCCCTCGAGAACAAGAAGCAGTTTTTTTCTCGTCCGGCCATGACAAAACAACCTTACAACAGTGGTAGACTGGGAGCTAAAGGCAACTCTGAAAAATATAGAATGATCATAAAATATCAGCTCCATAGTGAACCAGGCGAGTGTAGCAAATACGTCCAACAGTCTTCAGGCAGAGTTGGGAAATGGTAGCAAATTATATATTATATGTGTTTGCAAGAAAATGTTTTGTTTTCTCTCATGGCTGTTTGACTGGATGAATAGCTAGCAACCCATCCTTCCATCTGGCCATAAAAGCAGGCTTTTGGCCCTAAGCCTCTTCATGTTTTCCCTGTGTTTCATGTGGCCACTTTAGTCTGCCATAGAACATCTAGTATAATGTCACGTGATTTTTTCTAAGTACAACTAGGCATGATTAAGACCTCTTTGGTTACCAGCAGTCCTCAGGAAAGGGTCATTGGCCTTGCATTTTGTGATGTGAGTTCATTTACCCTGTTCTGTTTTGCTTGACTTTCTCATCCACACAATGCATGACCTCAGTTAGTTACTCTGCCAAAGCAGCATGGCCAATCTTCTTGCCTGCCGCTCATTGTTTAGAGATCTGCTGTTCAATAAGATTGCTATCGAACCAGAAATAAATTAAAAGTTCTGACCCAATTTACTAAAAAAACTCCTTACATAAGAACCACAAAATAAAGATCATCTGATGTAGGGATCCAAAGTTATAAACTAGGCAAAAAAATAAATTGGGTGTCCAGAGTCACCTTATGTGAAATACAAAATAAGAAAAAATGTCATTATCTCTCTGTGATTGGTCAAGAACTAGTCACCTTCTGAGGCTCACTCATAAGTAAGCACAAGTTGGTGGTTGGCCCCGCTGAAAGCTTTTACCTTGAGATTTAGAAACCTTGTGGAGGAACGATCTCTCTAGCTTGGCTGTTAACAAGGGCACCATGAGTTCAGATATGATGATAAATTTTGGGATCAACACTACTCCAGATTTCTATGCTTCAGAATCCAGAATGGTGAATCAGAGCTATCCCCTGACTTCCAACTTCACTACAGGCCCTACCAGTTCAGCCCCCTTTGCTTCAAAGGAAATCTCCTTTGGGGTAAAGGAGAGGATGTGGTATAAGGTAGAGAATGTGACGTGAGAGCCAGAGCTGCTGACTTCGGACCTGGGAGAACCAGATTCAAGTCTTGGCATCGGCTCAACATTCTGTGATTCTGGGCAAATCACATAGGGCCTGATTTAGATATTGATGGATGGGTTACTCTGTCACAATATTGGATATCCTGTCGGCCGAAATCTAAATCCCATTATGTCCTATGGAATTTAGATTTCGGTGGACGGGATATCCGTCACTGTTGTGACGGAGTAACCCATCCATCAATATCTAAATCAAGCCCTTAATCTCCCCATGTCTACAATTCAGCACCTTGAGACCCTCAGGGTGATTTGCCGCACTTTACAAATTCTGGATTTTAATTGCATTACTCTCTAGAGTTTCCTTGGCCGACATTCTGAATTGAGAAAGAGACTACAAAATTATTTTCAAGTCAGAGGGCCCACTAGGGAGGCCCTATGTGACTCCTCTCTCACATCCTTTAACATGGCAGCTGGAGAGCAGGGACATTCCATAGTTTAAAGTGAATGCCATTCCAGACAGAAATTTGTATGACCTAGGAAAGCCCTAAAATAGAGCTCAAGAATAATATATTTCATATCTGCTATACAGTTAACTGGAACAGGAATCTAACTCCAATTAGAACATTGGAACGTTGGCAGCTCCATTGAAAACAGTGGAGTGCTCCGGGGTTTTACTGGCCGGTAAAAGCCCGCAGCGCCAACATTCCAATGTTCGCTTTGTTCACAGCAACAGCTGTGAACAAAGCCTCACGGAGGCCGAGGGGATTTTAATCCCCTCGGGCTCCGTGAACATTTTTTTTTTTAATAGAACATTCTGCCCTGAGTGGCAGAATGTTCTAATAGCCTTAGAACCCGCCGTAGCGGGCTCTACCGGCTAATAAAGTCCCTCTCCCTTGTTAAATGCCCTCGCCTTCGGCTCGGGCATTTAACGCGGGGAGCGGACCTTTAATAGCCGGTAGAGCCCGCTACGGCGGGTTCTAAGGCTATATTCTGGTCTTCCCAGCCCAGGTAACGTATGCACTGTGAATCTGGTTTTGATGATTGCTTCCAATCAAACGTTAGAAAGTACATACAGATTACATGTTGCTGTACGTTGTATATCACAGAAGATATGTCATGCAGGAGAGGCTGCAACAAACATACCAGAGAATCACATCTTATGCTTATGAAGCAGTTTGGACAAATATATCCGCCACTCTAGCTTTCCATATCAGTGCTCTGTACAGCTGCTCCAGGGCCCAGCGGACAGAGAGTTGCTTTACAGGTATCGCATTTATGGCATACGAGATAAAGAACTATTGACTTTCCAACAGGCTGCATGCAGCAGAGGCTGTTCATCAGACTGTGTCTTCTGCATAGGTTAAAGGACCAGATGGCCAAAGCAATAAAATAAAGGGATTTTAACAAAAATTGATTTGCATCCCTGGGAGATCCACGTCGAGATGCTGTGATTGTACATTCTCCTTGCTTACAACTTCTACTTCTGTGCCCATTCCCGGGTATCTCAAATATGCTCTCCAGGTGGGCGAGTTATGGTGAAGGCTGTCACTGCACTGTATCCTTTGACAACCTTCAGTGCTGCAGTGCCCTGCGGAGCATCAGGAGTCTGCGGGCTGCGTGAAAATGTTCATAGTACCTTAATGTGGCAGTAGGATATTGCAACCCCAAAGAATGTGAAATAGTTATCCATGGAAAGCAAGTGACACTCCAGGAAGTACCTGCATGTGTACACTTGGTGAACTGTAGGCTGAGATGGACAACATGTCATCTGTCCTCTTGGAAGCCTGTGTTGTGATGCTTGCCTCCACCCGCCTCTACTGTTCAGTGACTGTGTGTCTTTCCCCACTGCAGGCCTTCATGTTTGAGTCCTCCTTCAGCATGGCTGTGACCAAGTGGGGCCTGAAGACCTGCAACCGCTTGGACAAGAACTACCACAAGTGCTGGGAGCCCCTGAAGAGCAATTTCAATCCTAACTGGAAACCAAGCGACTTCTAAGCACCTGGTTGGCCTTGACTCAGACTCCTTTCTCACTTGTCTTTCACCGGTCTAATATGCACAGGATATGCATCAGTCACATGAGGCAGGGTGCTGAACTCTAGCCTACACTATGTCAAGAAACTGCCCAACAAAGTGTTCGACGACTAGTGGCACCAGTAGCATCCCAGGGTAACACGCCTACTGGCTGTTCACTAGCACCTAAGGGAAAGGGAGGCACCTAATGCTACTGAGGGGTGAGGTGAGGAGCCTAAAGGAAGCTTGCAAATGAAGGTCCTAACTTTAATATTGTCAAATTGTTGATAATACTCGCTATGTTTGTCACAGAATTGAATTTGTACCCAAAACTGCAGTCTTGTCCAGTGCAATAGATTGGCTAGTGAGTGGGTGAACACTGAGGGTAAAAGATGGCCAACCAGACTGATACCTCTGATCGGTTGTGCCCAGGCAGTCTGAGCTGCATCTCAGGTGAACCCAATAGTTACAAATCAGTTAATCCTGTTCCATCCCCCCTCCTGGAATAGGCCAGCCCATCGCCGAAGCATAAAGGCTTTAGCCTCTGCCTACGAGGAATATACCTCCATTACCTTTCACACTAGGAAAATACACTACTTGTGAAGAATAGTAACAGAACTCTGATTCTCTCAGATAGGATGGTCTCAACTAAATCCACCCGCAACACCGAACTAAAGGGCGGAATCAACATTAACCCGTATACACCTTTTGGATGCTCTAACAACCAGCCAGAGGAAAGCAAAACTTACAAGGCAGTAAGGCCACAAAAAGACAACAAGGGCACATCCTGCCCTTTATTCTGTGAAGCATGAAGAACGTTAAAGTAATTATGCATGAATAAAAGATATTGTCTCCTTTTATCAAAGTCTGGCATGTACTTGTTAGACGTGTGGGGCCCATCATGCATGGAATCTGGTGTGGTGTGTACTCATTACATTGCACTTCATGCGTGGACGTCTGGTGTGGTGCATGCTCATTGTAAAGTCTGTTACATTAGAAAGTGTGGCATGGACCCCACACATTGTACTGTAGAATCCATCATGTATGGAAATCACAAGTGTTTTTTTACTCATTGTAGCGTTGAGTTTATCAGGTGTGGATGTCTAGTGTGGTGCCTGCTCCTTTCAGTGTAGTGTACATCGTGGGTACATATTTGGTGTGGTGCGTACTCGTAGTTTAGAGTGCACAATGTATGGATGCGTGATGTGGCGTGTAGCGGTTACAGTATACAGTCCATCATGTGGAGAAATGTTACCTCGAGCAGTAGAGTTTTTTTTTTTTTTAACAGCTCAAGGACCACACTTGCAAGTCAAGCTCTTTGGTGGCCAAGTATTACATCTTCATGCCCATCACTGTTCTTTGGCCATTTTCTGCACCAACCAGTTACTGGTTTAATAGAAATCAATTATCATGACTGCCAGTGGGGGCAGATCTGATCAGATGAACCAGGGACTGAATCTGGAAAGAGCAATGTTTGAATTGGGTCGGGTCCAGGGGATCCTTGCTAGCAAAACCCAAAGCAAGTGTTGAGAAGGGCCCCTTCTTTCTCTGTTTCTCTATCTCTGCCTCTTTCCCACCCTGTCTTTTCGCCTCTCTCTCCCTATTTTTCCATGTTCTTTAATTTCTATCCCTTGCCATCCTTCTCTGTCTTCCTCTGTGTCCTTCCCTCTCACTTCTCCCTCTCCGGAGTTGTCCATGATGTCACGTTCAAGGAAAAGTTACTTACCTGTAATTCTAGTCCTCTGTTGTAGGTATTCTTTCTGAATCCATAAACAGAAGAATATCCCCAGAACACCATTTTTCAAATAATTCACAAGTACAAAAAATGCACGCAAGAGGCAACATTTGCTACATATCTTTTTTCTTTGTCTTTTATTTTTTTTAAACTCCTATTAGACAAATTAAAAGTATAGTGTGATTTGCTAAAAAGAGCACTTTTATAAAACTCTAATTAAGATGCAATGTGGCCTCCAACAGGCTGAGCACACAGTGCTGACAGCACATTTAAGGACTTCTAATACATCCAGACTTTTCATCATGCAGTGCATGGTCTGTGAGGAAGTTCTTTTTGGAGAAGAAACAGTAGAAAGATGATGTATTATAGACTTGTCGTCAAGGGAGGTGGGCAGGTTGTTTATGGATTCGAAGAGAATACTCGGGACAAAGAACTAGCATTACTGGTTAGTAACTTGTCCTTCTCTGTGATGGGATTCCTTCTGATATCTATAAACAGTAGGATCGAATAGCAAGCTACCATATGCACGTAGGGAATTGAAGGTGGTGAGATGGAAGCAAATGGCCTATGCTAGTACGTTGCACAAGGAGGCAGAACCTACTGGAGTATAAATTGTGGAATATGGTGCATTGCTGCCCTTTCCCCCTGCGCTGGGGCCGTTTTGGCATCCTAGCGCCACTGCAGGCACCCTTGCACCATGGTGCAAGGGTCCCTCTATTGCATGCAGGATTGTTTTGTGCAGAAAGGGGCACCTTCCTGCACAAAAACAATCCATAGAGGCGTTTTCCTCTTTCCATGAGTGCTGCAGAATGCAGCACACATGGAAAGAGGAAAAAACGAGAAGGATTAAAATATTTCTCCTCGTTATGCCTGGCCTCGGGAGACGTAATGTGTTGGCGCTTCCTGGGATTGCATGATCTTGTAAATCTGGGGCAGCGTCAAAATGCATGGGTGTTGCATGGGAAAACCCACAACAACGCCCATGGAACGCCCCCCTGGCACAGAGTAAGGCAACACAGCGACTTGAGCTGCCTTACCTTACTCCATATGTATGAGGTCATTCAAAGCCAGCAAAGTGGCTTTGCATGGCCTTATAGCTATGATTATGTAGTCTGCGCCAGTGGAGCTTCACAAAAAGTGACGCTCCGGCAACTCAAGGGGCTCATAAATATGCCCCATAGAGTCAATGCAGTAATCTTTGGCAAACGTACAATGGATCTCCAGGTGACTGCTTTGCAGATGTTTTGGAACTGGTATTTCAAGGTAGTCGTGGCTCCTTTTTCACCAGTAAAATGTGCTTTAGGCTTATGCCGAAGGGGTTTGTTAGCCTTTTAATAACACAGAAGTATACAGGACATATCCATCTTGGTATGGTTTGCTTAGATGAAGTTGTTCTGTTCTTATAGTGCCATACATAGGGTTTTTGATGTCATCCATAAGTGAATACTTATTGTGGCTAGAAGAAGTAATACTGAATACTTGAGTCATTCACTGAGCCGTCGTTCAAAATCAAGCTGTATCAGGTGAGTGTATTTGTTATACACCCTAACAGAAACAAGTATATGAACTATCTCTGAGGGAGGGAAGTGTAGTGAGGGATGGTAGAGGGATTACATCCATGCTCATGCATAAAACCCACAACAGCAAAATTTCTCAACAAAAGTAAATCATGGAGACGACAAGAGGGGGCTGCCCCTAGGGCCTTATTTACAAAGAATTGGTGGCTGTAGGGCAGCGGCGCAAGTCACTTGCCCTGTGCCAATTCCAAAGGGCAGGAATGCACCATATCTACAGACACACAAATTGCAGCCGAGCGCCAACGCAGGCACCCTTGCACCATGGTGGAAGGATGTCTGTGTAATTGGCATGATTGTTTTTGTGGAGGAAGGGGCTCCTTCCTGCACAAAAGCAATCACAAGAGGCATTTTCCTCATTCTATGTGTGTTCTCCTCATTACGCCTGCTCTGGAGAGGCGTATGTTTTTGGCGCTGCCCCAGATTTACGCTATGTTGTAAATCTGGGGCAGTGTCAAAAAACATGGGTGTTGAGGGGAAACACCCACAGCAATGCCCAAGGCATGCCTCCCTGAAGCAGTGTGAGGCAACGCAGCGCCTTGCGCTGTGTTGTCTTACACCATATCTACAAGGCCATGTAAAGTCACGCACTGTGGCTTTGTAGATATGGGTCTGCACTGTACGCCACAAGAGCGTCAAAAAAGTAATGCTCCGGTGGCGCATGGGGGCTTGTAAATAAGCCCCTTAGGATGCAGACTCGACTCTGAAATGCGCAAGTAGTCCCATTGTATAAGGGTCAAGCCAGAAACATTTCACAGGTCTAAGTCAGATTCGAGCCTTAGTTGGCTCGTGCGTACACTGATGCCTATGTTAAAACTACCCATTTTAAAAAAATCAATCAATCATAGCATTTGTAAAGCTGTAAAGCGCACTACTCACTTGTGAGGGTCTCAAGGCGCTGAGGGCGGGTGGTTGGGGGGGAGGTGCTGCTACTGCTTGAATAGCCAGGTCTTGAAGTGTCTCCTGAAGGTTAGCAGGTCCTGTGTCTGTCGCAGGTGGATAGGAAGAGTGTTCCACGTCTTGGCGGCAAGGTGGGAGAACGATCTGCCACTGGCGGTCGTTCTGTGGATGCGTGGGATGGTGGCGAGGGCAAGGTCAGCGGAGCGAAGCTTCCGGGTCGGGGTGTAGAAGGAGAGTCATCTGTTGAGGTATTCTGGTCCAGCGTTGTGCAGTGCTTTGTAAGCGTGGGTGAGGAGCTTGAACATGATTCTCTTGTTGACAGGGAGCCAGTGCAGGTCTCTCCGGTGGGCTGTGA
The DNA here is from genome assembly GCF_031143425.1 of Pleurodeles waltl. NCBI lineage: Eukaryota > Metazoa > Chordata > Amphibia > Caudata > Salamandridae > Pleurodeles > Pleurodeles waltl. Next base: position 1,490,684,403 of record NC_090447.1, on the reverse strand, counting down.
TGTGGCTGTGGCAGTGGATTTCCAGTATGAGGTGTGCGGAGGCGTTCTGTATGCGTTGCAGTCTTTTCTGGAGCTTGGCCATGGTTCCTGCGTAAGGGGCGTTGTAGTCCAGTCTGCTGCTTAAGAGGGCTTGGGTGACCGTCCTTCTGGTTCCGGTGGGGATCCATTTGTAGATCTTACGAAGCATGCGGAGGGTGTTGAAGCAGGAGGAAGAGACGGCTGGGTCATTGATTACGATGTGTCCAGGATGAACCCCAGGTTGCGTGCGTGGTCGGTGGGTGTTGGTGCAGTTCCCTGTGTGGCAGGCCACCAGGAGTCATCCCAGGCGAAGGAGGTGGAGCCGAGGATGAGGACCTCAGTCTTGTCAGAGTTCATTTTCAGGCAGCTGCTCTTCATTCGGTGACGGCATTCATTCCTTCGTGGAGGTTGGTTTTGGCGGTGGCTGGGTCTTTGGTGAGGGAGAGGATCAGCTGAGTGTCATTGGCGCATGAGACGATGTTGAGGTCGTATGATCGGATGATATTTGCGAGCAGAGTCATGCAAACGGAAAGAGGGGTGGGCTGACGGATGACCCTTGGGGTACGCCGCAGATCTTGGTGGCTTCAGAGCGGAATAGAGGGAGGCGGACTGTCTGGGTTTTGCCTGTGAGGAAGGAGGTGATCCCGCCCAGGGGTCTGCCAAGGATCCCCTCATCGTTGAGGCGTGTGTGTGTGTGTGTGTAGGGTGTGGTGGCAGACTGTGTCGAAGGCGGCCGGGAGGTCCAGGAGGATAAGGGCCGCGGTTTCACCTTTGTCAAGTAGGGTCCTGATGTCGTCGGTGGCGGTTTCATTGCTGTGGAATCCGAATTGGGACAAATCCAGAGTGTTGTTCTGCTCGAGGAAGCGGGTCAGTTGTTGACAATCTTCTCTATGACTTTTGCCGGGAAGGGGAGCAGGGAGATGGGCCGGAAGTTCTTGAGCTCCTTTGGGTCCGCCTTGAAAAAAAAGAGAGTAAGTAATTAAACAAGTTTGGGCAAAACCAGTAGGACTCACCCTTGGGACCTATTAGTTTTGCCAATGTTTTTTAGGCTTGCTGTACCGCAACACTGGGGGTTGGGGTGGTAGGAGGCAACACAGAGGGCGCAAATGGGGAAAAAGTGTGGGGGGCAGAAGCAACAGGGAGGGCGGGAGTTGGAAGAAGAACCAACAGACTAGAAAGAGGGTGTGGGGAGGCAACACGGAGGACGGTGTTGGCGAGGAGAAACTACAGGAGTGAGAGGAGGGTGCAGGCGGGGGAAGCAACACAGAGCAGAGAAGCAATGGGCAAAAGAAGGTGGGCGCACGTGGGGGGAAGCAACAGAGCAGGGGATGGGGGAGAAGCAATGGGTGAGAGGAATGTGGGGCAGACGGGGGAAAGCACCTAGATGATAAAGCAAGAGGGGGAGTACACCAGGGCAACTGCAACATGTAGGGAACGGGAAGAAGCAGGCGGATAATAAACAACACGAAACACGGGGGCAAGAATTTAACGAGGGAGACAGCTGGGAAACACATATACTCCCATATAGTGCTTAACCCAAAAGAAAAAGTAGTGCATAGAAGTCAGCCAATCAAAATAGATGGTAGAGAAGCTGTGCTCCATTGGAGGGACAAGCACAAGATTGAAAAGGCAGTGCCTTGAGACCCTACGGGTGATTAGCCACGCTTCAGAACTGATTTATTGATTGAAAATGGGACTTAAATAAGAAGCAGACAAATGAGTGAAGGGAAAGCCAATCAGTGGTAAGCAATGGGCGGGCTTCATTACCCTGTATGTTCTTGGTAAGCCCACAATATGTTTCGCAACAGACAATCCATGCCCTAATTGACAGGACATAAAACTGCCTTGGAGTCTTGGGAAAGTAGTTGTAGTAAAAGATCAAAGACAGAAATAGAAACTAAGCAGAGTGTTTGGTTCAGCAGGAAGGTGGGCAAACTAGACAGTCTAGCATTCCTTGTCTGATGAAAGTCTCTTAGCACAAAGGTAACAAATGTCCTGTGGCTCAGTCATACCCACATTCCACCATATTCAAGGGAAAGTAAAGTTTTATTGGAGTTGAGCATAAGAGACCTGAGGGCAATCCACTGTCAGGGTGGGGCTGGAGAAGATGTTTGTGTCCCCAAGGGAAGTGGAAGGTAAGGAGTACAGAAGTTTGCCTAGGAGAAACCCTGGAGGAACCTCATTGGGCAGATGGGCCAGTAGTGATCTCCCAGTTGTGACAAGCAGAACTCTTCATATCAGTGATATAGAGGAAGCAAAGTAATGCAGAGTGATCAACCATATAAAATGCTGCAAGAAAACCTAACAAGAATAAGGATAGAAGATCAGTGGTTGCAGTGAGTAGAGGAAACACTATTTGCAACGCGAGAGTCTGCATTTTCAGAACAGTGTGGAAGAAGGAAGCTTGGATGGAAGAGGTTGAAAAGGTTGTTAGTTGAGATATAGGCAGTACGTCAGGTGAAAACTAGGCATCTTGGAGAGGAAAGGTGGCAGGGATACTGGATGGTAGGGAGAGAGGAAAGGTTGGTAGTGTTTTTGTAGCAGAAAGTATGACTTCAGATTTGAAGCATTACGGGTTGGCTCCAAGTGGGCGGAAGTGACAGAGACCACCTCTCAAGACAGAGCAGAGGGTTTAGGGTCGGCAAGCTGAACTAATCAGAAGAGGCACATGAAGAATCAGTAGATCTGAGTGTGAGGAAGAGCTCCTCAGGTGAGGTAGAACAGAAGTTGAAGAAACTGGCAAAATGACGTGGAGGAGAGGTGGGAATGAAAGCAGGGCCACTAGGGGCAGTCTGAAAATAAAGAAACTATCCCCAATATTGGTGATCAGGGGGCACAAGTGTAACGCAAAGGCCTTGGCGGACAGTGAAGGATGCTTGATGATCCATCTGGTGGAGACATTGATGGAGACAAGGGTGGGAAGCTTAGGGATAATGCATGCAAATGTCTTGTGTGATCCAAGACAAAATGAGGACAGTGGACGTCAAAGGCATGTTGAATGGTTCAAAATTATAACCCAAAGGCATAACGAGTCCTGCTTGATACAGAGTATGCCCCAGAAGTGATGGATGCCTGAACTACAGGGGAAAGGTTTCAATATTGGGGGGGGCAACATTTTGAGCCCCTTGTGCCACCGTTGTGACACTTTTTGTGATGCAAAGGCGGCGCAGAGCTTGAAATCGTATCCATGAGGCAACACAAAGCCACTTTGCGTGGCTTTCAAAGGCCTCATATATATGGAGTAAGGCACGACAGCGCACATCGACGCATTGCTTTATTCTGCTCGAGGTAGATGTTCCATGGGTGTTGCGGTGGGTGTTCCCACACAAAGTTGTAGGACATTACCACGTGTTCCTTCACCAGACATGTTTTTACAACGCAGACTTTACAACGCATAACACTACCACCAATTTAAATTCATTGGCATGTAAAAATACCTTCACCATGCAATCCACTACCATGTACACTTTCACCTTGCTTACGGTTACTGAAACATCCAGTCACAGTCTAACACTGCCACCTACTGTTCAAAATGTATACATGAATTCTTAATACATTGTTCACAAAATGTACATATTTAAAATAAAAATAAAAACATTTATGTCGATTACAGGTCTGCTACTATATTTTTGGGGAGAGACCCCATAACCCGCCTTTTTTAATTACCCTCAAAGAATATAAACTACTTACCACATACTCACCAATACAAATATATATGCGTTGTAAAGATTTGCGTGGGGAAGACTTGCATGTAAAAGTAATTACGGTGTAAGAAATGTGTTCTAATTGCATTTTGCGGTAAAAAACTTCATAAAGGCTATCCTCCACACATGAAACCCACGGATTTGGACGCATCCCCAGATTTACAAGAACTTGTAAACCTGGGGATGCGCCAAAACCTTACACCTCCCCCAGGGGAGGCGTAACTAGGAGAAGTATCTTTATTTCTCCTCTTTCTATGTGTGGTGCATTTTGCAGCACATATAAAGAAAGTCTCCCAGGTTTGTTTTTGTGCAGGAAGGTGCACCAAAGTAAATGTACATAGAATTAAATATTTCCCAAATTGCAGATCATTATTATCACCAAAATGAATGCACATATAATAAAAACACTTCCATAGGCCATATGCCATCATTCCCTTTTACTACATGTACGTCACCCCTAAAGCTTTGTTGCACTGGCCTGCTGCTTGCTGCTTCTGTCCTGGTAGTAAAAGGACTAGACTTTGCTTTCTACATCCTGCTTTCCAAGGGCTTCAACTGAGCTTCCCACCAGTTAAGAAGTCTCAGGGACATCTAAGACTTCATCTGCCAGTGCCTTGGCTCTTCTGCTGAGAGCCCAGACTTGCCAAGTGTTGCCAACTGCAGTTCCTAGGCTCTTGGAAGTATAAGCTGGTGACCTGAAGGAAAAAATCCATGCACCGATGCGCTGTGATGGAACAAATCGACACGCCTGTCTTGCAGCTGGACAATCAACGCAGCAAAAGTCTTGCAGCTGCAGAATTGATGCAGCATGCGTTTCACTGCAGCTCTATCAACACAGCTTGTCTGGATTTTCCATGCATCCTCCCCAGGACGTCAATTTCTGGATGCTGCTGGCTAGAGTTATCATGTATGAGGGTCAGGATCAGCGGAAGCAGCGAGGCACTGCTGAACTACCAAAGAATTAGTGTACTGCAGCCACACTGGATTGAGAGGACCATCCCATCAGGGGCATGATTCAACAACCAAAGGATTTACATGTGGAGTCAACACAAGGGTGACAGAAGGCCTTGTTGGGGGCCTTCAGGAGGGACAGAGGATCAGGCCATTGCAATGGAAACACTGCTGAACCACCAAGGAAATAATGCACGGCATCTACCCAGGAGTGACAGAGCACCAAGACTAGTGTTAGGCTTTATTAAACCACAAAGGAAGTGTCATGTCAGGTCAACATTTAGGTAACAGAGAACATTCTGTTGGAGGCACTTAGGCGCAACAGAGGACTACCTCATTGTCACACTGTTAAATCACCAAGAGAGTACTATGATAAGTCCTTCCAAGAGAGAAGAGAGAACCTTCCAGTGATGCATTGTTAATATACAAAGGGAGTGTTATGTTGCATCTAACCAGGAGCGACAGAGGACGATCATATTGTTGCACTGTTAAACTGGAAAGGGAGTATCACATGGCATCCACCTAGGAGTGGCAGACGACCATCCCTCTGTTCCACCTCAAATGGGGGTCTAATATGCTGTTTACCCAAGAGTGACAGGAGACCAGCTCACTATTGTAACGTTAAGCCACCAAAGGGCAATTAAGACATCCACCCAGGAGCAACAGAGGGCCCATTGCCTTAGAGGCACTATTACACCACCAAGGAGCAACAGAAGACCATCCCTTTGCAGGCACCCTAAAACCACTAAGGGGCAAATATGACTACCACACAGGAGCAGGAGAGGACCATACCCTTATGGCACTGTAAGACCACCAAGGCAGTATTGTATGACATCCACCCAGGGGCAAAAGAAAGCCACCCCACTGTGTCTCTGTTAAACCACCAAGGGTGTATTATACAGCATCAACAGAGGACCATACTACTGTCACAGCGTTTAAGTACCAAGGAAGTTTATATAGGGGCTACCAGGGACCAACGCTCATGCGGACTCTGTTGTCTACACACTACAGTGACCAGGGACCATCTCACTATAGAACCGCAAAAACATATTATGTGGCATCCATGATGTGCAAACGGTTTGCCAGAGAGACTTAAATCAAGAGGGTATATGGCATCCATCCGGGAGTGCCAGGAAAGAGAATTAGGGCAGGGGTTCTCCCCCCCATTAGCCCCTTCCTAGCCGGACAATCAAACACCAGAAGAGCTGCCCTTAACCTTTCCTCAAGTAACCTGGACACAGGGTGGAGTGCTCAAAAGTTGGATTCAATGAAGTCAGACTAAGTGGGGGTAAAGTGGGCAGCACAGGTGTCACACTCAAGAGAAAGACCAAAGGGGAGGATCAGAGGCAGGCACAGCAATGAGCTTCAGCCAGGGGGAGATCTAATCTGCCTTGTAAATAGGCTGTTTCTGTAGCATCTTTGGGCCACAGCCAATTACCTTCTGAAACTCGATTTAAACACCTCTGGAGCAGAGTGCTTCATTGTGCACCTTGGACAATGGGCAGCGCTTGGTAGCGGAGGACAAGCAGGGACATCTCATCAGAATTAGCTTGGGTACTAATTGTATTGTTATGAAAAATGGAGACCAGAGCCTATGGATCTGCGAAGGTAGTTGGATATGAAACATGTAATATGAGAAGGTCTTGTAGACAAATATGAAAAACATTGGTGTTTTCTTTACAAATTTCCTAATAATTAAATGATTTGGAGATGAATAACTGACCGGACAGATGCTTTGTGGATGACATAGGTTTACTGAAATATTGTAATATTCTTTGGTAAAAATGACCAAAGTTTTTCAGTATTAGGCCAAACCCTATGCTAAGAGAAGTGGGGAAAAATTAAATGTGCGTGAAGATTTTTTGCCCTCAAGTAAAGAGAGGGGTACCCATCGCCTGCTCTTAATTGTCCTACAACGGGAGCCTCGAAGAGATTATTAAAGCAGTATTCTCAGAAAAAGCATACTACCCAAATTTTCGTTTTTGTTTTACCACTGCCTACTCAACGCACAATCTATTGCTAATCAAAATGCAATGACTTCTGGACAGCTCAATATGGAATGAAAGAGGGGAGGTTCTGCCCAAATGCTAATTTATAATGCTACACACGTGTACTAAAATGCTTTGTCCCTTTAGTTTAAGACAAGCAACACTATAGAACTACTGCAAGCTAGAATTGATACTTAAATTTAGAATGAGAAATGCAAATCTGATTTGCCAGTGCAAATTTCTGCAAGACATTCTCATGAATGGAGAAATAAATTACTACAGAAACCCTCACAAAGATCACAAAACCACCATAAGAAAGAATGAAGGAGTCCTTACAAGATGGAAGCATTTTCTTATAAAGGAGGGGTCATCCCAGCTATTATTTCCCCAGTAAACAACATTGTTCTATAAAATTCTTAGACATGAAGGCTCCATGGGATCAAACCGGAGAGAAAGAGCAATGATTTAAATTGGACTACAAGCGATGAAATACAGGAAAAGTGCTGGCACTGATACATCAAGCACTACTTCCAGCAAACATTAAAAAGGATTGATCATTTTATTTTGTGCTATGGTGACACCAGAACAGACTTATGTTCTGCATTCTTCTGATACCTATTTACAATACATCACACATAATTTATTGTGTAGTCAATCAGATTTACTGCAAGAAATTAGTGAGTCTGTGGATGAAAAGCTTGTGTCATCCCAGCATCTACTTCTGATGGGCACACATCATAAGAGGTTAAATCATTTAAGCAGTGGCCCTGTCCAAGCTTCATGTTATACCATCTTGATTCAAACTCGCTTAGTAGGGAATCTTGGGTGGAAGGTGGAATCCTGGATAAAAGATGACGTTACTGCAGAGGGCAGCTGTGGAAATCTAATCACTCAAAAGGAAACTGAAGAAACCCAATATAATTTGGAGCAGATACTTTTATATGGATTGACTGAATATAAGTCAATGAGTACAAACACCTTAATCTTTAATATCTATCTGTAAGCCATTTCTGTTTGGATTAGCTTTGAAATGCAATTTATTACAAAAAACATTATTGATCCTTTCTCTGCTCCTATAAATATATTTTCGTACTAACGGGGGAATAAAGTTTGTCCTCATGAGGTCTTTGTGATCACCTCTATGACATTCAATTACTTGAATGAGCATTTTCTCCACAGGCTTCAGCAGACAAGGGGAGGGATGAAGCGGGTGCAGTTGCCTTGGTGTAAATCTATTCTATCTATTGAACTCCTCAACAACAGCAAGGCTAGACTGCACGTTTTTTAGGACCAAACAAATGGATTATGGGGTTCTTCGCATCTCCCGGTCTTCTTGTACCTTACAGGTTTATATGCAACATTTACCAGTCATCGCTCTTGGCTCAGTTCAGCCATTTCAGTCCTTTGCTGGTGACACACAACTACTTGGGAAAGGTCACCCAACTAGTGCACAACGGCTGGTTTCAATCAAACAAGAAAAACAAAGGATCTATCCTTTGAAATACATGGTTAGGTAAAAAAATACACAAAATGATGCTCCTCTACTGTTTAGTGACATCTAATTAGCACAGAAGATTTAAAAAAACCTGGGAGTTAAAAACTGCTGGCTGTAGGTTTTATTTTGAACTGAAAGATAAATTAGTCAAACTCATTGCTTTTGGGATGTTTAAGACCTTGTTAACTCCAGCTACAGCAACATACACGTGTTAAACCCACCAAGGGACTTAGGAGTTCAGCTCATATTTCGGAGGCCAGGTGGCTAGGCAAGGTTAAAGGCTGAGAGCCGCGTGACTTTAAGGCTGTGTCTCTAGTATAAAACGTGTCTCTATGAAACCATCAGTTATCTACAACACCTGAGTTATGTATTTCCATTTTGCTTTCGGTAGTCATTGTATCAATACAATTTCTCTAATTCATGCTACAAGTGTGTGGAGCTCAGCTGAACAGATGAGTGGAACTAGACTTTTCAAAATACAAAACTGCCTTCAAGATTTGCTTCTTGTAATTCCACTTTGTTGATCAAGGGGGTGCTGCAGGCAATGGGGTTCACGGCACCTTACAATGCCTCGTGTAGAAGGGCAAAGGGTAACTTCACCCAAATAAACTGTCAATCTGACTAGTGTTTCATGGACGTATTTGCAGGGTAATGCCCACACCACGTTTAAAAAAGCTAATATTTAAAAGTAGGCATATATCTGATATTTTTTTGCATATATTTGTGGCAACTGTAATTAGCAGGTGCTAACCCACTGTCTTACTACATAGCATCAGTTATGAAATGCAGTAGTTTTACATACTAGAAAGTAATATGCCAACGTCATATAGTTAATATTTTGATAGTGCACCACTTTTAAATATATCACAAAAGTCCAATCATTGAATAACGTCACATTGTTGTCTTCATTTTATTCTGCTTTTCTTGCAACAAATTCATAAAAACATCAGCCAACATGTTTCCTCCTCAACACAGGACTTCTACAGGGCTTTAATATTTATGGTTTTTCATTACAATCACCATCATGGTTGTTAGAATCACTCATATCCATACAATGTAGCCCAAATGAGGCTATTATTAATTAGGCCCAAATTAAAACTAATTGTCTGTTGCCACTGCGGTTAACGCTACGGCGTGGGTAGATGAGGTGTTACTGAAATCTGTAGGGGAGTGGGCCGCCTTTGGGCTACACCGTATGGATATGAGTGATTCTAACAACCATTATGGTGATTGTCATGAAAAACCATAAATATAAAAGCCCTGAAGAAGTCCTGTGTTGAGGACGAAACACGTTGGCTGATGTTTTTATGAATTTGTTGCAAGAAAAACTGAATAAAATGAAGACAACAGTGTGACGTTATTCAATGATTTGACTTTTGTGATATACTTAAAAGTGGTGCACAATCAAAATATTAACTATTTGTTATCCCTTTGGGTTGGCACCTTGGCGGCAGGTGCTGTGATTAGTGCACACATGTAATGATCAAATCTTGTTTCATACTTGTTATGGGTTGTATACTTTAACAGGTGATAGGGGTAGGTGCATCGCTTATCTTAACCCGCTGTCAATTTTATTACTAGTGTCGTGATAATTGTCTTCTTAAAGTAACAACTGAGGCATTACAAATATATATTCCTGGTGGACCTCTTGCTGTAGACTGAATAGAAGAACTCCTGTACAATTTTCACTTCATGTGATTACATTTTTGCAAGCACTCCTAATAGCTGTAAAGAGTAATAAGGAAACTTCCAGCATATAAACAGAGCAGGAGAAACAAGAAATGAAGCTCTGCCACACAGAACAGCCAAACTGGAGCAGCCAGAGTACATGAATGTGGACTCAATGTTACATAAATAGCAGTTTCCATTTTATTGGAGCAGTAAAGGAATTTGTAAATACATTAGGAGACAAGTCTGCAGAGACATTTCAATAGGACAGGTTGAAGCGCCGCTCCAGCTTTCCTTCCTGAATAAGGTTTTCTCTCTTGTCCTGCGGAGAAAAAAGGGAGATTTAATTCACTTTGTTACAAAGACTGAGAAAATGACTAGACTCGTAAAAAATAAATCACTGCTCCAATGAGAATCTGAGAACTGGTAGCAAAGATGCCATGAAGAGAATTTCTTCTCGAGGAGCATTTGTGTGAATTATGGCAACTATGAGGATTAATTCACACCAATTATAAACACAAGCTGTAAAAACAAGACATGCAGTCACCATAGATTTGTTGCTATTGAACTACCTCAGAGTATACAATGAACACTTTATTTTTGTGACAACACCCTGTTGCACGAGTATAGAAGGACTGTGTAATATCTCGTTTTGCTTTAATAGTTATGTTTTTATATATAGGTCTACCTCTAAGAGGAATATATAAACAGTTTCTAAATAATTGCAAATTTGCTATCTTGTTTCTTATTGAGGGCTGACCCACAGAGTAGGACTGCTGTAAAGTACTTTTTATAACAAATGACATTAAGTATAAATTGCAACTCATGTGACAGATCCATTATTGTGGATTACTGTAAGGTTCAATCTTCCCCTGTAGAAACCCCCTTTCTCACTGTTCTTCGTGTTCAGAGCCCAGGTTTCTAAGATTATTTACACTCCACCTGATGGACTATATCTGAAGAAGCTGTAAGACACTTTTATAGAAAACCTGAAATAACTGTATTAGATGTAGAAATTCCAACTTCCATCCCAAACACAACTGCTTTCACATGGGAACATAGCATAAATCGACCTCGCGAACTCAATCTAAATCCAGGACCGAGCTTTATCAGTGTGCTACAAAATAAGAAAATCCATCGAACCTTGGGCAAGATATCTTGGTTAGCTGATCATTTATTGACCATTACTGAATCAAAAGGGTGAGACGTTCAGAAATGTGCCATGTTCAACACATCAGAGAGGAAACAAACACTAGTGAAGTCAGCAGGCCTGGAATATTTAGGTTACTATGAGCTTTGTTGTAGTGGCTCTATGTTGTAAGATGTGTGGATGCTCAGACAAGACATGTATACAGACACCCAAATAATGTCCATTTAGGGACACACACGTAAGACATACAGGGACACATGCTGTCAGACACTTACAGTCACACATACTAAGACGGGCAGATTTTTTAAGTGGGTAACTCCTATTAGATAATATATCATCGATAATCTCATATCGGATACCATGTCACCTTAGCCAGCCACTTTCTCCCTGCCCAATGAGATCAGCTAGCTTTCTTGTGGGCTGCCCTCACACAGCAATGCAATGTTCAGGTTATGCACATCTTGTAGGTAGGCATAGCAGGCCTCGCAAAAAACAGAGGTCCATGCCCAATAAATGTAGAGCCAACCATTAAGGAGTGGAGGACACACACAGGCTTGAATGGGCGTCTGTGAAGATATGAGCAAATGGGTAGCTGGTCATGCTGCAGATTGGCAAGCAATGTAGCACATAACTGAGTGGATTAAAGTATGGTGGGATGGGATTGTTGTGAGCTTCTGGAAGATAGGTGTTCATGACTCATGCAGGAAAGAGTAAACTCGATTGGATGTGTTTAATTGCTGTAATCCAACAGGATAGAGAACAAACATGGTATCTGGCTCAGGCCTAAAAACAATGCACTGGGCTGGAGTGTAAGCAAAGCTACTATTGAGAAACCGCTGCCCAAAAGTGAGAAAGCAGAAGGCAGTACGTCTCACACCTCTTTGATACTGCTGTCCCCCAAACCCAATTTCTTGACTATGTCACAGGGGATTACGCACTGACCTCAAATCAAATCAAATCGGGGTTTATAAAGCACAACTACTCACCTGTAAGGGTCTCAAGGCGCTAAGGGTGTTTTGTCCTCCGAGCTTCAGTCGAAGAGCCAGGTTTTAAGGTCCTTCCTGAATTGGGGTCGCGATGGCGACTGAATGAGGTGCAGGGGCAGGGTGTTCCAGCTCTTTGCTGCCAGGTAGGCAAAGGATCTCCCACCAGCCGAAGTCTTCCATATGCGGGGTATGGTGGCTAGTGCTTTTTGAGCCGAACGCAGAGGTCTGGTGGGAGAGTAGAAGGAGATGCAGTGGTTGAGGTAGGCTGGTCCTAGGTCGTGGAGGGCCTTGTAAGCGTGAACAAGGAGCTTGAAGTTAATTTTCTTCTCAATAGGTATCCAGTGGAGGTCTCTTAGGTGATTGGAGATGTGTTCACAGCAGGGAATGTCCAGTAGGAGTATGGCGGAGGCATTTTAGATGTGCAGTAATTTTGGGAGGTTCTTCTGGGTCGTACAGGGCGTTGCCATAGTCGAGTCTGCTGGTAACAAGGGCATGGGTTACGGTTTTGCTGCAGTCCTTTGAGATCCATTTGTAGATTTTCCTTTTTCCAGGAAAGTCAGAGTGTGTGAAAGCAGGAGGATGTGACTGAGTTGACTTGGCGGGTCCTCGTGATCAATGAGTCCAGGATGAAGCTGAGGTTGCGTGCGCGGTATGTCAAAATGGGTGTGTGTGTGTGGGGGGGGGGGGGAGGGAGGGAGTCCATGGCCACCAGGAGCCATCCCAGGACGAGGATCTCTTTCTTGTCAAAATTCAGCTGGAGGCAGCTGTTCTTCATTCAGACGAGATGGCTTCCAGAGTGGATGCTGCTTATTATGGTGCGGGTCTTGTCTGTGGAGAGGGTGGTCAAGCGATGTAGGGTCTGTGATGGTTCGATGGGACAGACCTGGGGGGTCGTTGGAGGGCTCAGAGGGTCTTGGGAATCAAAGCTGTTGTATAGGTCTTTGATTTTCCCGTGGAAGAAGTTGGCTAGTCTGTCACAGAGGTATTGAGATGGAGGGATGCTTGCTGTGTCTGATTGGGCGTTGGGAAACTCTTTGACCACGGTGAAAAGCTCTTTGGTGTTGTGAGCGGTGGCGCTGATGCGGTCCTCCAAGGCGGCTTTCCTTGTGACTGATGAGGCGGTGATGGGATTTGGTGGCCACTTTGAAAGCCTCAAAGTCTTCTGGGGACTTGCTGTTCCTCCATCTTTTCTCTAGCCATCTACAGGCACACCCGGAGTCCTGCAGTGTGGGGGAGAACCAGCTGGCCTTCTTGCGGTGGTGTTTGGCTGGTATCTTACGGAGTGCTGCTAGGGTGTTGGCGCATTCTGAGATCCAATGGTGGAACTTCTGCGACGAGATGTTAGCGTCTGCAGAGAGGGGCAGGGGAGACTTGCTGAGGGTATTGTAGAGCGATTCCTCAGTGATCCGGTTCCATTTCCTGCTTGGGGCTCGGAGTGTGTGGAGGTGGATGGTCACTGAGGTGATGGTGAAATGGATGCAGTGGCCGGTCAGACCGTGATGATGTTGCTGGTCGAAAAAATGGCGTTGAGCGTGTGTCCTACGATGTGTTTTGGTAAGGTGACCAGTTACTTTAGTCCTACTGTGGTGAGGTTGTTGAGCAGGGAAGCGGTGTTGGTGCCATCGCTGCTGTCAATGTGGTAGTTGAGGGCGTTGAGGAAGTAGTTTGAGGAGGCGAGAGCGTGAGGAGAAATGTCAACGATGGAGTCGCTGAAGGCTGGACAGGGGCCGGGTGGCCTGTAGATGAGGGTGACGCAGAAGGTTGACTTAGCTACGGCGTGTATCTGGCGTGTATCAGGTGCTCCATGAAGGAGGCGTGTTCTTCTGCGTTGGCTGTCAAACAGAGGGAGGATTTATGTACGATGGTTAGGCCGCCGCCTGGGCGAGAAGGCCGCTTTGCAGAGCAGTTTGTAGTTGCAGGGGTTGGCGAAGTCCAGTGCAGATGCTGGGTTTGTCCAAGTTTTAGTGAGGAAGGCGATGTCCGGGAGGGTGGAGTCCAGTAGGTCCCAGAGTTCTATGGCGTGTTTGTGGAGGGAGCGAATGTTGAGGAGGATGCAGCTGAGACGCTCTGGGTTGATGTTTGATGGTTCCACAGTGGGAGGGTCCAGTATTTGGTGTAGGGTGAGAGCGCAGTGGCAGTGGAGGCAGGAGAAGGGTCCATGGGTGTCTCTAGGTGATGCAAGGTGGCAGGCAGCGGATTGTCCTGGGTTTAGTGCGTGGAGGGTCTCTGCGTTGTGATGGAAGGTTGGAGGGCCAGGGATCGTGACCAGGGCCAGGTGTGGACGGGTGCAGACGGGCTTGCCTTTAGAGTGCCTTCGGCACACCAGCAGCGTGGGCGCACAGTGGCCGCCATTAAGAAGGGGAGGGAGGTGGGGGTACGGTCAGCTGGGACGCGGGAGGGCAGGAAAGTGCTTCACAGGGAGGGAGGGTGGCGGGACCGCAAGGACAGCAGCGGTGCAGGAAAACTGGGAGAGTGTGAAAGGGGTGAGAAAGAGACAAGAAAAAAAGAAAATAAAAATGACCAAAGAATAAGCAGAAGTAGAAAGCGGAAGTAAAGAGAGGCAGCAAGATACTTACATGCAGATGGCCTCTAGGCCACCAGGGATGAGGTGCAGGGAGCAGCCTGCGGGTGGAAGTGGGTTTGAACTGAGATTCAGGCAGGCTCCCAGTTCGCTCGCAGCAGAAGCAGCAAACAGGTGGAGCTGCACAGAGAAGGGCGAACAGACGGTGACCAGGAGGTCAGAGCAGTCATCCTCTCAGTGCGCAGAGGCTGCCATTAAGAAGGGGAGTGAAGGTGGTGAGGTTCTGGTCAGCTGGGAGCCCGGGAAAGCTCTTCGCAGGGAGGTAGGTAGGAGGGATGGGGGTAGCGGCAGCAGTGGCACAGGAAAACACGGGGAGAGTGAAAGGAGAGAGAAAGAGACCAGAAGGAAATAAAATAAAAAATTTTTTAAAAAATGACAGAACAATAAGCAGAAGTAAAAAGCAGACTTAAAAAGCAGAAGTAAAAAAGCAGGAGTAAGGAGAGACAGAAAGACACTTGCATGCAGATGGCCACTAGGCCACCAGGGATGAGGCGAAGGCAGGAGCCTGCGGGTGGAGGTGTGCTACGAACTGAGAGTCAGGCAGGCTGTCAGTTCACTCACAGCAGAGGCAGCAGCAAACAGGTGTAGCTGCACAGAGAAGGTCGAACAGATGCTGACCAGGAGGTCCTTCCCCACAAGAAGGCTACCACTCATATACTTATCAGACCACAGCAAGATGGTGGACTTTTTTTGCTTAAAGATTGCCATCACTTCAGTTCATGATAGTACAGGTGTTCCTGCTTGCGTGTTTACATAAAGAACCTTGGACCAAACACGCAGTGCCTTTTTGAACATGGTAACCTGTAAAATGCTTCCAAGATGGAGAATGGCATTATGTTTTTAGACCTTTTCACCACAAACTTTTATAGTTTTGTTTGCCTGGATTTATTTCAGCTGACTTCTTCCATATTCATCTTTCCAGTCTGTTGCAGTACATTAGCAATTATTTCAGAGTCTCCGGGAGGGTTTTGTGGGCACGTTTTCTAGTATCAGGATGGAAATCAACCTTTCTCCATCACCTTCAGCAACAACTCTAAATATGAGCATCCTGCCCTCTTAGCTCAGAGACGTGCACAAGAGTGCCAATCTCCAACCCATATG
Source organism: Pleurodeles waltl (assembly GCF_031143425.1). NCBI lineage: Eukaryota > Metazoa > Chordata > Amphibia > Caudata > Salamandridae > Pleurodeles > Pleurodeles waltl. The sequence goes on along the minus strand of NC_090447.1, from coordinate 1,490,668,761 downwards.
CTAAAAGAATCAGCAGGTGGGATTATGATTGGGTCTTGGTTGACTCAACAACATCATCAATTTATGCATGCCACTGCAGTGCATTACACTTTGTGAAAAAGCACATGGCATCAAACGTTTTTAACATATTAAGCAGGCGCATGTAGGAGGACTTGATACTGAGTGTAATATTTCTCCTTTCGAAAAGTACCTCTTCCCGTTCCCCTGGGCCCCATTTAAAACAAAGCAACACTTTAACCAAACAGATAAGTGATAATAATAGTCAGGATCCAATAATAGCATACTGTAGGAAAATACCCTTGTTGGCATGGACCCCCCACTTTTTGCCTGATATTGATGCCAACTTGACAGAGTGTGCTGGGATCCTGCTAACCAAGCCCCAGCACCACTGTTCTTTCCCAAAAACTGTACCATTGTTTCCATAATTGGCACACCCCTGGCACACAGTTAAGTCCCTTGTAAAAGGTACCCATGGTACCAAGGACCCTGTTGCCAGGTATGGTCCCCAAGGGCTGCAGCATGCATTATGCCACCTTGGAGGACCCCACACCAAGCACATGCACACTGCCATTGCAGCTTGTGTATGCTGGTGGGGAGAAAAAGACAAAGTCGAAATGGCCACAAACCATTGCTTGTGGCATAGGTAAGCCACCACTCTAGCAGGCCTCACAGCCCTAAGGCATGGTGTACTATACCACAGGTGAGGGCATAACTGCATGAGCAATATGCCCCTACAGTATCTAAGTCCATTCTTAGACATTGTAAGTGCAGTGTGGCCATATTGAGTATATGGTCTGGGAGTTTGTCATTACGAACTCCACAGCTCCATAATGGCTTCAATGAATACTGGGAAGTTTGATATCAAACTTCTCAGCACAATAAACCTACCCTGAAGCCAGTGTTGGATTGTTTGAGAAATGCACCCAGAGGGCATCTTAGAGATGCCACCTGAACGTTAGCCAAACTGCTAGTGCAGGACTGACCAGTCTGTGCCAGCATACCACTTTCAGACGAGTTTCTGATCACATGGGGTGAGACCTTTGTGCTCTCCGTGGCCAGAAACAAAGCCTGTCCATGGTGGAGGTACTTCACATCTCCACCAGACAGGAACTGTAACACCTGGCGGTGAGCATCAAAGGCTTAGTCCTCCTGTTACGGTGCCCAGGAAACTCCAACTAGTGGAGATGCCCACCCCCAGACAAAGACCCACTTTTGGCAGCAAGTCCGGCAGGAAAATTAGGGAAAGCAGGGAGGAGTGACCACCTCAGCTGTAACCACCCCTAAGGTGTCCAGAGCTGAGGTGAATCCTCCATCTTAGTTTGGAGGGCAGGGACCAATATGGTTAGGTCTGTGTCCCCCTCCCCAAAGTGAGTGGACACCAGAACGGTGTAGCCACCCTCAGGAACAGTAGCGATTGGCTACTGCCCTCTGACCCCTGTTTCGCCCCTAAATCCAGGATTTAAGGGCACCCCCTGAACCCAGTTTGTCAGATTTGTGGCGACCTCACTAGAAGAAAGAAGGACTGCTAAGCTGAAACCCCAGCAGAGAAGTCTGAAGACGCAAACTGCCTTGGCCCCAGGCCTACTAGCCTGTCTCCAGCTTCAAAAGCCCTACAAGAAGAAAGTGACGCATCCTGCAGGACCAGCGACCTCTGAAAAGCCCCGCGAGGACTGCCTACATCACAGAGGACCAAGAACTCCTGTGGACAGCGGCCCCGTCCAAGAAGAAACTCCATCTAAGGACTCCAGAACCGGCCCAGATCCGCGAGTCCTGTCCACTCTACACCCAAAGCCCAAGGCCCGTGTCCAGGTGGCCCAACCTACTAGAGCTAGTCCCCAGGCGATTCTGAGCAAGTGCCCACCCTGGGTTGACCCCATCCTGTCCAACCCAACGATGTCTGCAGCCTACATCTGGAGGACCACCCTGACCGTGACAGAGCCAGACGAAGATACCTGTCGCCAAAACGTAGCCTGTACCCACAGCCACCTGCCCTTGGGGAATCTGAACTCTGGTGCAGCAACGTCCAGCAGGAGGCCCTCCTTGTCCAGCCTGTGGTTTTCTGGAACCAACCCCCTGGACCCATCCTGCAGCATCTATGTGACCCTGGGGTCCCTCTATAGGAAAGCACTAGGAGCCCAACGCTGTGTTTGCACCCTGTGGTCCCTGCTCCACTGAGGGTGTGTGTTTGGTGCTAACCTGTGGCCTCCCCAGTGCTCCTCTAAACCCCCCCAGGTATGCCCTCCGAGGGCACAGGTACTTACCTGCAAGCAGGCCTGATTCCGAGTGCCCCCAGCCTCCATAAGAGCCCTCGTTAAATTTGCTTCATCTTTGACCTCTGCACCCGGCCAGCCCCGTGTTGCTGGTGGTGGGTTTTGGGTTACCTTGAACCCTGACCAGTGGACTTCCTAACCCCCGGAGACTGAAACTGTAAGTCGTGTACTTATCTCGAAACTGTGTTAACTTTTCTTCCCACCCCCCCAGGAACTGTTTCTGAAAATTGCAGTGTCAACTTTTAAAACAGATTTTTGCAATTTATTCAAAAACTGTATAACTTGCAAATTCTAACCAAAGTGGTAATGATACATATGTTGAATACTTGCTTACTCATGTACTTACCTGCAACTTGAAACTTGTGATTCTAGAAATAAATTAACAAAATATATTTTTGCTATATGAAAACAACTGGCCTGGAGTTAGTCATTGAGTGTGCTTCCTTTATTGTCTGTGTGTGTACAAGTAATGCTGTGCACTACCCTTCGATAACCCTAACTGCTCGACCACACTACCACAAAAGAGAGCATTATTATTATCTACTTTAGCCTCTGTTAAGCCTCTGGGGAACCCCTGGACTCTGTGCACACTATATCTCATTTTGATATAGTATATACCGAACCAGCTTCCTACACATACTTTTAGGTAGCACTATTTACTGACAGCCAAGGTCCATTGAACTTTAGACTTGATAGGATTTTAGTTTTCACAGTAAGAGTCAGTCAGTGATTTGTTTTTTTTAACTTTACCGTGTCCACTACTACGAGCTCTCAGGACACAGTCCACTACTACGAGCTCTCAGGACACAGGGTCACAAACTCTCAGCTCAAACACCATCTCTTTGTGCTGGTCCCCGACAGAGACCTATATTTTCAAAGCTAGATATTACAAGACGTTCAAGTAAGTAGCCATTTCCTTCTCATCTCTAAAGATTTCTAATTTCAATATCCCTTATACTGAATGTTACCATGCTGTAAACATGGATTCCAAAGGTAAACCTGAGAGTCCTTCCTGCCCTGTTGGTCTAGAATGTATACGATTTTCTAGCATAATAAATATAACCCTTCTTTTGAAAAATTGGGACTGGCATCCATACAATGTTATAAGTGTCTACAGTTTGTATCATGATGTCACTATTACATGCTTGATGAAGGCCTGGGTATTAACTTAGGTGGCAGAGGCAATTCTCGGAATCCATACAATAAGTCACTATCTCAGTTCTTGTCATAACTATGTTTTTTCACCCTCGTTAAGAAAGGTGATGACTACTTGTGGCTGACCCACTAAAGTGGTCAAGTGGCAATTACACCACGTGTGAGAATAGTAGGAGTATGGAGTACACTCAGTATTGAAGTATTTTACTTCCATGTACCAGGTTGGATACTTCACGACAAAACTTGGCCACATGCGAAGTCACAATGAGACCAATATGCATAGGTAACACATTAACAGGGCTTTACACACAGCAAGGTTCATCAAGCAAGTGAGAAAGGATGACCAAACCTCACCTACATTGCAGGACCTACACTAACTCTCTTTGAAAGCTCAAAGCATTTTCAAGATTTTCTTGGTTGTCTCATTCAACACACCTCTATGCCTAGGAGACAAGCGATTTACGGTTGTGAACCCATCATACGCAAACAAGATATATTCATGCCTGAAACCAAGAAATGCAAGAAGACGACCAGTAGACAGACCCTTCTTTGACAGTGCTGGAGCTCCTGCTGAACACAAGTCCGACAACCACTTTTACTCCACCACTAAAGAAAGAAGCTGAACATTATCCTAATTAAAAGGAACACCTGACTGAAACGTACCCACTATCAAGGTATGAACCCTAAGAAAGTCAAGCTCTACATTATGCCACCTATCCTCTCATTGGTTTAGATTTTATATACAATATCCAAATATCTGGTTACATACGGGCCTATACTCTCAATAAGACAATATTCCGGATCAAGGGTCCTAGTGACATTAACTTTGATAGCCTTGTTTCTCCAGCAAATAAGCCACGCTGTAGCCCTGTCCATGTTTACCTTCAGTTAGAGAACCCTGGACTGTGACGTGTTCACCAGGGAGCAGGACTGCCACTTCTACTACTCTACATTGATGTACATCCTTTGATGGCACCGATGATCCTAAAAATCTCTACCATAATATCAAGAGAAAATGCCAGTTTCTCTGCTGCTGAATACTGACCACTGGAGAGAACTGAATCAAACTCAATCCTAGTAAAACAGAACGTATGGCACAAGAGACTTCTTTAACTATCTGGTCTGCAGACACTCAGGCAGAGCCAGTGGAGGAAGTGAAGAACCTGGCAGTCTGGGTTTAAGTCTCATTAGGTGGCGGGGTGGCACGCATGGGATTCTACCACCTTTGCTTCATGTAGAAAATATTATGGTTTCTTAGTTCCACTTATAAAATGCAGGCCACCTTGGTAACAATGCTATCTTAAACAGGTAGCACATATCTAGGTATTTCTAAATACCAATTGCATATGTTATGTCATGGAAATAGAGCAGCACAAACTCTGTTGAAACTAAAATAGCAAGATCATATTGTGTCACCTCGATCACTGCTTTGGGTGCAACTTGTGAAATGATTACAATTTAAAGCACTTCATGGTCCACAGCCATTTCCCAACATATTCTCGGATGCCTAAAGTGCTGCTTTACAATATGGCTTCACAGTTTCTTAGGTTGCCAGAAAATTCCACCCTTGTAATTCCCAGGTTTAAGTAGTCAAACTCGGGCCAATGATCTTTCTCAGTCTCAGGAGCTAAACTGTGTAACTGATCACTATAGGATTACAGACAAGCTGAGAACCATTGTTTCTTTCTGGTTGCAGTTTTAAAAGCTCGAAGTCCATCCATCAGTTTAAATGAGAACTGCTCCTCCGTGTGGCAGTATTTCATCTCAAATGGCTGCTGCATCTCTCATTGTGAAAAGTCTGATTTTCTGATGGATGGTCTGTGTTACTAAAAAAGTCTATATTATGGGTGGACATAATTTTGTGCGGCATAATCAAGCAGAACTACCTAAGAATGGAGTGAGATTATACAGAGTTACACAAGAAGAGTAATTCTGCATTTAGTGTTTTTTCTTAGTGCAAACCTACGCCCCCTTCCCCGCATCTAAAATGGATGCAAGGGTGCTAGGAAATAGCACTACATGCAACAGAACACAAATAGAGAGCGCAAGCAGCCACTCGCTAAATATAAATATGATCTCGGACTAGGAGTTTCCCCCAACCTACTACCGGCATTTAGCACTATTTTGTTTAGTGCAAAATATACGTTTGAGTCAAAAATTGACACTCGGATGCATTTTGTGTTACAAAACAGTGTAAAAGCAATAGAACACAAATAATGTGATCTCGCAGGAGGATTATTTTCCCCAAATTACTCTTGATTATGCAAGCAGGAGTAATTGTGTAATTGTCAGTAATTCTGTGTCAAAGACTAACATGGAATTTCCAAAATCACTCCAATTACTCCAGTATAATCAAAATTCCACCCAGGCGTAGTATGTGTATCTTAAGCACATAAATAAATTTACTTTTTTTTAAAATGGATCTCCAACCTCCAACAAACATGGTGAACATTTATTTAACTGGTGCAAAATGTGGGAGATGTTCCCATCCAGCGTCTTACCCTATCCGTTTTGAAGACGTAGTACCAGAACAGAAGTGGTCCGACACCCCACACTAAACCGAGCAAGGAGGTTTTTGGAGTAGGCCTGAAATTTGGGTAGATATTCAATGTTCGGGCATGGGTCCAACGAGTCAAAGCGGGGTCCTCCTACAACATAAAAAAAAAAAAAATCTGGATCAACAAATACAGAAAGGTATAGTTCTATACATCACTGTAGTTTGAAGAACCATAAAAACATACACATTAGTCTGCAGGATGTTCAGAAGCCAACACTAAATGCAATGCACTAAAAAAACAAACCTGATAGAGGACTGAGTGTAGAAAAAGAACCAGATTTACACAGCTTTTGGATGTTTTCTAAAAAGATAAAATCATCACCTCCTCCTATTTCAGCAACGGGCTTCATTTTGGAAGCCTAATCGAAGTGTGTGTCATGTATCGGGACAAACTTGCATGTATCTACACAACACATTAACATCTTTTTTATTTTATTCTTTTTCACAAAAAGTCTAAGATCTAAAAACACTTTGCAAATTTCGATTCAACCATGTTTGGTTACCTGTCGGTGCCCTTAGGCACACGTCATTTAAATTAAGAATGAAGTAGTGAATTGTACCTGGGGCTTGCACTCGTGTGCAGTACCTTAACATACCAAGTGAACCTGTAAGTGACAAGTGGGCTGAATTACTATCACACATTATTAGTACTGGGTGGATATGGGAATGAGTTAGGTCTGACAATGACCCTATGCTTTTTGGGGTTGTAAATTGCAATAGTGGCAGACTTCTGTATATGTAGGTAACATACTAGATAAGACAACTTAAGCATGAAAATGTGCCTTACCTGTGCCACCTATTAATATCCTACCCCAACGGTGAGGAACAGGAATAAAGTCGTCTCACCTTTCCCTTACTCAGGCTCTGTGTACTCTGACAAGCAGCAATGAGTCCAGCCCAGTGGTTTAATATCCATACTTCAGCCATCTGAATGCACCCTCTAGGCTACAGGTTTAAATCCCAATAGTTCAACACTCTTGACTCTTTAAGAGAGTGGAGTCCACTAACCCCAGTGCAGGTGTCTTCCCACTCAGTTATAGGACACCTAAGCTGTGTTTAGATAAATCGTCCCAGTCACGATATCTCCCAAGTCTCAACAGCAATGTCTCACCAATCCCAGGCCCAGTGTCGCTCCTCTGTAGTGGCTTGGTTAGCAGCGTAAACCGCTGCACGTGCTGGTCTGCTGTTCTCGGTTCCGCATGCGCAGCAGAGACGCCCGTCCTTCGCTGTTGGGTGTTCCTCGCCGCTTTGTTAGCGCGAGGAACACCGAACGTTCTGATGAAGGCAACGGCCGGACGTTGTTTTCCTTCTGCGACACCAGGGGCCGACTGCTGCGCGCTGGGGTGATTTCTTTGGATCGTTTTTGTTTCTTCAAATAAACGCTGAAATTTTACATACCGGACGTCTGAACATTTTGTTCCCAGCTTACTTCAAGTGGCGACGAGCTAAGGAATTGAATCACCTCAGGCTGATACTTCGTGGCCCACTCGTGCTTGCTCTTTTCCCCGTATCTTATCATTGAGGACCTCCTGGACAGCTGTAATGACGGTGAGGTGTTCTCATTACTGCCAAATTTTCCTCCCATGAACCTAGAGTCAGAAGGTGAATGTACAGGAAGTCCCAATTTCGATGGAAATGTGGCGGCCATCTTTGAAAGGCAATTATAACCAAGGTTTCTAGTGTTTTTTCAAGCAGAAATTTGTGGTGGAGTTAGTAAATCTGGGAAAAACGAGTTATTTTGTTTTATATGGTCCCAAGTGTCTGCGTTTTCTCTCAAACCAGTCATGCAGCCGGTCAACCCTCCGCCACCTTTCTTGGAAACACCTGGGGAGCCAGCTATACCATGGAAGCAATGGTATGATGCTTTTGAAATGTATTTGGGTGCTATCGGAGCGTCAAGGTTCAGACCTGAAAGGAAAAAATGGCTGTTGCTCCATTCATTAGGTTTCGAGGGAAGGTCAGTGTTTAAACATTTACCAGATATTCAGGTGGAAGAAGGCGAGGAACTTGACAAATTTGATGAAGCTCTTAAGAAATTGGCCACCAGATTTGATGCTCCACCGAGTTTGGTTATTGCAAGACATAAGTTTTTTAGGAGGGAATAAAAATGTGGAGAAGATGTCAATACCTACATTTCTTCTTTGAGGAAACTTGCGTCAGAGTGTCGTTTTGACACATTTACTGATCAGTTAATACGTGACCAATTCATTTGTCACTGTTCTGATAAATCAAGCAAGCAAAAGTTGTTGTCCTTAGGAGATCAATCTTTGTCGCATTCCATAAGGATCGCTAAAAGCATTGAAACTGCTATTAAATCTGCTAAAGAATTGGAACGTGCACAGGCGGAACATGTGAACGTAGTTCAGAGACCTGATGACAGATGCAAGACGAATGTCTTTTTGCACAACAAAGGTGAGGCGGCCAAATCCAATAGTTTTTTCAAGCAGACTAACATTTGTTTTAGGTGTGGCTACCCATCACATGTAAAAGGAGGAAAGATCTGTCCAGCAAAGAATGTACAGTGCAGATTATGTGGCAAAACAGGTCATTTCGCAGAAGTATGTCAAAGTAACAAAAGTGGTAACACTAAGGTTAATGCTGTCATTGATGATAGTGATGACAGGATAGTTGAGTTGATGACTGAAATGCAAGAAATGATTCTGGCTGTGGGAGACCATGACATAGTAACTGGTAATCCCGAACACTGTATTGATCTGTACATTTTAGTTCAAGTAGGTGACAAATATTTAAAGTTGTTGGCTGATTCGGGTGCCAGAATCACTATGATTACTCAGGAGCTATTCGAACAAAATTGGGGCACACGAAAATTTAACCCACCAGATAGGACTCCGATTTCATATGAGGGAAGGAGGATTGATTTAGTTTTTTTTAAGACGTTAAGGCTTTCAATGGCCAACGCATTTTTGGGAAGGTCTATGTGGCTGTGAAATGACTGAACATTTTAGGATGGTTTCACCAAGGGTTGTTTGGAATGGTTTGACATTAGAGACTCCTCCGATATAGAGAATTTGCTTAATGAGTTTCCAAGGGTTTTTTCCGGGTGAATTAGGTAAGATAAGAGGCTTTACACACAAAATTAAGGTCAAGGACAATGCCATTCCTATTAAACATAAATTAAGAGGTGTACCATTTAGTGTCAGGGATCAGTTGGAAAAAGAATTGGAAAATTTACGAATGAAGGGAATCATTGAACCCGTTGATTCCTCGTTATGGTTATCTCTGTTGGTGGTGGCAAAGAAAAAAAATGGGGAACTGAGAGTATGTGTCGACTTGAGGGCACTCAGAGAGATCTGGGTGGATTCCCATCCACTGCCTCCTGTGAGCATCTCACAAGATTGGTGAGATGCTCTCCTGTATTAATGGAGCAATTTTTTTTTTACTAAACTTGATTTGGCCACTGCTTATCACCAAGTAGAATTGACACATGATTCTCGGCACTTCACTGCCTTTGTTTCCCTGTGAGGAACGTATCAATATTGTCGTATGCCGTTCGGTTTGGCGTCGGCGGTGTCAGTATTTCAGAGAATAATGTCTACACTTCTCAAAGGCATAGATAAAGTGTGTATTTTTCAGGATGACTTGTTGATTCATGCGTGTGATCGATGTGAACATGATGCGATTTTGAAACAAATCAAATCAAATCATTAATATTTATAAAGCGCGCTACTCACCTGTGCGGGTCTCAAGGCGCTAGGGGAAAAAAGGGGGGTGGGGGGTTACTGCTGCTCGAAGAGCCAGGTTTTTAGGAGTCTCCGGAATGTGGAGTGGTCCTGGGTGGTCCTGAGGCTGGTGGGGAGGGAGTTCCAGGTCTTGGCTGCCAGGAAGGAGAAGGACCTCCCACCCACCGTGGAGCGGCGGATGCGAGGGACGGCAGCGAGCGCGAGGCCCGAGGAACGGAGGAGACGGGTGGGGGCGTAGAAGCTGAGGCGACGGTTGAGGTAATCCGGTCCCTTGTTGTGGAGGGCTTTGTGTGCGTGGGTGAGAAGTCGGAAGGTGATCCTTTTGCTGACTGGGAGCCAATGCAGGTGTCTCAGGTGTGCGGAGATGTGGCTGTTGCGGGGTACGTCGAGGATGAGGCGGGCCGAGGCGTTTTGAATACGTTGCAGGTGTTTTTGGAGCTTGGCGGTGGTCCCAGCATAGAGGGTGTTGCCGTAGTCCAGGCGGCTCGTGACGAGGGCGTGGGTCATGGTTTTTCTAGTGTCAGCGGGGATCCAGCGGAAGATCTTGCGGAGCATGCGGAGGGTGAGGAAGCAGGCGGAGGACACGGCGTTGACTTGCTTGGTCATGGTGAGAAGAGGGTCCAAGATGAAGCCGAGGTTGCGGGCGTGGTTTGCGGGGATCGGTGCGGTGCCGAGGGCCATGGGCCACCAGGAGTCGTCCCAAGCGGACGGGGTGTTGCCGAGGATGAGGACTTCCGTTTTGTCAGAGTTCAGCTTTAGGCGGCTGAGCCTCATCCAATCTGCGACGTCCTTCATGCCCTCTTGTAGGTTGGTCTTGGCGCTGGCGGGGTCCTTGGTGAGGGAGAGTATAAGTTGGGTGTCGTCGTTGTAGGAGGTGATGATGATGTCGTGCTTGCGTACGATGTCAGCGAGGGGGCTCATGTAGACATTGAAGAGTGTCGGGCTGAGTGATGAGCCTTGAGGTACGCCGCAGATGATCTCGGTGGGGTCTGAGCGAAACGGAGGGAGGGAGACTCTTTGGGATCGGTTTGAGAGGAAGGAGGCGATCCAGTCCAGGGCCTGGCCTTGGATCCCGGTGGAGCGGAGGCGGGTGATTAGGGTGCGGTGGCAGACGGTGTCGAAGGCAGCCGAGAGGTCGAGGAGGATGAGGGCGACTGTTTCACCATTGTCCATCAGGGTTCTGATGTCGTCTGTGACTGAGATGAGGGCGGTTTCAGTGCTGTGGTTGGTTCGGAATCCGGTTTGTGAAGGGTCGAGCAGGTTGTTGTCTTCCAGGAAGGTGGTCAGCTGTTTGTTGACGGCCTTCTCTATTACCTTGGCGGGGAAGGGGAGGAGCGAGATGGGGCGGAAGTTTTTCAGGTCGCTCGGGTCAGCCGTAGGTTTCTTTAGTAGTGCGTTGACTTCAGCGTGTTTCCAGCATTCTGGGAAGGTAGCAGAAGAAAAAGAGGAGTTGATGACGGCCTGGAGGTGCGGGCGATGATGTCGTCGGCTTTATTGAAGATGAAGTGAGGGCAGGGGTCCGATGGAGCGCCGGAGTGGATCAAGTTCATGGTGGTTTTGGTTTCTTCGGTGTTGATGTGATGTGATGTGTTGATCAAACAAGTCTTGAGTAAGTTTGATAGTGCTGGTGCAGTATTGAAAAGAGAAAAATGTCAGTTCCTACAAACGTCTGTAGAGTATCTTGGGCATGTCATCACAGCAGAAGGTGTTTATCCTAGACCAGGTCTGGTAGATGCGATTGTAAGAGCACCTGCACCACAGGACAAAGTTGGGGTCAAATCATTTTTGGGACTTTGCAAGTTTTATTCTAGATTTATTGAAAATTTTGCAACACTAGTCAGACCCATTTCTAATCTGCTTAAAACAAAAACGGAGTTTGGGTGGGATGCTGAGTGTGCGGAAGCGTTTGACACTATTGAGCAGACGTTGTGTAGCGCTAAGGTATTACAATCTTATGATCATAACTTGAAATGTTATTTGACTGTGGATGCCAGTAAGTTTGGTCTGGGAGCTGTCTTGACGCAAATCAATGAGAAACAGGAGCCTACCATTGGGTTCACGTCAAGAGTGCTCAGACCTAATGCAGTACATTATTCTGTAATTGAAAAAGAATTATTGGCATGTTGGTGGGGTATAGAGAAATGTAAGTCATATCTATGGGGAAGACATTTTTTTCTCCAGACAGATCATAAGCCATTAGTTTCTATTTTAACTGGTACCAATGTTAAAAGTAGCACACCAAGAATTGCAAGATTTGCGGCCAGGTTATTACAATTTGATTTTTCTGTGGTACACATTTCTGGGGGAAAGAACGTGAGAGCTAATTACCTCTCCAGGTATCCTGTTTCCGAAGACGGTGGAGAAGAAATGGACTGTCAGGATGAAAACTGCTTCATTGCTGTCGTCGATTTAGAACATACAGGGTCTTTTTCCGAAATGCAGTGGAAAGAAGCGTCTTCAAGTGATCCTGTGCTCTCTAGAGTTTTGACATACATTGAGAATGGGTGGCCACATGAAAAAAGACTGAATCAGAGTGAACAACCTTTTTTAAAGGTTTCTGACGAACTGTCTATTGAAGATGGTGTACTGTTGAGAAATGATAAAATTGTGCCTCCTGATGTTATAAGATCCAAGATTCTGGAAAAAGTACATGAGGGTCATTTGGGTGCTACTCTTACTAAAAAGAGGGTGAGAGAATACTATTGGTGGCCGCAAATGGACAGACATTGAAACATTAGTCAAATCATGTCACATTTGTGCCTCAAAATGTCAACTCCTCCGCTAAGGCCAATAGAATGTCCGGCAGGTCCATGGGAAAAGATAGGTATCGATTGTTGGGACCATTCAATTCTCTTCCACTTAAATTACGGTATGCTTATGTTGTAACTGATTACTTCTCCAAGTGGCCTCATCTGAAGTTCGTGAGTCATGCAGATTCACGTCAGTTGTATTGTTTCTAAAAGATGTATTTTTGGAGGAAGGGTTTCCCAAGGAACTTGTCTCGGATAACGGGGTTCAATTTGTATCCAGTGAAGTTGAAAGTTTTCTGAATGAGTGTACCATCAAACATTTGATAAGTTCTCTCTATCAACCGCAAACAAATGGTTTGGTTGAATGCTTTAATAGAGTGATTGGTGAATGTATTCAGTGGGCGTTAGCTAATGGGTGTGTGGTTGATGCCGCTGTAAAGAGTATGCTCTGGTTTTACAGAACAACACTTCACACTAGCACGGGGGTACCTCCGTTTGAGGCACTTAGAGGGAGAAAGCCTGCCACTATTTAGACCAGCTTGGTTGTCCACATTTTTCAAGCATTCTACGTGTAAGGAACACATCTATTCAAAGGTTCATTCGAGTATGGAAAAAGGTCAACAAAGACAAAAAACGTATTATAATAAGAAAAGGTGTGTGAAGGATGTGCAGTTCACTGTTGGTGATTGGGTGCGGGTCAAATTGCCTGTATTTGTCAAGAAAGGTGACTAAGTTTTCTGAACCATTGAAGGTTGACAAAGTTTGTGGTAATGCTGTGCGTGTTGATGGACGTAACTGGTGGAATATGGGGAAGTTGTAAAGGTTGAATCAAAGGGTGTTTTGTTGCCACCTCAAGACAAGGGTGATCACCCTTCAAAGGAAGCTTGAGTGTACAAAAATCCGGTGGAGTTAAGACTTCCAGTTCAAAGGGTGTGGATTCATGCATGAATCTTGTGCCTGTCAGGAAAAGTGATAGAGTGCACAGGTTACCTATAAGGTATCGTTGAGTGGGAATTGTTTATGTTGGGTTTTCTGTGAATGTTCAATTATCTTTATGCATTGAAAAATGTAAAGCACAGCATGTTTAGTTAATCTTTAAGTGAGATTGGTTTATGATGGGTTTTATTTGGAATGTTCAATTATCTGTGTTCATTGAAAAAATGTAAAACACAGCATGTATGGTTACCTGAGGTTTGTCTCTTAAGGGGTAAATCTCTAAAAAAAAAATTGTTTTTTTTTTTTTTTTTGTTAAAAGAGAAAACTAATTAGTGGCTTGGTTAGCAGCATAAACCGCTGCGCGTGCCGGTCAGCTGTTCTCAACTGTTCTTGGTTCCGCACGCGTAGCGGAGACACTGACACGCGGCCGTCCTTCGCTGTTGGGTGTTCCTCGCCGCGTGTAACACCAAACGTTCTGATGAAGGCAACGGCCGGACATTTTCCTTCTGCGACACCAGGGGCAGACTGCTGCGCGCTGGGTTGATTTCTCTGGATCGTTTTTGTTTCTTCAAATAAACGCTGAAATTTTACATACCGGACGTCTGAACATTTTGTTCCCAGCTTACTTCACCCTCGCCAGTGTCCGTGCCCCCATCCAAGCAGCTGTGTCTCCCTCTCCCATTGAGAATGTGTTCTTGACCAGGAAGCCGTACTCTACACTCCTCGCATTAGTGCAAGTCCTGAGAAGCACCATCAAGGTTAAGGAGTGTCTTCAACTTCAGACATGAAAAGGGCGAGTCTGCCCTGTCCCCAGCCAACCCGGAGGGAGTCTGCATCCCATATTCTACAGACACAGGGGCATCAGGATACTAACGGCTTTCCAGCACCGTTTGAACCATATTATTAGAACCAACCAAACATGTTCATAGCACTACGTCACCCACGGGCTTTCAAGTACTTTTCTTTGTTTTCTTTTACCTCTCAGAACAAGTGAGTGTTTAAGAGTCCTACCGGAAGCAATGTTTGACAAAGCTCTCAAATTGTAGGAAGAGAGTTCCAGAGTGTGGAAGCCTGGCTGGAAAAGGCCTTATTTCAGATACATTTTGAAATTAGATCTTAAAATAGTTTCCAAATTAAATATTTGAAGACGATTTTTCAACCATATAGGATTTTTGTACCAAAGTCGATATTATAGAGGTGCCTAGGTCCCGTTGGTCCTAGTTCCAGTGACTTCCTTGAGTGTCACTAGTCCTATGGATAACCATGCCACTGGAAGATATTGATTTCTACAAATATTTTCTAGGCTAACTGACTCACTAGTGCCAGCAGGACCTTGAAAAGCCTGAATCACCAGATGGGTCTGTTACTATCAGCTGGACACAAGTAACTAACTTTGTGAACTTGGTCACTAGGCGAAGAGTAGTGGCTTGACACAAGGACATTACCACCATGAAAACACTCGAGCATTTGTTAGATGGGGAAGCCTGTGCCCCAAAGCTCTGCTCAGAAGACCACCGCCGGCGTTATTACATTTCAGAGCACCAAATCCCAGGCCTGCGCAGTCTTCAATCCACTTCATGCTTCTTAATCCACTACCAGACACTCCTTCCCCATTTATCTCACCCTTGCTGGTTCCCACTTTCTCTTTTTCTGACTGTTTTTCCAATTTTCTCTCCCTTCTTCTGTCCCCCTTGTGCGTTATTCCCTCTCTTGCTCTTCAGAAATGTCTGATGAAGAAACATAAGTGCTGGTCCACAAAAATGAGAGCCGTGGCCCCTCAATTTACCACTGGTCCTAGTTGTTTGGGTAGTGGATATTTAGAAGGCATCATTTTTAGGGTGACATTTTATTCCATCCTTGGTACTACTCATGTAACCAAGTATAGCCCAAGAACATTGCTCGGACCAGTGTCTTTGCAGCTGTGTCACCTGCCAACCTTTCAGACCCATTTGCAAGACTTGAGCTCCTGCTAAAACCCTAAGACTAAAGCGCTTCCAAAGATCCCCAAGCTGACCCGAACCAGGCGCCACAGGACAACACTGGCCGTAACACCAATGTTATTAGAAATCTAGCGCATGGAGCTAACAGTGTATAATAATGTTAGGAGTATCACCTCAGCCCCAGAAAGTGATAACGCTTTCTGCTTTTTTGTGTATATCTTTTTTTACCTGAACTATTTACATATCTGTTAGCACTGAATAGACACTGATGTACTGAGTTTTGTTTATAGAGTCATACTGAATCTGAACTTCAGAACGCTCCACCTCCTCAAATAAACCTTTGGTACCCTGAGAGAGTCAAGTGCCCACTGGGGGACACTTCTTCCCTTTGACCCTCAGAAAGCTTTGATGATTTTTCCTCTTCCCAAATATAAATAGATTTACTTCACACATTGCCTGGAGTACATCTCTGGACATTTCTAAGGTGGGAAGATTGGGAGACATTTGTGAATGGCCATAAACTGTTGCGTTTTCTTGCGTTTAGTAATTGTCAAAGGTGAACATGCCCTGATCTGCCACCCCTTGTGTGGGATTTACTCCCCACTTAATATTACATTATTGCAGGGTAATATGTGGGAGGAGATGGATCTATGATTGCTATGTCACTGGTTTCTTACAGCCCAGCAGTCAAATGTCCAGCCATTTGCTCTTGTAAATTTACAAGTGTGTAACTCGGGTCCTGTTTTGCTATTTGCTGCACTGTAATGAGTTTAGTGGTATACACTTTGTGAGCTCCCCATGCATACTATTCAGTCACTGTTGTTGACCTCCAACAATAGGCCATAGACTTCACTTAGTTTTCAGTTCAGCCCTTACTCTCACAGTATAGTTGCCTACCTGCATTCTCTGGCCCCTGCCATCCTCCAAGTCCCCCTGGCTGAATTTTGGGTGGACCATGCTGATTTATCATGGCTGCCTATATCTTCTTCATGCTGTACAACTCTTTCTCTGCTCTCCTTACAGTTTGTATGCTCTGGAATGCCCAAGGTGCACGCAATGAAAGTCCACCAGTCTAACAATTTCAGACTCTGCCTTTTTATGTCCAGTCTGAGATCCATGGTAACACTTTGCATGGGAATTGATGCAATGTGGCAACTGATCCCCGACTCTCAATCGCAGTCTTTTTTTCCCCTATTATAACTCCCTTCAGATGAGTTTCATCTGTCCGAGATCCCGCAGTCATTGCGCTGTATGGCTGCTGTTTGATGCTGACAGCAGACACTATGCTTTTTAGTCTAAAGTCCGGTTTAGCTCTCATGTTGTTATTACTTCCTGTGATGAGTTTCAGGTTGTCAGAGCTGGGCTGAGACCTGACCTCCGCCTCTGTTAATCTCTTTGCTCTCCTACCTTGGTTCTTTTCTTGTAAACTACACTGTTATGTCCTCTTGGAGATCTCCAGGCATCAACCTTTGTGAATATTGTTGGGCTTTTGCAGCTTACACTCGCCTTAGTCTCAAGATCGGTCTTTGGTCTCAGGCTGGGATTACTCCCTGGTGACAAGGTTTATGTTACATTCTTGGTGAGCTCCAAGAGCCTAACTGTGTCTGAATGTTGCTGGGCTCCAGCAGCTGGTGGGCTCCATGGTGCTCTTTGCAGGACTATCTGGCTCACAGGCCTCTTAAACTCAATGCAAGGTGTCTGCTTCTAGGACACCAACTCTTTCAGCCACACTGCATTCAGTCCTAGGTTCAAGCACTAACTTGGCAACTGTGAGAATAAACTCTAAACAAGTGGGCCTTTGTGGTGTTTCAAATATTTTTCCCTACTACTGCATGGTGGAGAAAACAACAAACAGGACACAGGGCAGTGTGTCCCTTCTAAGACATACAGGGGAGAGGGACATTGTGCGCACATCCACAGGGCAAGCCTGATCCAGGCAAGGGAATGAGCGTGATATGGATTGTGTGTATGATAGTAGAAGGATTTTGAAAGGTAAAGGGGGCAGAGGAGCACATGCCAAGTGCAGTAAACGTTGGAAACCAGGATGCAAATGAAGAGCCAGAAGTGTGTTGCGCTGCGTTTCAAGCTCATGTCCAACTGAACCACCACTGCCAATCTCTTATTTTACTAACCAATGAGGCTGTGAAATTCTCCCACTATGTCTTTGTGCAGCGAGTAACGGCCGCAAGGAGGTACTCACAAAGCTAGGACCTCACAGGGGTGCAGATTTCTGACTTTCAGGAATCTAAAAAAAGATTTCAGTGGGAACCTGCGACAGTCGCATTTTCCGAGCTAATCCTATGGAACTTTTGTGCATTTTATTTTCACATGAGCAAACATATGTATGTATCTGCTCCTCTGAAAATCTATCTAGAAGTGCAAATATACTTGCTAACTTTACACTTTCTTATTTTCTCCATATTCTTCCTCTGCACCACTATCCTTTCCTAAGGGTGTTTACACTGGAAAAGGTTTTCAATCTACCTTAAACCCTTCGCTGGTAGACCTTTCCACCCCTAGTGGTAAGCCATTTTTTGGCTATTTGGGGCAGTTTGCGCTTAGGCCTCCATAACATTTTGTCCATTTATGGTATCCATGCCAGTATGCGCCCTTTTCTTTCCAACATCCTGCGATTCTAAGGGTACCCAGGGTTTGTGGATTCCCCTGGAGGGGACCGAGAAATTAGCCAAAATACAGCTACATTGTGGGTTTTTGAGGGACAAAAGGGGAGAAATGTGCTGCAGAAGAAAGCATCTGTTTTTTTTTTTCCCCCTGGCATCAACGAAGGGTTTGCGGTGCTAATGTCACGATATTCCCTGCTTTCAGGAACAGGCAGACTTGAGTCAGAAAACCAAATTTTTCAACACAGTTTTGGTATTTTACTAAGACATATCCCATTTGTCCTATTTATTGTGCTTTCAACCTCTTTCCAGTTAGTGGTAGAAATGGCTGTAAAACCAATGGTGGATCCCGGAAAGCTATACATTTCTGAATACAAGACAAAATTCTGAATTCAGCAAGAAGTGATTTGTGTAGATCCTTCAAGGTTTTCCTACAGAAAGTAACAGTTGAAATGAAAAAGTATTGAAATTGAGTTGAAAAAAAACAGCCATTTCTGTCTACATTTTCATCTGTATCTTCTTCAGACTATGGCAGATTTTCAAAAGCAATACACTGTGACGTTGGCTGGACCCTTCTGGTTGCAGGGATATATAGGACTTGTAGGTTCACCAAGAGCCCGGGGTACCCAGAGCCAATAAATGAGCTGCACCTTGCAATGGGTTTTCATTGAGTACCGGGTATACAGAAATTCATTTGGTAAAATACAAAGAGTGAAGAACAGATATCAAGGAAACCTATATATTTCTGAAATGGGCACAAAATATGGAGTTTAGAAGCAGGGGTTATTTGCACATCTCTGAATTTGTGGGTACCTGTACTAGCATGTGAATTAGAGGACATTTCTCAAAATGACTCCCCCCCTTCTCCCCCACACTGTCTTCAATTTGCAAGGTGCAAATACAGAGAAAGACAATTGGCAATAACACTTGTTCTACTACTATGTGCTCCTCTAAGCCACCTGATGAAAATGGTACCTCACTTGTGTGGGTAGGTCTAGTGCCCACAACAGGAAACATCCCAAAACACAACGTGGACACATCACATTTTGTCCACATCATGGGTACACGAGTTAGTCCTACCAGGGGTCAAAGAGAATAAATCAGCATACTGGTCGAGGACTTGCCTGCAATCAGCCTGCTGTTGTCCTGTGAGGGGGTCTTACAAGACCACTCTATCCACAGAACCATCTTGTGGGTTGCTCGAGAGGAGATCAGGGAGAGGTTCACTTTCTTCTTCCTGTCCCTCACCTGTAACCATGAGCATGGTCACATCGGCTCTATCAAAATAGGGCTTCAGGTGGTTGAGATGTATAATCCTTTTGGGATTTTAGCAGCTGCCAAGGTCAACCAGGCAGATGACCTCCCCTTTTCTCTCAAGTATGGGATAGGGCCCGGACCAGTTGTCTCAGAGAGCCCTAGGAGCCACATGCTCCAAAACCCAAACTTTCTGTCCTGGTTGGAACTCCACCAGTGCAGCTTTTTGGTCATACCAGTGCTCTTCTGAAGCTCCTGGCTGGCCTGGAAATGAGTACTTGCTTTTTCCATGTACTCCACTATCATGGAACATAGGCCAAGCACATAGTCGACAATTCTGTTTTTAGGCTCTTTGAGAGGGCTCTCCCAGCCTTCCCTTACAAGACATAGTGGTCCCCTGATAGGATGCTCAAACAAAAGTTTAAAAGGGGGAAACCCTACTCCCTTTTGTGGCGCTTCCCTGTAGGCAAAAAGCAGACATGGAAGTAAGGCATCCCATCTCCTTCTGAGTTTCAGGGAGTCCTCCAATCATGCCTTTCAAAGTGTGATTAAACCTCTCAACCAGTCCATTGGTCTGTGGATGTTAGTGGGTATTGAATTTGTAAGTCACTCCACACTCCTGCCACATGTGTTTTAAGTATGCAGACATGAAGTTTGAACCACTCTCTGATACTACCTTCTTAGGAAAGCAAACTCTGGTAAGTATGCCCAGGAGGACCTTAGGCAAAGCAGGGGCAGTGATGGTCCTAAGTGGAATGGCTCCAGGGTACCTATTGGGATGATCCACTATCACTAAAATGTACCTGTTTCTTGAAGCTGTTTGAGGGTCCAGGGGGCCAACAGAGTCAAACCCTACCCTTTTCAATGGGCACCCCAATAACAGGTATTGAGATTAAGGTGGATGGGGGGCTTTAGGTGACCTCCTGCCTTGCCACCTGACAAAAGTTCTTCACCTTCTGGGACATTCCAGGCCAGTAAAAGTGATTGACTAGCCTACGCCAGGTTTTGTTTTGGCCCAGATGCCCAGCTAGGGGAATTTCATTGCCCAGAGAGAGAAGAAACACTCTGTACTGCTGGGGCACTACCACCCTCCCGGTTGCAACAGGCTTGAGGTCTCTGGCCTCAGTAAACTGGAGTCCATCCTCCCAATAAACCCTGTGGGTACAACTGTCACTACCCTTTTCTTCCTGTGCAGTTTGCTGCCTCGGGCATTCAAGACTGGTGCAGGTTATTTGTCCCTGGCACAGATCCTCCCTGGAGGATCCCCCCTAGGTCCTAAGAGCTCTGGGTGATAGGGTCCAAGCTCTGCAGGTTCAGTTCCCTCTGAGAATAACAAGCCCTCTTCCTGAGAAGAGGGGTTCTGGCCTGTGATCTGTTCAGAAGCTGGTTCCCCAGTCTTCTTGGCTTTTCTCTTGGAGGGTTGGTCCACTCTTTCAGGATCTAACGCCTCTTTTTCACTCTGGAGTTTGCTCTGTGCCCTTGTCTTGACACAACCCCATTACGGGAGCCCAAGCATTGCTGCATGAGTCCTCAGGTCTACTTCAATCTAGAGAGAGTGCTACAAATCATTTCTAAGCAGACAGTCTACAGGGATGGATGAGCACACAGCCACTACTTTCTGTCTGCTACTTCCCCCCCACCCCCAACCCCAGTGAAGAGATACCATAGCCATCAGGTAGATCTTTGTGACATTGGCAGCATTGGTGACAGGATAAGTTTTCCCTACCAGGTACTGATCTAAGTGGACCAGGTGCTGGGCCACCATAGTGACACTACCCCCAGTGTCCCTCAAGGCTTCTATCTTTGTCCAATTAATCAAAGGGTGCTGCCTGTATTTCTGCATATTAGTGGGCCAGGCAGCACAGGATAAATCTACCCCTCCCTCAGTGACTAATGTTGCCTCTGTGGGTTCACCGACACGGTCAGGCCACCACTGTATCCCATCTGGAGATTATCAACTGCATTTACTGCAGGTGGCCTACAGGCATTTTTCTTATTGTTACAGCTAGAGTCTCCAGTTTGGTGTCCTTTATTCTTGCAATCATGGCACCAAGACTTGTTGGGATCAAAGTTCCTACCTTTGTACCTACCCTTAGGCAGTAAGAAGTCTCTGGGCCCACCCTCCTGAACAGGTTGTTGGGGATGATGAAGAGTGTGTTTATTTTGGTTCTCATCTTTCCCTCAGGGGGACACGGGGGGTTTGGCTTCTTTCTTTTGGTCTCCCCCACCAGTGGTTGTTTTGGACGCCCTTGTTTTGACCCAGTGGTCTGCCTTCCTCCTCAATTCTTGAGGAGAAAGTGGACCTAGGTCCACGAGGAACTGATGTAGTTTCTCATCGTAACAATTACTCAACAGATGCTCTTTCATGAGTGAATTGTAAATCCCATCACAATCTTGTACCTGGATACCTTCTAACCAGGCTCCCAGCATTTTTACTGATATGTTCACAACTTCTACCCAGGACTCACTCTGGGTTCTTCGAGTCTCCCTGAAGTTAATGCAATATTCTTCAGTTGTGAATCCAAAGCCCTCAATCAGGGTACCCTTCATGAGGTCATAGGATGTGGTTTCTGCTTCATTTAATGCCAGCATTTACCTGAGAACAGTTCCCACATTTAACTGAGAACAGATCCCACATTAAAGTGCCCCAAATTTCCCTTGCCACTCTCCTGCCTTCACAGGCTCTCTCAAAAGCAGAAAACCACTTCACAATATCATCACCTTCAGTGTAAGGAGGTGGGGAACAACTCCTTTTGAGAGTTTTAGGTTGAAAGATCTCTCTTTCTCCCTATTTGTACGCTTTCACCAGTGATAGGTCCTAGGCCCATCTTTCTTCTTTTAACTTCTATTTCCAAGAGTTGTCTCTCTAAGGCCAACCTTTTGGAGAGTATGCCAAGGCCCTCCTCTGAGGAGGCACCTGTGCTAGAGGTAGAAAGGCTGATTACCCCCCTCTCTCTCCTCAGCGTTAGCTCCTTGCTCAGAAGCTTCTTCTTCTTCATTTTCTCTGGGATGGTCCTTGTCATACTGTGCTACAAGCTGCCTAAGCATTTCTGTGGTAGGACTCCTCCCAGTGACTGCAGAGAGAGGTGTCTATGGTTATATTCTAGGTAAGGGGTCAGGTCGCGTTCTTGAGCCTGGGTCTCTGCATCAGGCAGATTTTATATGACTGAAGTTAGGACCTTTTTAAACTTTAGAAAACGTTTTGCAAACTTATGGAAACTTTTTCTAAGGCCTAATTGGAGTAAAGACTAAGTTTCTAATCACTGTTTTAGCGACCTACCCAGGGCTCTAGTAATTAATTTAAAAGATTTAAAAAAATAGTCCAATTGCAAAAAATACAACTACATAAAAATGTGAGTTATTTGTGTGCTCACTTAGTGACAAAATAGTATCGGCAAATGCAAAGTCTTGGATCCCACCCCTGTACTACCAAATGTAGGAGGCTGGCTCTCTATATAGTGTACAAAAACGATGTGCACTGTGCAGAGAGTCCAAGCAACTTAGTATTTAGAAGTAACAAATGGACAACCTAATGCTCTATTTTTTTTTTTAATGGTAGCTTGGTCTAGCGGTTAGGCTAATTTTGTAGAAGTGCTAAGCGTTTGTTGTACACACAATATCAATAAATGTGGAGACATGCAAAAGAATAACTTGAGAATAATTTACAAGAATACTTCATATTTTTATAAAATTATTTAGACCAAGATCATTGAAATCGGGTAAGTACTTCCTAAATTATGATTTTCCAAGTTTAGCAAAAATAGACTTTGTGTGTGTAATTCCGCACCACAGGAATCATTGGGAGAAAACTTTAAAAATACATATAAAATCAGGCAATGTTCTCACAAGTAATACAATAAGATGATGGACGGAGTGCTGAAACTTTTCAAACACTCACCTCCAGTCACAGACGTGGGATGAATCCATTGTTCTTTTTTTCACCATGCCACCCCAGTTTGGACCCAGCCATATGCAAATCAGTCTTGACCCTGTTCCCAATGGAAACAGTCCAGCCTGAACTGTCCTCTCAGGTCTGACCCCTCACCAAGCACATGCACACTGCCATTCCTGATTGTGTGTGCTGGTGTGGAGAAAAAGGCAAAGTCAACATGGCCCCCCTTATCAGGGTGCCATGCCCACAAACCACGCCTGGGGCATAGGTAAGTCACCCCTCTGGCAGGCCTTACAGTCCTATGGCAGGGTGCACTATACCCCAGGTGAGGGCACAGCTGCATGAGCAATATGCCCCTACAGTGTCTAAGTCCAAACTCATACATTGTAAGTGCAGTGTATCCATATTAAGTACTTGGTATGGGAGTGTGTCATTACGAACTCCACAGCTCCATGATGGCTTCACTGAAGGTTGGGAAGTTAGGTATCAAACTTCTCAGCACAATAAACCCACACTGATGCCAGTGCTGGATTTATTGTACCATGCGCACAGAGGGCAACTTAGAGATGCGCCCTCTATTTTACCCAACCCTTTATTGTGAGGCTGACCAGTCTGTGCCATCCTGCCACTAACAGGCAAGCTTCTGACCCTATAGAGTGAGAGGCTTTGTGCTCTCTGGGATCAGAACAAAGTATGCTCTGGGTGGAGGTGCTTCACACCTCCCCCCTGCAGGGACTGTAACACTTGGCAGCAAGTCTCAAGGGCTCAGGCCTCATGTTACAGTGCCCCAGGGCACTCCAGCTAGTGGAGATGCCCACCCCCCCGGACCAAACCCCACTTTTGGCGACAAGTCAGGCGGGAAAAACAGGTAAGAGTGAAAATTGCACTGTCAACTTTTAAAAGTGAAAAGTGTTACTTGCCTGTAAACCGTTTTCTCTTCCAAAACTAAACAAAGTGCTATTGATCCATATGTTCAATACTTACTTGCAAATGTACTTACCTGCAACAATGTCCTTTTGGTTCTAGAAATAAAGTAACAAAATATATATTTCCAATATAAATACATTGGCCTGGAATTAGTCAGTGAGTGTGTGCCTCATTTATTGACTGGGTGTGCACAACAAATGGTTTGCACTATCCTCTGATAAGCCTAATTGCTCGACCATACTACCTCAAAATAGAGCATTAGTGTTATCTACTTTAGCCTTGTAAAGCCTGTGGAGAACTCCTGGACTCTGTGCACACTAGATCTCATTTTTATATATTATATATACAGAGCCAGCTTCCTACATGCAGCCTTCAGAGCGGAACATAATGCACCATGTGGCCTTCAGAACCGTACACAGAACTCCATGTGTGGTCTCTGGAACTGAACACTATACGCAGTCTACAAAACTCAACCCAACCCACCAGATGAGGCATCCAGAACAGAATATGATATGCCAGATGAACTTCCAAATATTGAAGGTATACACTAGAGTTGGCTCACAGAATTTAACAAGATACAAAATACGTGGCATTGACACTTACACAGAAACCAAGATAGGGCACCCAAGTAATCAACACAACACACCACATTAGGCCTCATTTAGTGATTTATATAATGCGCAGTGGTAACACAACCTCCCTTTTGCGCTCAATATAAGTCAGTCATGACACCTCCAAATGTATCTGCTCTCCCACAAATGCTCTGAAATGTCAACCTGCGGTTTGAGGGCTCTACAAAAAGCGCCACATTAAAAAATTGTATATCCACTTTACGATCATATATGAGAACTTCAATATACTCCAGGATAAGCAAAGCACAAAATGCTGGGCAGTCTATCCAAGACGTGCGTGGAAGGCCTTTGACTAGTGTATGGAGGGACATTTATTCAGCTCAAACAGACTATCTCTCGCAGTTCAGACAGGCAATGCTTTTAATGGGAAAAATTAAGTGCCTGCACTCACTAATTCGATTGGGTGGGCTTTTAGGGGCATTTACGGGCATGGCTGTGAGGCAGGCATTTAACATGTATCAGAGGCTTCTGATTGTTGGGCCAAGTACAGCATTTTAGCATACATTTGCCTAAATGTAATCGATTTTGAAAAGGCACCATGCAAACTTCTCATAGCACAATAAAAAGTTAAAGATCGTTACTGCAAGGATGTTGTGTTATGGATAGTTGCAAACTGTGTCAACATTAACACCCACATTCTAATCCCCACTCCTGCGTGCCGCTTCTGGAATTGAGCGTTGGAAGGAGTAAATAAGCTGGTCTCTTCCAGCTCTGCCACTGTGTGTGACACTGTGACAGGAGGGGTAGGCAAATACATACAAGGATGCACAAATCGGCACTTGCAGCAACCTTCAAAACATATATATATATATATATATATATATATATATATATATATATATATATAAAAAATGTGGCTGATGTTTCGTTTATGTATGCTGTCTCTCAACTCACTATTTCCTGACTCAGCCAAGCCACAGAACACTCGGCTCCAAACAAGCACATATGGATTTTGTGTGTGTTTCAAGATATAGCAGGGCATCAGTTTCGAGGTTACATGTGCAGGTCCTAATGCTTCCCAGTTTCATGTAGCGCAAATTTGGCCATGCCAATCAGACGTTTTGCATCAAAGCATCCTTTTTTAAGCACAGGTAGTTAAGTGATTTGCCCAGAATCACAGGATGATGAACAGACGCCAGGATTTGAACCAAGTCACACTGTCGGCAGCTCTGACCACATCATCTCATTCCTGTTGCGAAACCAATGAGAACATAAAGAACATAAACC
Source organism: Pleurodeles waltl (assembly GCF_031143425.1). Taxonomy (NCBI): domain Eukaryota; kingdom Metazoa; phylum Chordata; class Amphibia; order Caudata; family Salamandridae; genus Pleurodeles; species Pleurodeles waltl. The sequence goes on along the minus strand of NC_090447.1, from coordinate 1,490,642,899 downwards.
TAGCGTTAATAAACTGGCTACTGCCTGGCAGAGCAGCACATAGATATGCTCCACCTAAAAGGCTTTTCTTCAGCAGCTTTTGAGTTGCACCTACCCATTCTTCAAGGCCTCAACCCTGTTGCCACTAGGAGTACCGGTACTCTCCTTGCCCAAAAGAAAACTTTGGGCACTCTGTGGGGGAAAACTAAGAACTGTCAGTACTCAGTATCAGTGAGTACCGGTCCATTATAAAGCACTTCATACAGCACCTATTCTATGAATACAAGGAAAGTGTGCAACGCTGCTGCCTGCTCACAAAGCGCCCACGTTTCTCAGGACCATGAATGAACAGTTTTGTCAGCGCAGTTACTCTTTGCATTCTGGTGCTTGTAAGCCATTATTCTGGTGGGACAAAAACTTGACTGGACAGAAAACCTGAGAATTCTGTGTTGTACAGGAATATGGCATGGCTGCGGTCTGTACTGCACCACGGTAGTACTATGTGCCCTGCTCTACCTGTGCTCTTCACATAACTATAGAATAGGGTCATATAAATGAACCCTGCCTGGTTTCCCAGGTCCATATAGGATGTACTGCTCTAGGCTGGGGTTTGTCTTGGAATTCTGGTACCTGTAGTCTTTTAAATTCCATTAAAAAACATGAATTTAAGTCCCAGATTTCAAAAGAAAAATCCCGGCGTGGAGCAGGACGTGGACCCAGGATTAACGCCCCCAGCTACCCCTCACACCCCGACTCCTGGTGTTAAGTCTTCTCCAGATGTCTTCTGGATACGATCAGTGCTGCACTTACAACAATGTGCCTGCGGTGCGGGTCGTTGAGCTGCAGCTGGTACTGCCGCTTCAGCTGAGCCCGGATGGCCAGCCGCTCCTCCTGCGCCCTTCGCTGCTCGGGGGTCAGCTCGTAGTACTCCGCCGGGTCCAGGGTGGGCGGCATGGAAGCCAACGACGAGGGCTTGTAGTTCGCCATCTTGAGGACGCTGTGACCTGGGACAGGCAGACCTGACAGCCACTGAGGACTGCGCATGCGTCAGAGGCGTGAGCGCGTTAGCGCATGTGCAAGGTCACGCTGTGCCCTGGGACAGGCAGGCCCGACGACGTGAGGACTGCGCATGCGTCAGACAGGCGAGCGCGTTCGCGCATGTGTAAAGTTAAGCCCTCTGATACGACAACGGCGCAACTTTCAATGCACCACTTGCACTAACTTCACGCCGCTTAGGCTACGTAAATGCCGGTTTTTAGTGGGCAGCACAGACCTTCTGAGTCATAGAAACAGAAATAGGGCTTATTGACAATGCTCCTGGGACGGAATAAACTACGGCGACCATGAACCTTTGCGGCTGACATATTAACTGTAGTCCTGTGGCCTCCTTGTCAGTCTTCCTTATGGCAGCTTTCACTGTGTTTGCCACTTTTCACTGAGAAAAATAACGACCGATACAGTTCTTAAGTAGAAATTTAATTGAAATCATCTGTAATCATTTTTAACATGGTCTTTCGGTCTAGAACACATTTTAAACATAGCTGCCAGGTTTCTCAGCTTCATGCGTGATGTGCTGCTCCAGGTCATGTTTTTTCCTTGAATTCTGGGACTTGTAGTCCTGTTTTATAATGGAATAAACAGTACTACAATTTCCAGAATTCAGAGTAAAAACTGGACTAGAGCAGCACATCACGCATGGACTTGGGAAGCTTGACAGGGCTGTTTAAAGTGCTAACATTTTCTGTTAAAAAATATGTTTTGGTAAGGAGAACAAAGGGGGAAAAATACCAGCTTTAGATGTTTTTTCATATTTTTTTACCGGTAGGGACATTAAAATACCAGGCATGCTGGTATGAACCAGCCAAGTGTCAACCCTAGTTTTCACTTAGCAGGCGATAGTCTACTTCACTGTTGTTCCCCATATAAGTTTGGGGGAGAGGTTGTGGCATTAGGGCCAGAGCTGCTACTATTGTAACTGTGGAACCCGGTGCCAGCTCAACATCCTGTGATTCTGGACAAATTGCTTAGTTTCCCCATGGCTAAAAAAATGAATCTGTCCTTATTTAATGCAACTAGTGCTCATGTAAAGCTCTCCAATGCCCTTGGTCTTGGTTCACACTATATAACAACTGCAAAAAAAGTGAAAAAAGGATTATCCCTTACCAATATCAACATGACCGTACTTCTGTTTTTTTCAGTCAGTCGCCCACAGGGAAAGTATGATTAATATTAATCTATGAATGTTTTTTAAATTTTCCTTTCCAGGGTCTACAGATAGGCCTGCTTTACTTATCTTCCTCTGCAACCCTGTTGCAAGTTTGTTAACTCGTGGACCAAGTCTATGACATGCATCTCTCCAGCTGGACGACAGAGAGAGCACTTATAGAGTGCCTTTTGTGACTGCATCATTAGTTTTGTGTTTTTTAAGAGCTGCTTGTAGCCTAATGGTTAAGATCTTAGACTTGCATTCTGAAAGTTAAGGGATTGAGTCCCGGTATCTCTATAATCATTGTATCACTAATGGACACCTGCCTCTGTCATGGTGGGGGTATTGCTGCTATTCTCATCAGTTTGCGTAGCAACTTAAACACAGGAAGTGGGGGGGCTAAGCACAGTATTTAACCCTAAACAATTGATTGCCTCTTGTCATCCTGCTCTCGCTTGGCTATCATGGAGGGAAAGAAGACACTAAAAAGGAAGTATACCGAGGTGAATTCCTTTAGGAATGACTCAGTACATGAAGCCAATACTGCTTATACAAATACTTATCTGTAACAGATGAGCATGCTGCAGTAATGAAAAGTAAGGCTGTGGAGGTAGCCTTGAAGGCAAGAGAGGGTCCCCCTCCCCTGAAAAAGAAACCTTTCCCTCAAGCGCCTGACACTGATGGCTCTGAGAAAGAGGTAGACCACAGCTGCAGATATGTACAGGGCACTTCACCTGCTGACCTGATTAAGCATATTCAGACGAATCTATCCTTGCCGAAGTCTGCAGCCGATGAGGAAGATTTCTCTGCACTCTATAGATATTAAGATCCATATTCCCTGCCTATTCACAAGGCCTTTAGAAACCTGTTGTCCAGGGACTGGGATGATTGTAATGCAACCAGCGGCGGATGCTCCCTTAGGGCAGAGGAGTGTCGCCCCCCAACTGCCAGTGCCGCCAAAAAGGTGAAAAATAAAATGGTAATAAAATACATTTATTACCATTTTATTTTTCCCTTTCTCCAGCTGAGCCATGTTTAGGGGCAGGGCCACTACTTCTGACTGGCAGCAGGGGAGTGATGCTACACTGCATGTCCTTTTGGCTGGCCGTCTTGTGACGACCAGCAGCCAGCTTGACATGCACAGTGTAAACTTCTTCACTCTTCTAAGACAGATGAGTGGAGATGAGGCCCAGGCCCCCAGTGCCTGCTGGAGCAAGCATCGAGCCAGCCAATTTCATCCAATCCTGATGCTGCTCTCATGCAACTAACATTATCAGCAGCATGAGAGCAACGTCTAGATTGGTGTGAAGCATTCAGTTGCTGCAGACAGAGTGCGGCGTGACTGCACGAGGACCGGAGGAGGCGAGCCAGCAGAGGTAAGTATATTTTTATTTTTCATTTTTCACATGCGGCTGGTACCCTAAATGTTTGGTTGATTGCCCCACCAAATGTTTAGGGTACTAGCCGCTACTGTAAACAACTTAATTCAACAGATCTCCCTTGTCAGTCAAGGTTGATTCCCTGGTGGCAGGCCTGTCGTCAGAGAGTACAGTAATATCTGAAGATGTGTCTCTATCTGATGCTATGGATAAGAAAGTAGCTTCAGAGGATAAAAGAGTGTATTGTGCACCCAACTTTGCACTAGGAGCAGGAACCTAAGCCACATATCCAGTGTAGTTCCTGGTGCATAACTTAAAGGTTATAATGGAAGAACTCCAGAAAGGAGAAGAGTTTACCTCTAGACTGTCCAGAATGAAGCAGGAGGTCAGGTTCCTCACAGATGTACTTTGATGGTCTATGTGCAGCTACGGTGGCCTCTGGATCTGTAATTTCTGCGAGAAGACACCCAGTGCTGGATGTAAAAAGAGTAAATGCATTCACACCTCACTGGAAGTTCCAAACGGTGACCATTCAATCCATGATTCCTTTAGTCCAGCCATGATTGTTACTTGCCTCCATGGACTTGTCGGATGCATACCTACATATCCCGTTCATTCATACTCCCAACGGTTTCTAAGGCTTTTCTTAGCAGGAGAACACTACCAGGTCTGCCTTCTTCCTTTCAGAGTCTCTTCAGCTTTGAGAAAATTCATGAAAACCTTAGCCCTTTGGTGGGGAATTTAAATGCTATGCATATATTGCTTTTCCCATACTTGGATGGCTGGCTAATTTGCACCTCTTCTTTTTGCAAGAGAATTGAAGCAGTCGCTCAAGTTTCCAGATCTCTGGAGAACCAAAGGTTTCTACTAAACAGGAAAAAAAACACCTTCACCGAGCCCAGGCCCACCAGATCATAGGAACTTCATTCCAATCAGACCTGGGAACAGTGTATATTACTCCCCTAAGACAGCAGTCAGCTTCAGTCAGCATTAGCAGGACTATGGTTGACTATTCAGGGGGAGATGGCGAATGCTCTGCATCTGGTCCCTAAGGCACATCTACATTTGTATCCCTCGATCAGCCATCTCTTGTCCCATTGGGATCCATCCTTGGAGCATTACAAGACTCGGACACCAGAGCACTGAATCTGGTCATAACTCAAAATCTTCAGTGGTGGTTAAATCCAGCCAACTAGTTCAAGGGAACATCCGTTTGGCTGCCTGCTCCCTGTAATCAGGCAGGGCTGGGGGAAGGGGCAACATTGGAGAGTCTCTAAGTACAGGGAGTATGGTTGGATCTAGAGGCACTGGCTTTATCTAGCTGGAAGGAGTTGGTGGCAGTTCTCAAAGCCATTGTTGCATTAGCTCCTCATCTCATCTTTAGCTCTTCTGCTGGAGGAACTGGGAATTTGGGCAGAGGGGAATCTCCTCTCTGTCGGCAATCTATCTTTGGGGATACATCCTGAATTTGCAAAGCGTGGGAACTCAGCTCAGAAGTGTGGACACGGGGAGATTAAGTGATTGGCCCAGAATCACAGGATGTTGTGCTGCCAACGCCGAGACTCGAACCTTGTTCCTTTACCTCCGAAGTCGGCAGCACAGGCAGTTACAGAATGTGTTTGTGGACAGCTTGAGCCTAGTATTTCCTTCTTTCATGGGGATGTGTATTTCTCTTCTGGCTTTCAGGCCCTTCCAAAAAGGTTTGAGATTTCATGGCTAGACTTTTTTTGCCTCCCCAGAAGATGCACTTCTTCTAAACGCCTGCTCCCTTCTTCGAGCTGCAGGAGGATGGGCAGTGAATGTCATCACCATTGTCTGACCCAAGAGGCTGTTGTCTGCGTTTCTTCCATTTGTAGTGCTCAGCAGAATACTTCAAAAGATCATGTCAGACCAGGCAGCAGTGATTTATGTAGCCCAGTGGTGGTCACGTCAGCTTTGGTATCCCCTGCTTCCCTAATTAGCGGTTCTTCCTCCTCTCATCTTTCCAGACTCTTTCTCTCTGAGGTTTTCCCTGCTTTCAGTAATGGGGAGTTAGCAGCTATCACTGGGTCTGGAAATTGAATTGTAATTCTTGGTGCATTTTGAGAAATGTATCTGTTTTTAGTTGTAATGGAAACTCTGTTTTGGAGTTTCTGCTATTCGTAGTAAGTGGTCAGCTATAAGAGTCGTTTGGGGATCCACCTTGGTGCCTTACTGTCCATTGAGCCCTTCATTAATTTCTTTCAAGGTAAGGTGGTTCTTAGATTGGACCCTTTTTTCTGCCAAAAATTGCATCCTCCTTTCAAGTATCTCAAAATTTAGTCCCTTGAGTGTTTTTTTGCTTTTCCATCTTCATAGCAGGAAGGTCTGTGGTATTGTCTTGATCTTCATTGGGCTGTCTCCATTTGTCTGGAGTGATCCTTATCTTTCAGACAGTCGTACTTCTTGTTTGTTACGTTTGGTATTTCCAGCAAAGGTCACAAACCTTGTGTGAGCCTGACACAGGAAGTGACCATGTCAGCCATATTGGTAAGGGTGAAACTTTTTTATATGGAGAACGATTGTGGAGATAGAGACTTTTGCTCACTGTGTGAAGACAGTCACTAGGAAAACCATGATGTGGAGTAATGGAGCTGACCATTAAGTAATACAAACATTTCTAGTTAAGTGTCATGGACCGGAATCAATACTAACTTACAGCATTTCTAGCCTTTCTAAAATATTTGGAAAATTTACAACTCTACCCAAGATATTCCAGACTGTATTAGAATAGTAAATAGGTCTTCTAGACTGTTTTGCAGAAAGTTGCAATTCGTTTCTCCAAATATAATTGGCATAGTAATCAGATTTGAAATTATCTTAGTTTATTAAAGTAACTGTATAAATGCATATTATTATCTTGGATACAACTCAGCCTTGAACATTCAATAGGTTGTTTGTAGCCTTTTGAGAGACACATTCCACCTACCCTCTGTAAGTGACATTCCCTGAAAACCACACTAAGGGCCTGATTACAACTTTGGCGGATGGGATACTCCGTGACAAAGTTACGGATATCCCGCCCACCGTATTGAAAGCTCCATTATATCCTATGAAACTAGTACAACAGCTGGCTAGATATCCGTCACGTTTGTGAGAGTATCCCATCCGCCAAAGCCGTAATCAGGCCCTAAGGCTGCATCTGATGTACATTAGGTTTGCCATCTTTCCCAGGGAAACATATCAGATATTTGTTAATGCTTTAAGATCTGCAAAGGCCTATACATTTGCAATTGCATAACAGAGCACCTGCCTTCCCCATCTACATGTTTGAGTACCTTATCCATTAAAGGTGTTTTTTCTCACATTCTGGTAACCCTAGCCCCAAACCTATAACTAGATAACAAAGACTACAAATGTGAGAATGAACAATAAAAACTGGACTAGATGAGCTACCCACACACGAGATTTAGAAACCAGAGAACTCTGGTCTGTGTATTTTACTTTTTTCTTTTAAAAAAAACAGTGCTTCAGAATGTTGGGAAACACCTTTTCTATGGTCAGAGACTGGGGATGAAGGGGCAAGTGCCTTGCATCACAGCTGCCAATTTAACTATTTACACTATTAAACTATTCAAAATGTCAATTCCATATGACCTTACAACCTGCAGACCTAAGTTCTAATCTCATTCTCGGCACCTGACCAAAACTGTGTGACCATGAGAAATTATTGTATCATGCTGCAACTCAAGCTATAAATATGTGTAATGTCAGACAATGTAATTTAAAGTTACCTGACCATATGCTGTCTCAAACTGTTCCAAATACTCATTGCTGTACTCATCTAATTCTTATTTTTGGAATCTTTTTGCCAACCAGCCATAACTTACATAATCTTCTGTGTTCACCACCTCAGGTTTGAGATGCTTCAACTGTCAAAAAGCTTTTCTCTGTTTAGCCTCTCTGCTGTTCCTTCGTTTTCACTGCTTTCTCCTCGCTTTTTTCCTCATTGGTGCTCACGCATGCCGTCCGTTATTTCCCGCCTAGCCTGCCCACCGCCTCCCACCGCCCCTCCCTCCTCCCAGGACTTACTTAATGGAGGCCGCAGCGCGACCCCATTGAGGGGGTCACAGACCCAGCTCTTCCAGTACTGCTGCATCTCGCTTGATCCTGTCCTCTCCTTGCCTTTCCCCATTTTTTTGTGCCTTCTCCAAGCTTTCCCATCATTTTCACTGCTTTCTCCTTGCTTTTACCGTTTTTTGTGCAGCCTCCCCACGCAACTACGGGCCATCACCTCTCTTCCGGAATTCTGAAGGGCCCTTAAGATCTGGCTGTTCAAATGAGCCTCCGGGACCTGCAAGCGCCTGGATACCCTGTTGGGTGATTAGCTGTGCTTTACAAATCCTGATTGATTGAACATCCCACTGTTCCTATGTACCAGCTTTTAAGAGCATGAGTTACAAAGATGACTATGTATAATTTGTTAAAAGCCAATTACCTTGAGACAAGAGCAGTTACTAAAGTCAATAGTATTCATTTTATCAACCTCAAAAACACTAAAAGTTAAGAAGGACCCTCTGAGATCCTAAATTGTGAACCCGCAAGATAAGCAGATCTCTGCACCTGAAATATCAACACCTCCACCCATCTTACCAGACTTAGAAACCTGCTCTAACCCCATACTGAAGTACCATTTATACTGAAGTACCATTTAAACTGAAGTACCATCTCAGTACTGCTGTGAGTCCCTCTCTACTGAGATTTGAGCCAACACTGTAACTCTGAACAGACTTGCTGTGCGAGAGCTCTGCAGATGTCTCAGTGGCTAGTGGTTGGGTGAGTGTTGTTATCTGTGACTGCTTGCACGTATGATGTGCTTTATGTTGTTATTCTATATATTAATGATGCCAAGAATACTGTTCACTTTTCACAGTATCATCCTCCCTCCCGCTGCCACTGCCAAAATGCGATTCGAGCCCCCCTTCCCCAGGAAGCTGCCACCAATTGCTTATTTTGAGCTGGTGGTCGGTTTGTGGGGTTCACTGAAACTCATGTTTATGTACAAGCACTTACTTTTCCTCAACAGACTTTAAACTAAAGCAAGAGAGAGAAAGCCACAAAAGGGAGAAGGAAAGAATAACGAAGAGAAAGACAGAAAAGCAATGACAAAGAGAGTAAGCAGGATGAAAAATAGTGAGATACAGAGGCAAGGAGTGCCTGGTGGTGGATTAAAGAGGCATGAAGTGAAATCAAGACTGCGCAGCCTTGGTATACAGAACACCGACCTTCAGTGGCACTTGCCCCAGGATTCTAAGCAAAACTTTGGGGCCCAACACTTTTTAATTTACAAATTAAGCACTGCTGCCACAGATGACCAGCCATTGTCTTAAGCCACCACTCTCTCACTAAAGGGGACACCCGTATCTACATATTTAGGGTTTGCGTGTCTCACTGAGGGGAGCCTGTGTTACGTTGAATAATCGCATCTAAAGCACCTCTACTTACACAAGGTGTCTACTGCAGTTACAGGGGAAGGTTGGACAGGAGCAGATGAAGCAGACAGTGCACAAAAGGTTGAAATCCTGAGTGAATTGGGAAAGCTTTGTTTTGATGCAGAGGAAGGGAAGAATAAAATGGGTGGGTTTGTGGACATTACTTTTACTCCATTGCCGGTGTGCCAAGGTGGTCTGGATAGGGTTGTCCGTGCCCGGTATGAAATTGTTGAGGTAGGGGTGAAAAGAGAGAGGAGAATTTAGTGAGGGGACCACCAAAAGATACCTCCGAGGCTGAAGACAGGTTGAGGAGACAGAAAGTGGGTAATGATATGGGATTATCAATGTGGAAAATGGGGGGACAATGAAGAGCTGGAATGGGGCGATCGCTGTCCATAGTCGAAGTACAAGCAGGCGGACCAGGAGAGCAGTAGGTCTGGATTAATGAAGATTCAATGGGACGGAATGACAGAGCGCACAGGAAAGCCCTACATGAGACCGATAAACCCAGAAATGTTAGGTAAAAGGTTATTAGGATTGGAAATGTAAAAAGATACTTAATAAGAAACGTTGCAGAAGCGGGGGTGATGTTGGAGCCGAATGATGCAAACTGATCTGTTTAGAGCATTGGGGACATGGGCGCCACATTTAATTAAATGTATTAGTTGGACATTTACACATACATGCAGCGTCACCCCCCCTACTGCGAGCTACAGGTGAAAAACATAAAATGGCAATGAAATGATTTAATTGCTATTTTATTCCCTCCCCCCCGATGTGTGCTGCAGACAGTGTCCTCGAGGCAAAAGGGGGCATGTCCTGTGCTGCCAAGCAGTGGCTGGCTGGCTGGATGCTCCAAAGTACGCATGCCACTTTGGCTGGCTGTTTTTCGCAGGCCAAAGTGACATGCGCACTTTGAAGCTCTCCACTCAGCTGCCTTAAGACAGCTGGGTGTAGAGAAAGCACAGGCCTCCAAGGCCCAACGGAGCGTCTGGCCAGCCTGCTCCATCCAATCCAGGCACTTCTTTCATGATGATTAATAGCATGAGAGCAGTGTCTGGATTGTTCAGGGGAGCTCCATAGAACACTGCAGTTTCTAGAACACCATGAAGGATGTGCTGCGGTCAGTAACTACCTTTTATTTTAATTTAACATGGTACTTTTACTCTGGGGTTTTGGAGGGAGGGATGGTTTTATTATGGGCTTTTGGAGGGAGGGGGTATTTTATCTTGGGCTTTTGAGAGAGGGGTGTTTTACTAAGGGCTTTTGGAGGGAAGGGTTTTTTATTTTATTTTTTGGGGAGTGGAGGGCACTTTGCTCGCCCCACCACTTTTTAAGGTTACCGGCTGCCCCTGCACATGCCAACATTTTGGAAGAGGTAAGTGGGAGATTCTGACTTCTATTGAAAAAGGCAATTTCAGGCAGCTGAATCGGGTCTAATGTGTATGTTTACATTATGCAGTGCTGAGGGTGCAAAATGTTCACTTTTTATTGGCTCTGTAATAAAGTGACCTTTCACATACGCCATAAAGATGAGCCCACGTGGTCTGTCCAATCCCCTAATACAGGATCCCAAAAGCTGAGCGCTAACACACAGGCACACACACACACACACACGTTTTATTTATTTTTGATATCACTCTCTGCGGTATTGGAGATTTGCACTGTGGCTGGATTTATGGAAACACTTATGATAAAGGACTGTTTTTTTAAGGGGACCCATGCTAGGGTTGCAGCAGGAAGGCCCGGACTGGCGCCACCTGACGTTTTTTGGGTGAGCTGGCAGGGTGGAGGTCAATTTCACTGCTTCTGGGCGCTGGTTCAGTTACTGGAGACTGTCCGGCTGTGTTTTCTGTCTGCAGCATTATAAGTGAACAATGCAAAGCAAATGGTTTTAAACTCTGCATCAAAACCGTTTGTTTTTGCATTTGGGTGGTGTCTGTCTCCAGCAGGATCGTCACAGGGCTGTGGAAGGTGGAGGGGTGAGTCATCAGCTGTTGCTTGGCTCAGAGAGTTCTGCACATGCAGGGCAAATGCTCCTCAGAATGCAAAACAGTGAATGACTTTATAATGTGAACTTTGCAACACTCCTCAGCATTTCACCGTTGCACTGAGTTGCGATTGGGATAGTAATTGGTAGAAGTGAAATATTCTAATTATGAACATAGAAACATAAATGTCCTCAGAAACACACTGATGATGGTACTACTGGTGAGCCGAGAGGTAATCTGTCTTCCACCCCCTAAATGTGGCCTATTGTGCTACTATAGATGGGGTAACATTGTAGTATTTTGCTTTTGTGCAGGTCACACCCCGAACTTATGTATCTCAAAGTACTCTCATGTGTTGATGAATGAAAAGGAGACACTGTGAAAACAAATGCCAAGGAAGTGCAAGCCGGGATTGATGCAAGGTTTTTGTACAGTTCAGGCACTACATAGTTACCTCATTCCCTCTTCTGTTTTAGATCAAAGCTTAACGCTTCGTGCTTCTTTCATGTGCTGACTCAGTGCATTTTGTTAGAAACATTCAGGTACAGCATATTTCATAATGATTTGTGTTAATATTGTGTTGTGAGAGTGTTGTTTTAATGTGGAATCTAAAATAAAAACCAGAGCGCCAATGTTTGGTCCAAATTCCCCTTTCAGGGCAGCGGAGGCTTGCACCCTTTGAAAGTGGTGGGGCAAGTGAAGTGTCCCACCACTTCCCCCCCCCCAAAAAAACCCTCCCTCCAAAACCCGAAAGTAAACCACCCCTCCCTCCAAAAGTCCAAACCATAATCAATCAATCAATCAATCAGTCAATACATTTATAAAGCGCACTACATACCACGGAGGGTCTCATTAACACCAAACACAACTCAACAACGACACTTACATGGACCATACACATATGTGCATTATTACACACATGCATTACACACATGCACTAAACATTTAAAATAAATGTTTTAAAAAAAACGGCACTTACCTCCTCGGTGCTCTTCTCTTTCTCCAATGTCAGAAGAGCTCCCCTAACCAATCCAGCTGCTGCTCTCATGCTGTTAACCAGCATGAGAGAAGCGCCTGGATTGGATGGAGCGGCCTGGCTGGACATTCCTTCAGGCCCCAGAGGCCTGTGCTTGGTCTCCACCCAGCTGCAGCTTCAAAGTGCGCATGCCGCTTTGGCTGGTGCAAAACAGCCGGCCAAAGTGACATGCGCACTTTGGAGTGTCCAATCAAGGCACTGCTCCAGTCCTCTTCTGCTGGCAGCAGAGGACACGCCCAGCATGTCTTTGGGCTGGTGCGCTCTGCACCAGTAAAAATAAAATGGCAATGACATTTTTTCATTGCCATTTTATTTTTGCTGCCGTGGCTCGCAGCGGGCGGGGTGGCAACACTCCTCCACCCTCGAGAAGAAATCGCTGCTGTTGCAGTGGGCAGGCTCACTCACTACCCTTGCTCACTACATGTAGTATGGGGACTGATCTGACAACATTTGTCAGGGCTACTTTCAGTTCCCAGTCCAGCTCTGGCAACATGAGACTGCATATTCCACCTAGCAGTATTGCACTTAGGAGTGTACACCATCCAGGACAAGGGCTTCCAGGAGCTGGATTCAGTTAGACTTTCATGATATGCATGTAAGAAAACTATCTGTACACTTAATCTAAGTGGAACTTGTAGGAAGTTGGCTCTGTATGCACTATTTCAAAGTAAGGAATAGTATGCACAGAGTCCAAGGGTTCCCCTTAGAGGTAAGATAGTGGCAAAAAGAGATAATTCTAATGCTCTATTTTGTGGTAGTGTGGTCGAGCAGTAGGCTTATCAAAGGAGTAGTGTTAAGCATTTGTTGTACACACACAAGCAATAAAGGAGGAACACACACTCAGAGACAATTCCAGGCCAATAGGTTTTTGTATAGAAAAATATATTTTCTTAGTTTATTTTAAGAACCACAGGTTCAAATTTTACATGTAATACTTCAGATGAAAGGTATTGCAGGTAAGTACTTTAGGAACTTTGAATAATCACAATAGCATATATACTTTTCAAATAAATCACATATAGCTCTTTTAAAACTAGACAGTGCAATTTTCAACAGTTCCTGGGGGAGGTAAGTATTTGTTAGTTTTTGTAGGTAAGTAAACCACCTACGGGGTTCAAGTTTGGGTCCAAGGTAGCCCACCGTTGGGGGTTCAGAGCAACCCCAAAGTTACCACACCAGCAGTTCAGGGACGGTCAGGTGCAGAGTTCAAAGTGGTGCCCAAAACGCATAGGCTTCAATGGAGAAGGGGGTGCCCCGGTTCCAGTTTGCCAGCAGGTAAGTACCCGCGTCTTCGGAGGGCAGACCAGGGGGGTTTTGTAGGGCACCGGGGGGGACACAAGTTAGCACAGAAAGTACACCCTCAGCAGCACGGGGGCGGCCGGGTGCAGTGTGCAAACACACATCAGGTTTGTAATAGGAATCAATGGGAGACCAAGGGGTCTCTTCAGCGATGCAGGCAGGCAAGGGGGGGACTCCTTGGGGTAGCCACCACCTGGGCAAGGGAGAGGGCCTCCTGGGGGTCACTCCTGCACTGGAGTTCCGATCTTTCAGGTCCTGGGGGCTGCGGGTGCAGAGTCTTTTCCAGGCGTCGGGATCTGGGAGTCAGGCAGTCGCGGTCAGGGGGAGCCTCGGGTTTCCCTCTGCAGGCGTCGCTGTGGGGGTTCAGGGGGGGGGCAACTCTGGCTACTCACGGTCTCGTAGTCGCCGGGGAGTCCTCCCTGAAGAGTTTGTTCTCCACAAGTCGAGCTGGGGGCATCGGGTGCAGAGTTGCAAGTCTCACGCTTCTGGCGGGAAACGCAGTTGTCTTTAAGTTGCTCCTTTGGAAACAAAGTTGCAGTCTTGGGTGAACAGGGCCGCTGTCCTCAGGAGTTTCTTGGTCCTTTTAGAGCAGAGCAGGGCAGTCCTCTGAGGATTCAGAGGTCGCTGGTCCTGGGGAAAGCGTCGCTGGTCCTGGGGAAAGCGTCGCTGGAGCAGTGTCTTTTCGAAGTGGGGAGACAGGCCGGTAGAGCTGGGGCCAAAGCAGTTGGTGTCTCCGTCTTCTCTGCAGGGTTTCTCAGCTTAGCAGTCCTCTTCTTCTTAGGTTGAAGGAATCTGAGTTCCTTGGTTCTGGGGAGCCCCTAAATACTGAATTTAGGGGTGTGTTTAGGTCTGGGAGGGCAGTAGCCAATGGCTACTGTCCTTGAGGGTGGCTACACCCTCTTTGTGCCTCCTCCCTGAGGGCAGGGGGGCACATCCCTAATCCTATTGGGGGAATCCTCCATCTGCAAGATGGAGGATTTCTAAAAGTCAGAGTCACCTCAGCTCAGGACACCTTAGGGGCTGTCCTGACTGGCCAGTGACTCCTCCTTGTTTTTCTCATTATCTCTCCTGGACTTGCAGCCAAACGTGGGGGCTGTGTCCAGGGGGCGGGCATCCCCACTAGCTGGAGTGCCCTGGGGCATTGTAACACGAAGCCTGAGCCTTTGAAGCTCACTGCTAGGTGTTACAGTTCCTGCAGGGGGGAGGTGTGAAGCACCTCCACCCAGAGCAGGCTTTTGTTTCTGTCCTCAGAGAGCACAAAGGCCCTCACCACATGGGGTCAGAAACTCGTCTCTCAGCAGCAGGCTGGCACAGACCAGTGAGTCCTGCACTGAACAATTGGGTAAAATACAGGGGGCTCTCTAAGATGCCCTCTGTGTGCATTTTTTAATAAATCCAACACTGGCATCAGTGTGGGTTTATTATTCTGAGAAGTTTGATACTAAACTTCCCAGTATCCAGTGTAGCCATTATGGAGCTGTGGAGTTCGTTTTTGACAGACTCCCAGACCATATACTCTTATGGCTACCCTGCACTTACAATGTCTAAGGTTTTGTTTAGACACTGTAGGGGCATAGTGCTTATGCACATATGCCCTCACCTGTGGTATAGTGCACCCTGCCTTAGGGCTGTAAGGCCTGCTAGAGGGGTGACTTACCTAAGCCACAGGCAGTGTGAGGTTGGCATGGCACCCTGAGGGGAGTGCCATGTCGACTTAGTCATTTTCTCCCCACCAGCACACACAAGCTGGCAAGCAGTGTGTCTGTGCTGAGTGAGGGGTCCCTAGGGTGGCATAAGACATGCTGCAGCCATTAGAGACCTTCCCTGGCATCAGGGCCCTTGGTACCAGGGGTACCAGTTACAAGGGACTTACCTGGGTGCCAGGGTTGTGCCAATTGTGGAGACAATGGTACATTTTAGGTGAAAGAACACTGGTGCCGGGGCCTGGTTAGCAGGGTCCCAGCACACTTCTCAGTCAAGTCAGCATCAGTATCAGGCAAAAAGTGGGGGGTAACTGCAACAGGGAGCCATTTCTTTACAGAACTCATTTCCATAGTCAGTGGTCCTGGAAATTCTTGGAAAGGCGTGGCTCCTCTGGGCCTACGTTGGGCACTGCTGGTCTTCGGCCTCTTCTCTATAATCAGCAGAAGTTAAGGTGATGAAAAAGCTACGCTTTAATCCATGCTATTGTAGATTGTCTCTGTGGCCCAACACCTGCTAATCCTCTCTCTTTCTAGATCCCCTGAACGGAATAAGGAGGCAAGGGAATGTTGTTATGTAGCCACAATCGTGGCTGACAAGTGATCCCCATGTTATGTGATATAGCTACAGCCACTTCTGGCTTTTTAACCAATAGCACTTTGCATGCTGAGACTCTTAATCTTAGGCATATAATCAAAAACTTAAAGGCACCAAACCTAGAATACAAGCTCAAGTTGTCTCAAAAGCCTGGTCTGGGCAACCTATGAAAAAGATTGAAACCAAAAAAGCCACTCACTGGAAGGAGTATGTGCATTTAATGATGCAGCTTCTGGACTTGACTAACTTGAGTTTGTGCATGGATGAAGGGTGATTTTTTGCATTTCTCACTGATAGGAGCTTCTAAATCTCACTTAGAGGATGCTGTGCCTGTTAAGAGGGAACAGAGGCCGAGGTCGGGGCTCTATATGTCCGAGTAAGGAGATTGGCATCCACAAAGTTATGTTGGGGGTGTTTTAGAGTGCACAGTCACATGTAAGGCCTCAGCGCGCTAGGGTAGAACTCCCTCATAACATAAAACAACACTTCACCTATGGAACTGGCGAGCCCTTATATTCTTTTAAAACATCTTTAGGACTGACATATTTAAGTTGTGCAAATATTTTCATACTGGGTCTGGTGCTTAGGAGCAGCTTCAGAGATGTTATTGAGGGAATTGTAGTGTCCTAATTGTGTGCTTTTGGCTTTTATTGATTGATTTTTCAAATGATAGTACATTCAAAGTAAATGAGTACATCAAAGGATATATCTGAGTGGGAGAAGCTGGTTGAGGCAAAATCAATGCAGAGTTTCCCATTATGTGTAATGAGACAAAGGTCCCTGGATGAAATTGTCTAGTTTGGGGCTGATATTAGTTTGTATCTAATTCCTGGAGGTTAATGGGTAGTGAGATAAAGAAAGTGGAAGTAGAGGGCAAAACCAAGTTACATTGTATCTAGAAATGATTTTGGCAATGTGCTGGTAAAACATGATGGAAACAATTACAGGCAGAATGGAAACAAAACATGATCCAGTGGGGCAGATGTTCTTGTGAAATCCCCTTCAGAAGCGCCTGAGATGGAGATGTCCGTGCCACCGGAGACCTTGTTCCACCGGACACATCTGTATCGGTGTTTTCCACCAAACTGGGGAGTGATGCAGTAGACATTGAGGTGTTTTGCATTCCCTTCAGGTTAGGATCGATCCCTTAGAGATCTCATCAGAAGACTTCAAAAGAGGGGCAACACCAGATGCTGTGGGCAAATCTGCTCAGGCTGACCACCTCTACAGCACCTGAAGTCTAGACTTAGGTGTGCCGTCGGCCATTTGAGTGGGGTCCAGCGCCATTCATAATATAATTTGAAGAAACTGTATCTAAACCGGATGTTTCACAAACCACTGTCACACATTTCCAACAATTTAGCTCAATATTCCTCAGATTACTCTATTGTCAGTCTGTTCTGTCACTTGTCCTTTTAGAAAAAGGGCCAGATTTAAAAGGCCCTAGAGCCAACGGAGCGTCACTTTCAGTGACGCATCGGTGGCGTTTTCACTGCTCCATATTTACAGGGACGTGTAACGCCACTTTTTGTGGTGTTACGCCTCCTTGTAAATATGGGCCCCTCCGATGCAGTTTTTGCGTCGGAGGGGTGTGCAATAGGTGCTGCTGTGGGCGTTCCACCGCAACACCATTGTCTTTGATGCGCTCTTCAGATTTACGAGAAATTGTAAATCTGTGGCAGTGCCAAATACTAACACCACTGGGGTGCCATTAGCGTGGCAAAATGAGGAGGAATGCTTTTATTCATCCTCGTTTTTTGCTTTTCCTATGTGTGATGCATCCTGCAGCACACATAAAAGAAGCAAAATGCCATGGATGATTGTTTATGAAGAGAGCTTCTGCGTGCCTCTGAAGAGAGCTTGTGCATGCCATTCAGGAGAGGCTGTGCATGCCCCTGAAGAGAGCTTGTGCATGCACTGAAGAGAGCTGTGTGTGCCACTGAAGAGAATGTGTACATGCACTGAAGAGAGCTTGTGCATGCACTGAAGAGAGCTTGTGTGTGCCACTGAAGAAAGCTGTGTGTGTCACTGAAGAGAACTTGTGCATGCACTGAAGAGAGCTTGTGCATGCCCCTGAAGAGAGCTTGTACACGCACTGAAGAGAGCTTGGGCATGCAGTGAAGAGAGCTGTGTGTGCCACTGAAGAGAGCTTGTGCGTGTCACTGAAGACAGCTTGTGCATGTCACTGAAGAGAGCTTGTGCATGCCACTGAAGAGAATGTGTACATGTCCTGAAGAGAGCTTGTACATGCACCGAAGAGAGCTTGTGGGTGCCACTGAAGAAAGCCTGTGCGTGTCTCTGAAGAGAGCCTGTGCATCCACTGAAGAGAGATTCTGTATGCACTGAAGAGAGCTTGTGTGTGCCACTGAAGAGAGATTGTGTATGGACTGAAGAGAGCTTGTGCATGCAACTGAAGAGAGCTTATTCATGCCACTGGAGAGAGCTTGTGCGTGCTACTGAAGAGAACTTGTGCATGCCACTGAAAAGAGCTTGCGAGTGCACTGAAGTTTTTGCATGCCACTGATGAGAGACTATACATGCTGCTGATTAGAGCTTGTGCATGCACTGAAGAGAGCTTGTGCATACACTGAAGAGAGCTTGTGCATACACTGAAGAGAGCTTGTGCATGCACTGAAGAGAGCTTGTGCATGCACTGAAGAGAGCTTGTGCATACACTGAAGAGAGCTTGTGCTTACACTGAAGAGAGCTTGGGCATGCACTGAAGAGAGCTTGTGCATGCACTGAAGAGAGCTTGTGCATACACTGAAGAGAGCTTGTGCATGAACTGAAGAGAGCTTGTGCATACACTGAAGAGAGCTTGTGTGTGCCATTGAAGAAAGCCTGTACATGTCACTGAAGAGAGCCTGTGCGTCCACTGAAGAGAGATTGTTTATGCACTGAAGAGAGCTTGTGCGTCCACTGAAGAGAGCTTGTGCGTCCACTGAAGAGAGATTGTGCATGCCACTGAAGAAAGATTGTGTATGCAGTGAAGAGTGCTTATGTGTGCGACTGAAGGGAGATTGTGTATGCACTGAAGAGAGCTTATGCGAGCCACTCAAAGAGAATCTCTGTCTCTCTGTGTAGGATGCTTATTCTTGTCACTGAAAATATTTCACGCCTGTAAGAAGTGAGTTTCTTTGTTGCTGAAGTGACTTTCTTAATGTCACTTAAGGTAATCTGTGCATCTCTGAAAGGAGCTCATTGTTTTGCACACCAGTTGTAGGACTTGATAACACCAACATAACTTGTTAGTTGTTATTGGCAATAAAGTGAATTTGAATTTGACAGAGCCGTAATCTTAGCACAGCGTTGTTTTCACTCAACTTTGCAGCAGGGGGCAGCACAGGGTAGAGAATCTAGTACAGTAATGATTTATTGTCACAAGTAATGTCAGTGCTTTATTGCGCACAGTAAAATGTGTACGTTGTAGCTGGACCAAGCTTTATGGAAAAGTCACTTACACCATATCACAATTTGTCCAGGTTGTGGACACCGGCACTCGTTGGGGACCAAGATTTATTTTCCATCATCAGACCCAGAACATTAGAGAGAAAGGCAGAAAATGAATAAAGAAAGAGGAAGAGAATGATAGGAAAACAATGACAAAGGAAGAAAGCAGAGGGGAAAAATAATCTGCAAGACCGAGACATTGACTAGAGACAGGAAGTGTAGGGTGGTGGAAGGAAGGGGCATGAGGAAGAATGAAGACTAGGCAGCCTCGGTATTCATGAGATAAAAACATGGGACATGTAGAGTGATGGAAGAAAGTGACAAGAGGAAGAATCAAACTGGGCAGCCTCGGTATTCATGAGATAAAGAGACTGGGAGTATAGGAAGATGGGAGAAAGTGACAAGAGGAGGAATCAAGACTAGGCAGCCTCGGTATTCATGAGATAAAAACATGGGACATGTAGGGTGATTGAGAGAAAGTGACAAGAGATAGAATCAATGCTCGGCAGCCTTGCTATTCATAAGATAAAGAGTCAGGAAGTGCATGGTGATGAAAGAAAGGAACAAGAGGTAGAATCAAATCTAGGTAGCCTTGGTATTCATGAGATAAGGAGTCAGGAAGCGAAGGGAGATGGAAGAAAGTGACAAGAGGTAGAATCAAGACTAGGCAGCCTTGGTATTCATGAGATAAAGAGACAGGATGTGTAGGGAAATGGAAGAAAGTGACAAGAGTTAGATTCAATGCTGGCAGCCTCAGTATTAATGAGATAAAGAGACAGGAATTGTAGGATGATTGAAGAAAGTGAAGAGAGGTAGAATCAAGATAGGCAGTCTTTGTATATGGTATAAAGAGACAGGAAGTGTAGGGAGATGGAAGAAAGTGACAAGAGATAGAATCAAATCTAGGCTGCTTTGGTATTCATGAGATAAAGAGACAAGATGTGTAGGGAGATGGAACAAAGTGAAGAGAGGTAGAATCAAGACTAGGCAGCCTCGGTATTCATGAGATAAAGAGACTGGAAGTGTAGGGTGATGGAAGAAAGGAACAAGAGGTAGAATCAAGACTAGGCAGCCTCGCTATTCATGAGATAACGAGACTGGAAGTGTAGGGTGATGGAAGAAAGGGACAAGAGATAGAATCAAATCTGGGCCACCTTGGTATTCATGAGATAAAAACATGGGACATGTAGAGTGATGGAAGAAAGTGACAAGAGGAAGAATCAAGACTAGGTAGCCTCGGTATTCATGAGATAAAGAGACTGGAAGTGTAGGGTGATTGAAGAAAGGGACAAGAGATAGAATCAAATCTGGGCCGCCTTGGTATTCATGAGATAAAAACATGGGACATGTAGAATGATGGAAGAAAGTGACAAGAGGAAGAATCAAGACTAGGCAGCCTTGGTATTCATGAGATAAAGAGACTGGAAGTGTAGGGTGGTGGAAGAAAATGAAAGGGATAGAATCAAATCTGGGCCGCCTTGGAATTCATGAGATAAAGAGAAAGGAAGTGTTGGATGATGGAAGAAAGGTACAAGAGGTAGAATCAAATCTGGTTAGCCTTTTATATTCATGAGATAAAGAGAAAGGAAGTATGGATTGATGGAAGAAAGTGACAAGAGGGAAAATCAGGTCTAGGCAACCTTGGTATTCGACAGTACAGCAGTGTGCTCCTAAAAGACTAGGTAGCCTCGGTATTCATGAGATAAAGAGACTGGAAGTGTAGGGTGATGGAAGAAAGGGACAAGAGATAGAATCAAATCTAGGCCGCTTTGGTATTCATGAGATAAAGAGACAGGATGTGTAGGGAGATGGAACAAAGTGAAGAGAGGTAGAATCAAGACTAGGCCGCCTTGGTATTCATGAGATAAAAACATGGGACATGTAAAGTGATGGAAGAAAGGGACAAGAGGAAGAATCAAGACTAGGCAGCCTCGGTATTCATGAGATAAAGAGACTGGAAGTGTAGGGTGGTGGAAGAAAATGAAAGGGATAGAATCAAATCTGGGCCGCCTTGGAATTCATGAGATAAAGAGAAAGGAAGTGTTGGATGATGGAAGAAAGGTACAAGAGGTAGAATCAAATCTGGTTAGCCTTTTATATTCATGAGATAAAGAGAAAGGAAGTAAGGATTGATGGAAGAAAGTGACAAGAGGGAAAATCAGGTCTAGGCAACCTTGTTATTCGACAGTACAACAGTGTGCTCCTAAAAGACACACCTTTGGACCCTACCCAGTGTCCATTTGGGGGTGGACGCAGGCGTACGAGTACCACCACTATTTATAGAAAAGGGTTCCGGTACCCCCAACCCCTGCTGAGAGGTGTTATTGTATGCCCCAGCACTGCTGCTGCTTGCATGTGCAAACTGTGAATGCTATAACCTGGCCCCAGGATGTTTGTAAGCCTCCATCCCACTGGCAGCATCCATTTTACTTGTGAGAATGGCCCATGAGGGGGCTGTGTTTTAATATCTGAGGAACACAGAACGTGACATTATTAAACCTTATATTACTCAGCGAACGGTAAATGTGAAGCACTTTTTGCTTTGGAACAGTAGATGATCACCAGCAGGAAAAAATATGCATTAACACCAAGTTTAATATTTTAAAAGTACACCCACCACATTTATTTACTTACTAAAATCAGTTTAAAAATGTAATTCCAATTTTCCATGTCTGCTTCAAAATATTGCCACTTTCACCTTTGTCCGAGCACAGGTATACTTTGGTGTGTGGAAAAATACATCTGCAACATGTTCTTTTTCACATTCCGTTGGTTGATAATGTGAATTTCTTTTTGGAAGATAGACTCTTGTACCTTTGAATGCGAATTATTATAAAGGCATGGCACCACTGTGCATGCCTTTACTTCTGGTTGGGTTTGTGAATTACATAGGACAACCCCCCAATATCCCCCCATACTTTATTTTGGACCTATGCCCTGGCTCTATCCTTTTCTTGACAAATTGAGTGCTGTTTACTCAGGGGTGTAACTTGCTCAGTAAGATTGGGGGTGGGGGGGGGGGGGTGAGCTTCACATTTTCCATCAATCATACTGGCATATATTGTTAAAATACATTAAACAAAAACAAGCAGGATGCACGAGAAGGGCATAAGGGCAGTGGAAAGGGTCTGTAACGTTGATTGGAGGAGTACTAAATGAGAGAAAAACATAATATTTTGTAAATTAAGGAACATTTTCAAGGAGTTTCAAAACACAGAGGAAGAAGGTGAGGGTGTATTTTGTCTGTGTGTATAAATATATTCCTGATGAAATCTGACAGCCATCTCACCATACCAGACTGAAAGCACCTGTACCCAGCTATTTATAAGAAAATACATTTAATAGGGGGGGTGTAACACCCCAAACATCCCCCCACCCCAAAGCTATGCCCCCGTGCTTACTTGTGTGCAACTTTCAACAATGCTACTGCGATTAGCTGAGCTGTTACTTGTGGGACCACTAGAGGGAGCCCGTGTTTTCCAGACAGAGTCAATCAGCGCCAACATACTTCAGTTAAGGAAGTTCACCTTCTGGAATCTTATGCTTGGTACATGTTGACACACCATGTTGCAAGAGATGCCGGTCTCAGGCAGTTGCCATTAAATGTTTTACTAAACGCCCGGAGTCTGGTTAACAAGTCATTTGTATTTTTGCATTTAAAGTTTGTGGCTATTGCAAAGATATCTGAGGGTGAAACATACATGCCAATAGACCCAATTCAGGCAGGAGTCTCAGGATTTGTAAAGCCCAAAATGGCTTTATTTTGGGAGTTTCCCGCCTGAAATTGCCTCTATATCAATAGAAGTCAATGGAGGAACTGTACTCATTACAGTCTGTGTTTCTCCCCCGCTTCAGGGGATTTGTCAAGTTTTTTTAAACATTTTTTTACACACTTCCAGTTTCAGGTTTTATTTTTCTCAGGCTCTTAAAGAAAAGGCATGCTCACATATTAATACACATTTAGATGTTCCTCCGTGGAATTGTTATGTAATGTTAGCAATTTCAAAACCTTTAAGAAGAGTAAGCGGTTTTCGACCTAGGTAAAATTGTCTTTATTTAGATTAAAATGTGTGGAATTATTTACTAGGATAATTGTCTCAGTTTTTTGTGTTATATGTATTCATTTTAATTTTGTAGAGTTACATATTACCCGATTGAAACTTGACAAACTAAATTAGAAAAAGAGAACTCTTTTTACAGATTAATCACCGTGGGAGGGGCCGGTCAGCAAATCCCCAGAAGTTGGTGGCCTTCTGCAGGTTATGGCCTGCTGTTACTGTTGTGTTTTTATCCATCAGTCATAAGGGCTCAAGCCTACTTATTGGCCCGGCCTGGTGGTTTGGGCTACTAAAATATGTTTTTTGGGAGGAAGTCGAAGTGCATTAAAAACAGTACGGGAACTGTGGTGCTGCGTGAAGAGGGGGCAGGGTCAGTGACTGTGGGGGCGGGGTCAAAGGTGTGGCTCAAAAAAATTAATCTTCTGTGCTTTTTTTTAATCCTTCACCTTCAGGTAGCTACATATAAAATAACGTGCAACTCAAATAAAAAAATCTATTTTAAAAGTTGTTATTGGGAAATACTTTATAGTACATTATGAAGCCTCTATTAGGTAATGTAGTGCAGAGATCTGTATGTAAACAGACAGCCACAGATTAAAGCCTTTGCTGGTGCAGTGGAGAAAAGTGATTTCTGTATTTTTACTGCTACGAGGTCACAGCCTGTGACAGAAAGCACTGTAATTATGTAAGACGTTATTCTAAACTTGCATTACACATAGTATAAGAGAGACTACTTCAAAATGCGCAAAATGTTTAAGATAAAATGGTGCTTCCAAAATATAAATTTTAGTAATACCCAGAGTGTACGTTGGGCAATTTTGTTTACATTACTGTCCCTTCAACACCTCCAGGTGTGGGAAGCGTGATATAAATACAATTACATTTAAAAGAACCCTCTTCGCAGCCCAGTTGTTAACTCTTTGACTTACCTCTCAAAAGGAATAAATCTTTGTCATCACAAAGCTTTCTTTAAGTCATGAGGTCAATTAAAACCAGTACGGCTCCCAAGCATCCTTTACAGTTGCAGATTACCCTTTACATTTGTAGATTAACTCGTAGCACACATTTGTATTTTTTTCAGGCAAGCAGGCACCCTTGCAGGAAGGCTTGTTTAGCTGTCTGCCAGGCTTTGGTTTCACAGCACCGGAGGTCCACTGATGACACTTCAGCTGAGGCATTCAAACTGTCGGAATTAACCATCATTGTTTGGGCACATCATGCCAGCTTGATAAAGTGTTGCTTTCCTGCTTGCTTATCTCTTTGTGTCATTCACTGGCTGGGATGAACAAACATTATAGTAAATAATAAACTTGAGAACCCATAAAGGCTCATGATGACCCAGATATGGGCCTCCTGGGAGAACAGAGGAGCTCTGGAAGGAAGGCAGGAAGGAGGTGGCCTAAGGATTATTCCTCACCGTTGTCCGAGGAATGTGTGGTGGAGAAAACCTTTGCATTTCATACAGAGGCACTCAGTGGACCTGGGAAGGGCCTTTCATACATTACATTAAAGAAAGATATACCAGTGCGGTCCAGCTTCCATTAGAGGTCGGGTTCAGGGACCACCAAACCACTTTACTTAAGATCCACACTGTTGTCCCAAGGAAGGGATCAGATGCGAATAGATCCACCTGGGGCAGACCCTAGAGAGCACCATCCAAGGAAGAAAACTCCTACCATCTCAGGTAAACCCCTGTATTTTCCCTGTTCAGATTGTATTTATCTTAAGTGGGGAAAACTGTTGAAAGCTTGGGAGAGTGGAAGGGCGAAGAGCAGCTGGGGGGTCCACACTCACCACTGATAAGAACATCACTATAATCAGAGTTTGCTGACACCTGGGTGTCAGAACAATTCTGGGCTTGGAAAGGCAGAGCAGAGAGTGGATAAGCTGCCTGCTTCTTGCAGGAGATTAACTGGATGCCCATGTGTACCCAGGGAGTGGACGCCATTCTGAAAGTGTAAGAACAGCTGGCCCTCCGTAACCTCAGGAAGAGAAAAGCCGAAGAAGAGCTTCTCTCTGGCAAGACCAGTTGCCCAGTTTGAACTGGATGTGACTGGTTAGACCTTTGCTGGAAGTGCGTGGTTGACCCCTTCTCCCACTTTCTGCGTTTTGCTGTCAAAGGAGCTCTTTATGGCCGTCTAGTGCTCTCAGTGTTACCAGGAGGACCTTGCCCAGGGTTTAGACATTTCCGCTTGTTATGACAGAAGCAGAGAGACTGTCGGCCCTCTCTAGGAATCCACAGCGGAGACTCCCTAAAATAACTCTGTGAAAACCAGAAGCCATGAAGGGTACTAGTCTGGAAGAAGTCATTCATTGTGCCCTTCTGATGTAGCATGTGTGATGTGTCAAACAGCTGGGTGTGCTGTACTTTACTATCAGAAGTGAGAGTGACTCCTGGTGGACGCATGTAGGTAATGGGTGGAGCATCCTCTTGACTTGATAGTCATTTGAATTTTGTGACATTCTGAAAAAAAAAGCGCACAAGAAACCTCCCGAATCTAGCGGCAGCACAGGGAACAGAGTTGGAGATCTCAGCTGTGCTTCTTCTTTGGACAGTTATGGAATCCAGAGAGTTGATGGAAGCTGGATTAAAATTAAGATAAGCATGGGATATTTGCATAACCTCTTGGAGGTCTTGGAGCACATTGATGGGACATAAACCTGCATGCCTACTGTGGGAGAGTCTATAGTCCCTATGGAAATTCAATGTACAATGCTGCTGAAACATACAATGTAAAAAAAGCCTAAATAGGAAGACACAGAGGGGGTCATTACAACCCTGGCGGACGGTGTTAAAGCGGCGGTAAGACCGCCAACAGGCTGGGGGTCTTTTTTTTAGTATTATGACCATGGCGGTTACCGCCATGGTCATCCGCTGCTTCCCCGTTCCGCCCGCCATGGCGGAGACGACCGCTGGGCTGGAGACCTGGGACTCCAGCCCGGCGGCCGTGACAATACCGCCGCCGGTATTGTGACCCGGCTTACCGCCGTAGATTTCCAACGGTAGGAACCGCCATGAAATCCATGGCGGTAAGCACTATCAGTGCCAGGGAATTCCTTCCCTGGCACTGATAGGGGTCTCCCCCACCTGACTCCCTCCCCTACACCCCCCACCACCCCTGCCACCCCCCAAAGGTGGCAATGCCCCCCTCCCCACCCCGACCCCCGACATTACCTTACACATACACACCTGACACGCACGCAGGCACCACCAACACACATACACGCACACACACCGACATACAGGCCAACATCCACACACACACTCAGACACGTACACTCACATTCACACATTCACGCACACATCCATACAGACATACATACAGATAGACACGCACACTTTCCGAAACACGCAACACCCCCGCAAGCATACACGCACTCAGACCCCCCTACATACACAGACGCACACCCCCATGCACCCACACAACACACAACGCCCCCCCACCCCTAATGGATGATTGACTTACCTGTTCCGTTGATCCTCCGGGAGGGGATGGGAGCCATGGGGGCAGCTCCGCCAACACCACACCGCCAACAGAACACCGCCGCACAGAATCACAGGACGTGATTAGCTCGGCGGTGTTCTGTTGGCGTGGCGGTGGAGGTGGAGCAACCTCCACTTCCCCGCCGCCCGCAAGTATGGCTGTTGGCGGCTCTCCGTCGGAAAAACGACGGAGGGCAGCCAACGGTCATAATACGCAGAGCAGCAAACCGCCACTACTGGCGGTCTTCCGCACGGCGGTCCCTCTGCGGTCTTCTTAAAAGACCGCCAAGGTTGTAATGACCACCAGAGTGTGGAACCTGAAAAAATAACTTTAGAGTTGTGGGACTCCAACACTGAGCTCTCTTTGGAAGGCTGGTTGAGAAACTGGATCTACACTAGCAAGCTTTATATCTGCTTAATCAATAACTTATCTCACAGAGCCCCTACAAATAAAACCCTATGGATGCTCTTTCTCAGAGTTTGATTGCATTTACAGAACTTTCCAGACACCCTAATATGACCTTAAAAAAGTCAATAGTATCACATCTTCTGAAAGCAGGACTAATGCAGACCTGCTCTTTCTAGATCATACGTGTGATGCCCAAAAACATGTATGAATTGGCAAAGAGGAAAGTGAAAGAAATGCAAATGTACTTTATGTTGATGTATCCAGAGGAACAAGTGATTTCAGGTGGTAGGCCCACTCCTCTGCTCCCTTTCTGGAGTCATCAGAGTGTGAGGCAACTCACTTGAGTGATGACTATATATCCGGCAGTATATCAACCAAAAGAATGAGAAATCAGTGTCTCTGGGAATGGTACGTACCAGCAAAAGAAGTGGCGGCTCTTCAGCAAGGAATGAGTCGCGCCATTCTGCATATATTGTCTGTTGTTTATCAGCAATGGGAGCCCTCTGATACGGGTGCGTGACACTGGTTATTCCAGAGCACTCGCCCTTTGGCAGACAACAGAGGCGTGCTGTCAACGGAGAATGGGTGTCACACACAGACTGCTTTGGACATACGTGGAATTTATAGTGTCATCATGGTCCACTGATGGTTCAAGGGAAGAGGTATGAGGCGGTCGAGTTGGAGGCGTTGGAAGAGTTTTCTCTAACATCCATTCCAAAGGACGTCTTTCTGGGTTGGCCGGAGCTCAGTCCAGCTGACTGTCAGTGTCCCAGTGTTTCTGCACCTGAATATACGAAGAGCAGCGATACGGGAACTGATTTTAACACAGGTGGTAAAGCACTAGTGTTTTGGGACAGATAGAGGGCACAGGTGGAGCACTGCCTCCACCTTTTGCCCAGTAAAAGCAGGGTGAGGAGCATGCAAAGCTCCACGATTAGCCCAGGAGCCCGCCACAACCCCAAAACCTGCACACTTGGCACCGGCACAACAATTTGCTGTGGCCTCCCCAATCACATTTACCACCTGCTGAGGTGGTAATGTGAGCATCAACACCACAACAACTCAAGAAAACCTGTGTTTTTTTGTCCAGGTGATTCAAGTTCTGCAGGGTTAATAACTATTCTGGGGAGTTTAACTCATATTGGCCACAAAGTTAAAGTGTGATTCTGGCCTGAATCGCTAAGTCCAGCCCTGGTATCTCTTCCGAGAGATTACGGTAAACTCAGAATAAGAGCCAAAAAGATTGTTTCACATTCGCTCAAGCATGAAAAACGTATGGGTGTATAGCTCCTTAGATGTAATATAGCCTTACAGCCCGCTGCCGAGTGCTATACCAGTTGTTAAAGTCCCTGAACCCAAGTTATAGGCTCCAGCTGCCGGCGAGGGCCTTAAACAACTAGTATAGCCCTCGGTAGAAGGGCTATAAGCCTTTTAGAACATTCAATGGAGCTCTCAACATTCCAGTGTTCTAATAAAGCAGAAAGGAGAGTGATGGCTCAAGCAGGATCACATACTAAACATGTTCAGATAGGCCGAGAGTGCTGGATCTCCACTATTAAATCTTCAAGGGTCTTACTAGTATTGATCTTGGAAACTTTGAGAAAAGTGTGGCTAATACCTTCCTCTCTTACTTCTAAATCTTTGTAGTGTTAGCCACAATGTCTGTGAGCAGGTTAGGCGTGGTCCTTCCCTGACCAGCTATGGTTTTTTGCAGAACCAATCTACAAGATTGACCCAGAGGAGCCTTCACCTCATTCTATGCAAGGCAGAGGATATAAAAGCCACATCTTTCTAGATACAAAAAGGCTTTTGGAGTAGTCTTTGCTCTTTAGAACCATGTAGTAGGGGAATATAGGCCCTGTTTTCTAAAGGCTGTCTAGGCTCCTGCACACAGATCAAACTGCACTGGTGGGGGTGAACAGCCATGGGTCACTGGGATTTAAATTGGGGGCGTTTGCTTTTGTCATTGATAGTTGTGCTGCCACCAGAACCATTGGCGACATGGTACAGTTTAGACCCAATTGTAGATGCTGGTGGCAAGGATGGTGTCTCAGTAGATGCAATCACACCTTAGTATATGCAGAACATCTACAGTTGTCAAGACTGAATTCAGTGGGCACTCAAGGATAAAAATAAATATGCCTAAATCAATATTTTTTCCAGTTTAGGGAGGTCACTGCTAATCTTGCTACAGTGCCCTTGAATATGGAAACGTATGGGATTGGGATGATAGGCTGGCATGGGGAAATGACGCTGGAAACACAATTTTTTAGGGGGACGGGATGTGGTTTGCAGAAGTAGCACTATTGGTGGATTCAATACGTGAGACTTGATCACAATATTTAAACTGGAGACCTCAAGGAGGTTTGTGTCCAAAGTGCATGAGAAACTTATGGTGGAACACAAGCTCTGCAATGGGGAATTCCATGGTTTCCTTCAACTGAAAACTGCTGTTGATGACTACAAGCAGGAGCTAGTAGGAGTGAAGGTGCTCAGTTTTGGAGGCCAAGGTCTTTATGGGGTGGTTATTGGTCTCAAAGCTGCACCTCAGTTATCTCTACATAAACCAGACAGTTTGCCATATTTGTGTCATGAATAGGAAGGTGATGTAGGTGACATCAAGGACATGGAATCTTCCCAGACAGGCTTCTTTTTCGGCACACCTGAATAACCTTCATCAGCTCCGAGTTGATAAAAGGATATTGTTTAAGACTCTCATTCTCATGCATAGAGCTCTGAACCCTACTGGCCCTCACTACCTGTCTTCTAGGATTCATCACTACACTCCTCCTGGAACCTTGCCTTCCTCCCATGGCCATTTGAGTAAAGTACCTCAGGTCAGGTTGACTAAATCAGGTGGAACGTCTTTCCCTTTTCCAGGCCCTCAAGCCTGGAATCAACTCCTTTTCGAGCTGCGTCAAATCGAAAACGAGAAACTTGGTAGAAAACGACTTAAGACCTGGCTCTTCTTCCTCTAGCCTTTCACCTCCTAGACTTACTTACTTTCCATTTTAGCGGCAGGGCACTCTTTAGAGTAGGTGCGCACTCTATCAACTTTGCCATTCATTCATTCATGGAATTGAGGGAGGGAGTTACCACTGTACATCTTGGAGATAGCGATCAAGGCTAACTTGCATCCTACAAAGGGTCTACCCTGTTCACTGTAGACTATTTAAAAAATTATAAATATGATCATTGAAGAGTTTGATGTGTACATTGGCTCAAACAGACTTTTTAAAATACCATTTGGAATTGCTCTGAACTGGGCTTCTATGAGCAGGTTGTTAATTTTCCTCTTATGGGTGTGAGGCTGGGGGGTTGAGCTAAATCTCAAACGCACAGTCTCAGGTATTTGGAGGGTGGTTTAATCTACGTGGCACGGTAGGGCACAATGATGCTTAGCCTTGACATCACAAAAAAGCAGGTCCTGCTGGCAAAATCTGAAGTTTCATCTCTGTCCCCTGCACGCATGCAGGGGACAAAGATGAAATGCTTCAGCAAGCACGGAGCTGCTGTCAAAGCAACTCTGTGCTTGCTGAAGCATTAGCACTGCAAGGGAAGCCTTAAGACTTCCCCAGCAGTGCCAGGTACCCCGTAAAGGCTTTGTTTAAAGAATAACATTTAAAAAGTAGGTACCAAGTGGGGAGCCCTTTCGCGGCCCCACATAGCCTCTAAAGGGCATTGTAATAAAAATAAAACAATTTTTAAAAAAATTAATAATGGACCGCAGGGGAGCCCTTGAGGGCTCCCTCGCGGACCCACATAGATCACAAATGGCTAAATACTAAGAAAAAATAAGAAAATCCCCATATATCAGTGTGAAAGTTGCAGACCTTCACACCAAGCTATGGGGGTTCAAGTCCAGCTGGACTCATCTCCTTTTTTTTTTTTTGCAATTTAATAAAAAATATATACTTTTTTTGAAAATGTATTAAATATATTGTTTTGCTAAATCCAACAAAAATATCTCATTCTATGTATATGAGAAAAAAACTCTCTCTTTCTCTCTCTCTATCAATCAAATTCTCCACCTCACACAACCACTTAGACACTTAGGCACCCACTCAGAGACCCACTCAGACACTCACGCACCCATTCATAGACTCATTCAGACACTCACGCACCCACTCACAGACCCTCTGACACCCTCATGCAGCCACTCACAGACCTGCGCACAGACTGACACATACACATTAAAACACTGATGTACGCACTCTCACACCCAAACAGTCAATCTGACAGCCACTCTCACTCCAAATAACCCTCTCACACCTATTCGCACACCCAGAGAAGTTGCGGCTAACTCCCTTCGTGCGTGGCGAAAGGGCTGTGCACAGCGTGGGTTTGGATGGTTGGGGGGTGTTGGCCGCAAGGTCCTGCTGCAGGACAGGTATTGCGGGCAACCTCCTCTGCACATGGGTGAAGGGCGTGCACCGTTGGGTGCTCATAGGGAGTTGGCCGGAGGCCAGGCCCTGTGGCCAACCTCTGCCGAGCATTGGCCAAAGGCCGTGCATGGCGGTGGTTGGATTAATGTATTGTAATTTAAATAACTATACATTTAAAAAAACATAGAAATTCACTGAAGAAAACAAAGGTTACAGGGAAGTTATAGTTAGGCTCACATTTTAAACGTATAAAACCATAGAAATTCACCCGCCATAGTTAGAATTACCTCAAGTAACTATAACTCGTTCCCTAAAGTAACTATAACTAACGCCCTTGCCATGTACTGCAAATTACCCCACAAATAGCTGCAATCATGCCACTTTCATAACATCATTGATAATATCAATGTAATATTTGCAGTAAAATGTTTGATGAAAAAGCTGTGCATGGCGGGGGTGCAAGTTATAGTTACCTTCGGGCACAGATAGCTGTAAATGTTGGGCCCTAACTGAACCGGCACTTAGGCAAACCTGCATATCTTTGAAAACTAGAGAACCAGGGGAGTCCAGGGCTGCATGACTTGCATGGCTCTCACCACTTTGTTTTACCCAGAATCCCCTGCAAAGCTCAAACGTTGTCCAAAAAACACATTTTCCTTGCATTTCTGAGAGAAAAAGTCCTAGAATCAGCAAGCAGACACAGGGGGTGATTCTGACCGCGGCGGACGGCGGTCGCCGCCCGCCACGCGGTTCCCGCCGAAAGACCGCTCCGCGGTCAAAAGACCGCGGCGGTCATTCTGGCTTTCCCACTGGGCTGGTGGGCGACCGCCGAAAGTCCGCCCGCCAGCCCAGCGGGAAACACCCTTCCCACGTAGACGCCGGCTCAGAATTGAGCCGGCGGTGTGGGAAGGTGCGACGGGTGCAGTTGCACCCGTCGCGAATTTCAGTGTCTGCTAGGCAGACACTGAAATTCTTTTTGGGGCCCTCTTACGGGGGCCCCTGCAGTGCCCATGCCATTGGCATGGGCACTGCAGGGGCCCCCAGGGGCCCCGCGGCACCCCCTACCACCATCCTGTTCCCGGCGGGAGAACCGCCAGGAACTGGATGGCGGTAGGGGGTGTCAGAATCCCCATGGCGGCGGAGCGCGCTCCGTCGCCATGGAGGATTCTCAAGGGCAGCGGAAAGTCGGCGGGACACCGCTGACTTTCCGTTTCTGGCCGCGGCTGAACCGCCGCGGTCAGAATGCCCAGCGGTGCACCGCCAGCCTGTTGGCGGTGCTACCGCCGACCTCCGCCATGGCGGTAATTACCGCCAGGGTCAGAATGACCCCCACAGATTTCCTACCACCCAGCATTTTTCCAAGTCTCCCAAGAAAAACTGTGCCTTACTTGTGTGGATAGGCCAAGTGCCCACGACATGGAAGGGCTCAAAACATATTGAGGAGACATCAAAATTATCTATCACAAAATGACCTGGTTTTGCAAGGAGGCACCTGCATTTTAGATCTTGGGCTCGGCAGCCATCTAGGAAAACATACCAGTCCCAGGCATTTCTGAAAACTAGACACCCGGGGCTGTCTAGGGATGTGGGGCTTGCATTGATCCCCCAAAGTTTTTTATATCCACAATACCCTGCAAACATTAAATAAAAACATTTTCAGTGGATTTCTGTGACGTAAACTGCATGAATGTGCAGGGGTCCACAACATTTCTAGATTTGAGGTAAGCAAGGGATTCTGAGTAAGAAACTGTTGGGGGATCCAAGCAAGCCACACCTCCCTGGACTCCTCCGGGTGTCTGTTTTTCATTTTTCAGAAATGTCTGGGTTTGGTAGATATCCCTTGATGGCCACCAAGCCCAGCACCAAAAACACAGGTGCCCCCCTTGCAAAACCAGGTTGTTTTGTGATAGATAATTTTGATGTCTCCACAATACGTTTTGGGCCCTTCCCTATCACAGCTGTGATTCACTAGGTGCCAGCTAAGCTAAGTCCAAAATCTAGAGCTACCAACATTAGAAAAAAGGGTCAGTGTTAGGTGGAAAATTGGGATGAGTCCATGTTGCACCTTAGGTAGTTTCCCATCTCAGCCACACAAGTGAAGTACCATTTTTTTCGAGAGACCGGGGGATTGCTGGGTGCAAGGAAGTTTGTTCCTACCTGCAGATTGCAGAGCTTTCCGACACAGAATTGTGTGGTAAATGTGTTTTTTAGTCAAAGTTTGAGGTTTGCAAGTGAATTTGGGTCACAAAATATGATGAGAGCCACGCAGGTCAACCCATACTGGATAACCTCAGGTGTCTAGTTCTGAAAAATGTACATGGTCTTCCTCTCATATCCCCTACCTAGGTATTGAACTAGCCAACACACTTGTAAGAACTGCCAACAGAAGCAATGCTGCCCTCCTTAAAGCCGTAGTAGCAGATCTGGAAACCTGGAGCAAACATCAGGTATCATGGTTGGGGGTTGGGAATAGTGGTAGCAATTAAAATAACAACCCTACCACACATTCTATACATTTTTCAAATGATCCCCGCCGACTAAAACACTAACCACACTGCAATCAGCAATTCTAAAATGGGACCGGAAACCTTTGCGCATACCACAGAAAATCCTGTATCTTCTGAAGAAGAAAGGGGGACTGGCGGTCCCATGCCTTTTGAAACACTATCAAACTACCCATCTGCGATTCATAATAGAATGGAGTTGCCCATACTCTGAAAAGCACTGGTGGTTATGGATCAAGCGGTCGCGGGTTCCCTTTGTTTGGACGGAACCGTGGTTACCACGCAAACATAGGACCATGGGACTATGTTCTTCCCCCATCACTAGCACAACACTTCGTGTCTGGGACTCAGTCGCTATTAAAAGTAGACTTACATCCTTCCCTTCCTCCATGACACTGATCTGACTTTGCTCTTGTCTGAATCTAGAACGCTTTCACAGATGGCATGCCGGAGGATGCAAATGAGTAGTGAGCTTATGAGATTTAGATGGCATTATTCCTTTCGATCGCCTACAAGAAGACTATGGGCTTACAGAGGCAGTCAGAATGACATATCTACATGTTGGACACTGCGTGCTTCAGCCAACAGTCAGACCCCTAGTAGCAAGACCACTCACAGCATTCGGAAAATGGTTAACACTTAAAAAATATGATAAGTGATTGATCTCTGAAATGTACACGCTTCTAACTGCCATAGCACAGGTACCCAAAACTGAGGAACAACGAAGGTGGGAGGCCGAGATAGGGAGAGAACTGGCAGAAGAGGAATGGGGAGACATACAATATAGGGCTCTCCATACCGTCTATAGTGCGTCGGGCACAGAAACAGTCTACAAAATTGCCTTGTATTGGTATTATACACCAGCGCAAGTTCACGCATAGAATCCTTCCAAAACAGAGGCCTGCTGGAGAGGATGCGGTAATACGGGCACACTGTTACACTTATTATGGCATTGCCCCAAGCTGAAGTGATACTGGAGTAGCATCTTAGACGAAATAGACAAAGCATTCCACACAGAGATCCCTAGACAGCCAACATATGTTATACTTGGGTTATCTAACCCACTTACCTTCCCTTTATGATCACTCAGAGGTCGTCAGATGGCTCTCGCCCTTAAAACTGCCCATCAGACTATACTGTCACACTGGGGCACGGATAGAGTCCCACACGTCGAGGCTACATAAACTATGGTACTTGCTGAGGATGGAGAAACTCTCCCTAGCAGCGGAGCAACGGACGGCAGACGTTACCACCCTATGGGCACCCTTTATACATACCTTGTCTACAGATTTCAGTGAAATCACATGCCCCACATATCTAAAAGTCCTTAAAGTTCTAGGGTAGAACATGGGACTAGTACCTCATGCCCAAAGCTACACACCTATCCGCTGAGTGGGGGAGGAGGCTTGACAATCTCTTCAATTAACACACCGGGATATTGATAAGGGGGTGAACACATATGGGCAAAACGGGGAGGAGACACATTTTATTTTGTGTTGTTTTCCTGTTGGTTATTTCAAATACAGTGCTCATTCTGATTGGGTACGCTGCCGGCCTCCGGGGTCTGGCATCAAAGCTGTGTTACATTTATCCTGAGTACTACTGTCGCTGCTGACCGGAAAGGTTGTAGGCATATAGCCGTGTTCTTTTTTTGATCCAAAAATGCCAATAAACAGAATTGATCCATACAAAATGTACCAGTCGGCTAGGTTTCCCTATGTGCCGACAGAACTATTGTCCAACATGTAGAGCTACCCACATTGGAAAAAATGGGTCAGTGTTCGGTGGAAAAATGCAATGCATTGATGTTGCGTTTTGGCCCATTTCCTGCCGCAGGCAGTAGGCCTACCCACAAAAGTGAGGTACCATTTTTACTGGGCTACATGTGGGAGCATAGAATAGTAGAACATTTGTTATTACCAAGTGGATTTCGCTGCATTTGTGCCTGTTAAATGTAAGCCATTGTGTAAAAAAGATGACATTTTGAAAAATTCCCTCCAAATCATATTCTAGTCCGGGTACCTACAAATTCAGAGATGTAGAAATAACCACTGCTCTTAAACTCTATATCTTATGCCCATTTCAGAAATACATAAGTTTCCTTGATACCTGTAGGAAAATGCCTCCTTGGCATGGTTACCCCCTAACTGTTTGCCTCTTGTTGATGCTAGTTATGATTGAAAGTGTGCTGAGGCCTGCTAACCAGGCCCCAGCACCAGTGTTCTTTCCCTAAACTGTACCTTTGTCTCCACAATTGGCACACCCTGGCACTCAAGTAAGTCCCTTGCAACTGGTACCCCTGGTACCAAGGGCCCTGATGCCAGGGAAGGTCTCTAAGGGCTGCAGCATGTCTTATGCCACCCTGGGGACCCCTCACTCAACACATGCACACTGCCTCACAGCTTGTGTGTGCTGGTGGGGAGAAAAAGACTAAGTAGTCATGGCACTCCCTTCAGAGTCTCATGCCAACCTCACACTGCCTGTGGCATAGGTGAGTCACCCCTCTAGCAGGCCTTACAGCCCTAAGGCAGGGTGCACTATACCACAGGTGAGGGCATAGCTGCATGAGCAATATGCCCCTACAGTGTCTCAGCCAATTCTTAGACATTGTAAGTGCAGGGTAGCCATAAAGAGTATATGGTCTGTGAGGTTGTCAAACACGAACTCCACCGTTCCATGATGGCTACACTGAATACTGGGAAGTTTGGTATCAACTTTCTCAGCACAATAAATCCACACTGATGCCAGTGTGAGATTTATTGAGAAATGCACACAGAGGGCATCTTAGAGATGCCCCCTGCATGCCAGCCTAACTGCTAGTGCTAGGCTGACCGGTCTCTGCCAGCCTGCCACTTCCAGACTAGTTTCTGGCCACATGGGGTGAGTGCCTTTGTGCTCTCTGTGACCAAAAACAAAGCCTGTCCTGGGTGGAGGTGCCTCACACCTCCCCCTGCAGGAACTGTAACACCTGGTGGTGAGCCTCAAAAGGCT
This sequence comes from Pleurodeles waltl, assembly GCF_031143425.1. Lineage (NCBI taxonomy): Eukaryota > Metazoa > Chordata > Amphibia > Caudata > Salamandridae > Pleurodeles > Pleurodeles waltl. The sequence goes on along the minus strand of NC_090447.1, from coordinate 1,490,605,980 downwards.
CAAGCCTGGTGTTACAATGCCCCAGGGCACTCCGGCTAGTGGAGATGCCCGCGCCCCGGACACAGCCCCTACTGTTGTCAGCAAGTCCGGAGGAGATAATGAGAAAAACAAGGAGAAGTCACCCTCCAGCCAGGACAGCCCCTAGGTGTCCTGAGCTGAGGTGACCCCTTCCTTAGAAAATCCTCCATCTTGCTTTGGAGGATTTCCCCCAATAGGATTAGGGATGTGCCCCCCTCCCCAAGAGGAGGAGGCACAAGGAGGGTGTAGCCACCCTCAGGGACAGTAGCCATTGCCTACTGCCCTCTAGACCTAAACACCCCCCTAAATTTAGTATTTAGAGGTGACCCTGAACCCAGGAAAACAGTTTTCCTGATGACCTAAAGAAGAAGAAGGACTGCTGACCTGAAAGCCCCACAGACACGACGGAGACAACAACTAACTTGGCCCCAGCCCTACCTGCCTGTCTCCAGACTCAAAGAACCTGCAACAGGGACGCATCCAGCGGGACCAGTGACTTCTGCCGACTCAGAGGACTGCCCTGCAACCCAAAGGACCAAGATACTCCTGTGGACAGCGGCTCTGTCCAATCTACAAAGAAGAAACCATCTTGAAAGGGACTCCAGCCTCACTCCGGAAGCGTGAGTCCCTAACACTCTACACCCGACGCTCCCGGCTTGTGTCCAGAATAACCAACACTGCAGCGAGTACCCCCAGGCAACTCCCACGATGTGGACACCCTGAGACGACCTCCCTGCACCCCCACAGCGACATCTGCAGAGAGAATCCAGAGGCTCCCCCTGACCACGACTGCCCCGGTAACAGAGAACTCGGCGCCTGGAAGAAGCACTGCACCCGCAGCCCACAGGCCCGAGAGCAACCAACCACCGGTGCAGGAGTGACCAGCAGGCGGCCCTCATCTTTGCCCAGTCAGTTGCTGGCCCGAGAAGCCCCCCTGTGCCCTGCCTGCATCGCCAGAGTGATCCCCGTGTCACTCCATTGATTTCTATCTAAAACCTGACACTTACTTCGCACACTGCACCCGACCGCCTCTGTGCCGCTGAGGGTGTATTTTGTGTGCCTGTTTGTGACCCCTCCAGTGCTCTACAAAACCCCAGTGGTCTGCTCCCCGAGGACATAGGTACTTACCTGCTAGAAAACTGGAACCGGAGCACCCCTAGTCTCCATAGGCGCCTATGTTATTTGGGCCCTACTTTGACCTCTGCACCTGACCGGCCTTGTGTTGCTGGTGCTGGGTGTTTGGGGTTGACTTGAACCCCCAATGGTGGGCTGTCTATGCCCCAGAGATGGAACTTGTAAGTGCTTTACTTACCTGCTAAACTAACTTGTACTTACCTTCCCCAGGAACTGTTGATTTTTGCAGTGTCCACTTTTAAAATAGCTTATTGCAATTTTTGCCAAAACTTTGTACCTTACTGTTTTACTTCAAAGTTCCATACTTACCTATGCCAAGTACCTTACAATGTATATACTTACTTGAATTCTGAATCTTGTGGTTCTAAAATAAATTAAGAAAATAATATTTTTCTATATAAAAACCTATTGGCCTGGAGTGCGTGTTCTCATGTATTGCTTGTGTGTGTACAACAAATGCTTAACACAACCCTCTGATAAGCCTACTGCTCGACCACACCACCACAAATAGAATATTAGTATTATCTATTATTGCCACTATCAACCTCTAAGGGGAAGCCTTGGACTCTGTGCACACTATCTCTCACTTCGAGATGGTATATACAGAGCCAACTTCGTACAATACCCATTTTTCACTCTGCCTATTTTGCTATAAGAATTGGTCCATACTTGGTACTCAATGAAAAACCTTTGTACGGTGCAGTTCAGTTGTTGGCTCTGGGTAACTTGGGTTCTTGGAGAACCTACAAACGCTTTACATCCCCGCAACCAGAAGGGTCTAGTGGACATAATGGTATATTGCTTCTATCAATCAGCCATTGAGGCAAAAAGTAAAAGGCGAAAATGTTGTTACAAATGCCAGTTTTTCCTTCTCATTTTCAATAGTTCTTTATTTCAACAGCTATTTTCCTTGGGAAAACCTTGTGGTATCTACACATATGAACCATTGCTGAATTCAGGCTTTTGTCTAATTTTCAGAATTCTATAGCTTTTCTGGATCACCCATGGGTTTTACAGTCGTTACCACCACAAACTGGAATTAGGCTGAGTGCGGAAAAAATAGGGAAAAAATGCTACATGTTAGAAAAATGCTAAAACTGTGGTACAAAGTTAGGTTTTTTGATTCAGCTCTGAACATTCCTGAAAGCTGGGAAGATGGTGATTTTAGCACAGCAAACCATTTGTGGATGCCATTTTTAGGGAATAAACAGCCATTTTGAACTGGAGCACTTTTTCTCTATTTTTCTCAAAAACTCCAAATGTTGCTATATTTTGCCTATTGTAGGGGAATCTACAAACCCTGGGTACCTTTAGAATCCCTAGGATGCTGGAAATAAAAGGACGCAAATTTGGTGTGGATACCTTATGTGGAAAAAAGTTATAGAGCCCTAAGCGTAACTTACGATAAATAGCCATAACAGTGCTCAGCACTGGTCGGTAAAAGGCCCAGCACCTAAGAGGTTAAGGCTGCTCGGGAACACATTTTAAAGTACTTTCTGCTTTTCTTGGTATATTAAGTTGGTACCGAATAGAGGAAGAAATACCAGCTTTAGGTGATTTTCATACTTTTTGTACCGGCCGGGACATTAAAATACGAGCCACGCCGGAGGAGAAACGGCCATGGGGTAACACTAGTGGCCATGGATCTGACTTTAAAATGGCGGCTCTGACACAAAATGGCAGATCTGACACTAAAACAGCTCTGGTTGCAAGATATCTGCTTGTACATGAGATGGTGAAATTTTGTAAACCTTGAGGAATGAAGTCTCTCTGAGTCAGCTCTTGACTGCCTTCCAACTAATTAAGGCTAGGTTTGTCGTGCACATTCTGATGTAGTCAGCGTTTCCTTCACAAAGGTCTCCGCTGTGCAGGAGGGAAGTGCACAAACCGTTCCAGGGGCGTGGGCCCAGCTGCTTCCAATGCCTTGGAAGAGAGGTTTGGTAAAATGCGCGCTTTGTTGAGTCAGTGTTGTTGTGGTCTTTCAAAATGGCGCCTCCCTTTATTACACTCTCCGGCGCTGACGTTTTGTGGGACCCCTCCCCTCTTGCTTCAAAGCCCCAGGCGAGACCCTTCTATAAACAAGCCCAGTGTTTCAGTCTTGGCCAGGCAGGACATGAAATCATTTTGGGACTGTGGCCAACGAACACAATGAATTCTCCCTCTCGGAGGTTGGCAGGTTTTTCAGAAGGGGCCTTTTTTTGCAGTGTGAGGTGCTGTGCAGTCAGACTCAATGCCCTGCTTCAGCAGTGTTCATGCACCAAGGGTCACCAGCAGGTCGGAGGCTAGAGAGCATATTTATAGCGCTTATTCTGTAGGATGGCTGTATCAAAGCGCTGAAAATCATTTTAAACAAAGGACTCATACAACTTGTGTTTCATCAATCATTTTCCTCATAAAGCTAAGTGACTCATATACGAGGCCCTAGCGCCACACTGCGCCACGGAAGCGTCATTTTTTAGACGCTATGGTGGCACAGTGTGCCAGCCCATGTTTACAAGGCCACGCAAAGCCACCTTGCGTCGCTTTTCATGCCCTTGTAAATATGGACCCCTTTCTCTCATAACACTGCGGGAATGGAGCATTCCATCTGTGTTAGTTGGGGTGCTCCCACGCAACACCCATGGAGCCCAAAGGAATCTGATGCATTCCCCGATTTGCAAGTCAGGGAGTGCGTCAGATTCCTACGCCATCTCAAGGGTGGCATAAGAATGACGCAACAGGGGGAAATACCTTTATTTATCCTCTTTCTATATGTGCTGCAGAAGCCAGCCTACTCTCCCCTCTCAGGAGAGAGCAATGGAAGCCACCCTACTCTCCCCATTCAGAAGACAGCAATGGAAGCCACCCTACTCTCCCTGACTGAGGAAAGAGCAGTGGAAGCCGCCCTACTCTCCCATCCTAGGAGAGAGCAATGGAAGCCGCCCTTATAGTGGAGAGCAATGGAAGCCACTTCACTTTCCCCTCTTAAGACAGGGCTATGGAAGCCACTGTACTCTCCCCCTCCAATCTGAAAGCAATGGAAGCCACCCTACTCTCCCCTCCTAGGAGAGAGCAATGGAAGCCACCCTACTCTCCCCTTGTAGGGGAGAGCAATGGAAGCCACCCTAGTCTCCCATCCAGAAGAGAGCAGCGGAACGCGCCATACTCTTCTAGGAGAGAGCAATAGACACCGCCCTACTCTTCCATGCCGAGAGCTCCCCCTATTGCGTCAGTATGTCCAGGATATCAGGATAACCTGTGTCATGGTGGTGGAAAAAAGGCCTCTTGATCTATGCTTTTTGGGCACGCATAGAATTTTTCAAATGTGATCTCCAGCAATTAGTTGGTCAGTAAAGCACCAGTATTTTTCCCTTTCGTCCTCCTCCACGGTATAGTGTACCAGTGATCAAAGTGGGTAGGGAAAGAGGGAACAACATTCCCAAGCTTTATGCATTTGATTAAAACAGTTCCCATTTCACATCTAAAGGCTGTGTGGCAGCCAGTTTAGGTTTTTATTGTTAGCCTCTGATATTTGTCCTTTTAATGGAAACCCATAATTAAATTGCACCAGGTACAGTCAGCATCTTACTCAAAACATCACTTTGGAAAGCACTGTAAATGTTTAAATACAATCTTTCTGCAACAGTCCATTTATACTGTGTGCAACCTTTTTATACTTTGTGTAATGCATTTTTAAACTAATGACTCACATATTCGCAGTGCTTGCTATCAAAGGCTTGGATCTCTTAGCACTATAGGTAGACGTCACTATTTCCCCAGTGCACTGACCAAGGTTCAAACCAGAGACCGTCAGAATACACGCACTGACATCTGAAATTATTACATTAACCGCATTTCTCATAAATAAATGTAAGTTGCATTTATTTTCATTTAAGGCGTGTGCATTATATTTTACGATGCAGTTACCTGTTGGTGAAAGGCCAACAAAATAGTTATAAAATATTTTGTGTTTTTTAGCCATATCTGTGACCCCGCCCCCAAACTTGCTGACCACGCCCCCTCATTGCACTCGTATCACAGTTCCCATACTTTTTTTATGCACTTCGACCGCTGTAGGGTACTGTATTTGGGATGATTACCCCTACATGCTGTGCTGGGATGAACAGAGCTTTTTTCGCTAAGTGTAATCTCTTCCCTACCCATACAAACCTGTTGAGTATTGGTGGGATATTCTCTTTAAAAAAAAAAAATAATAATTCCCAGCGTTTCAGAAACTAATACAGCAAACTTTGCATTAGGGCACAGAACATGCAGCAAACAATAAATACTTAACTATAAAGTAGGCACACCCACTTTATTGGATATTCTCAATCGTGCCCCTTGGTGGTTGCCATATGGATAGCCACTGTAGGAAAGTAGGATCTTTCTGACATGGTTACTCCCACTTTTTGCCTGGTGTCATTGTGTTTTGACTGAAGTACACTGGGACCCTGCTAACCAGGACACCCAGTGTCAGTATTCTTGCCCCTAAATTAAGTTAGTATGTACTTTCTACACCCCACAATTGGCATACTGGTGTACCCCTGTAAGTCCATGATCTATGGTACTTAGGTGCCTAGGGCATTGGTACACCACGGGTCCCCCATGGGCTGCAGCATGTATTGTGCCACCCATGGGAGCCCATACAAACTGTGTCTACAGGCCTGCCACTGCAGCCTGTGTGAAAAGGTGCACGCACCTTTCACCCCAGATATTAGGTTTACCTTATATAGCAGTCACTGCACTTTGACCCTATGAGTCACCCCTAAGGCAGGCCTTCGGCCCAAGGACAGGGTGCATGGTTCTAAGGGTGAGGGTACCCCTGCACAAGCAGAGGTACCCTTATAAACCCCAGGCTCAATTTTCTGGCCTTTGTAGGAGCTGGGAAACCATTTTAAGGTATGTAGTGGACGCTAGTCATCATAAGATGCCCAACTACATAATGGTTTCACCGAACCTGGTCATGTTTGGTATAAATAAATGTTGGAATCATGCAACTACACCAGTTCCAGTATTAGGTGCATGATACCATGTACTTTGGGTGGTCCTCAGAGGATCCCCCATGTGTGCCTGTTCAGCTTTGGAGGGTCTGATTGCAAGCCTCGGCTGCCGCCGACATGAGAATCTGTTCTGCCCTCCGGCTGCTGAGCTTAGCTCGGGCAGGGGAAGCCAGAACAAATGATTCCCTGTAGAGAAGAGGTGTTACCGACTCTCCTTTAGAAATAGGTGTCTCTGGGCTCGGGGTGCAGCTGAGCGCCACAAGGCTGCTTTGAAGGGCACATTTGGTGCCCTCCTTGCAAAACTGGTTTCTGCCAGTGCAGGAGACCCCAGGCTCCCGCTCTGGTGCAAAACACACAAAAGACAGGGGAGTACTAGCTCCTCCCCTAATGGGGTGTCTACAGCTCTACCAGGTGGGCACTCGATTCTGCCATTTTGGAACCAAGATGAGCAGAGGCCCCTGGGAACATCTGACCAGTCAGTCCAGTAGAAGAGCGTCCCTGACCCCCTTGATAGATGGGTCTCCGCAGTGGTCATCCAACCCCACTTCCTGGGTTACTTAAGGCATCCCCTGACGGTGGGACCCTAGATTCATCTTCAAGACTTCGCCTGCGACCTGGACACTAGATGCTGTTGCATTTGCCAAGACTTGTTGGTGGTCCTGCTGGCCACTGACCCCTCTGCATTTCGACAACTGGCGTGGGACACATTGTGGATGACTCCTGGGATCCTTCTGCATCACCTGGACGCCACAGCTGCATTTTTGGGACAACCGTACATCAGCGAAACATCCACAAGAAAGGTGGGCATTGCCCTCCTGCACCCCTTGGGCGACTCTAGGTGCCTGGACTCTCTCACCTCTCTCCACAGGAGCTCCTGGTCCAGAATCCATGCCTGGGTTTCACCAGCTTGGTCCACGGGTCCATGCAGCAGCTGGACAGCTGAGGTGCCCCATTGACTTTAATGGGGTGTTCTGACACAATTTCACCCCTACGCATCTGGGCTCCCTGGTGAAGGTACTCCACTTTTCTAGGTATCCTCCTGTGCATGATGCCTGGTCTTCTGAGGGCTCTCTGAGTTGCTGAGTGCCCCCTCTTTCTCCCCCTCCTGTGTAGAGGCCACCAGGTCCCTCCTGGCAAGCCCTTACCTCCACCAAAGTTGGACAGTTGGACAGTGAAACTGCCAGAGTCACTTTAGTCCCCCACATGTGTTGCTGGATTGACGCCTGTCATCTGGAGATGGGGTCCAAGCCACCGGTCATCGCTGCAGAGAGGTGCCTGCTGAAGCAGGGAATTGACTCCCTCACTCCACGGGAGATTCCTTCGGTACTTCTGGTGCAGGCTGAAGGCAGGCAGCCCTCGGAGAATGCACAAATTGGAAACTGTTGCAGTTGCTGGCAGGAGCTGAAGTTACAATGTTGCAGAAGTCGTCTTTGCTTCTTTGTTGCAGTTTTGTAGAGTTCCTGGAGCAGTCAGCGATTGATCCGTCGGTAGAACATGAAGTAAAGGATGCAGAGGATTCCTGCTGGAGTCTTGCAATCCGAATCTGATGAAACACCCAGAGGAGAGACCCTAAATAGCCCTGAGAGGGGGATTGGTCACCTAACCAGGTAAGCACCTACCAGGAGGGCTCTCTGACATCACCTGCTGGCACTGGCCACTCAGATGCTGCCAGAGTGCCCCACCAACTTGGAATCCAAGATGGCAAAACCCAGGGACACTCAGGAGGGGCACCACCCCTGTGGTGGTGATTGACAGGGGAATGGTCACTCCCCTTTCCTTTGTCCAGTTTAGAGCCAGAGCAGGAACTGGGGGTCCCTGAACTGGTGTAGACTGAATTATGCAAGGAGGGCACCATCTGTGCCCTTCAAAGCAATTCCAGAGGCTCTGGGAGGATACCCCTCCCATGCCTATAACACCTATTTCAAAAGGGAGAGGGTGTAACACCCCTCTCCTAAAGGAAATGCATTATTCTGCCTTCCTGGGATTGAGCTGCTCAAGCCCCAGAAGGGCAGTAGCCTGTCTGTGAGGTGGCAGCAGCTGGGGCTGCAGTGAAAACTTCAGACGACTGGTATGGCAGTACCGGAGATCCATGATGGAGCCCCCAGAGACAATGGGATTGTGCAACCAATACTGACATTAGTAGTGGGGTACAATTCCCAGTTGTTAGACACCTTACTTGGCCATATTCAGAGTTACCACAAGGAAACTGTGCATAGGTATTGACCTATGTACAGTATACACTTAAAATGCTGTCCCCGCACTCACGAAGTCTGGGAAAATGGGCCTGGACAACGTGGGGGTACCTCTGCTAGTGCAGGGGTACCTTCACAAACAGGTACTTTTCACCCAGCCTTCAGGGTTGGAAGACCTGACATATAGGTGACTTGTAAGTGACCTGGTGCAGTGAAAATGGCTGTGAAATAGTGCATGCACTATTTCACTCAGGCTGCAATGACAGTACTGAAGAAGCCTTTGTATGGTCTCCTTATGGGTGGCAAAAGAAATGCTGCTGCCCATAAGGATTCCCTGGAACCCCAATGCCCTGGGTACCTATGTACCATATACTGGGGGCTTATAAGGGTGGTCCAGTGTGCCAATTTGGAGTGAAATATTGAGTCAGTAGACTGTAGTGACACATTTAGAAAGAGAGAGAGCATGAGCACTGGAGTTCTGATTAGCAGGACTCCAGTGACAATTTAGAAAACAGTGAAACATACTGACAAGCAGGCCATAAACCGTAAGCACTGGGCTCCTGACTAGCAGGATCCCAGTGACACAGTCAAACAAACATTGACATTAGGCAGAAATTGGGGGTAACATGCCAAAAAGAGGGTACTTTCCTACAGTATCACACAGCAGTGAGGCAGTATAAAACCACAGTGAGGCAGTATCACACAACAGAGAATCAGAATAACATCACAGTGAGGTGGTATCACACAACAATGAGGCAAAGTCACACCACATTGAGGCAGTATCACACAACAATGAGGCAGTATAACATAATAGTGAGGTGGTATCACACAACAGTAAGGCAGTTCAACATCACATTGAGGCAGTATCACACCCCACGGTGAGGGACCATAACACCACTGTGAGGCAGTATAACACCACTGTGAGGCAGTATCACACCACGATGAGGCAGTATAACCCAACAGTGAAGCAGTATAAAACCACAGTAAGGCTGTGTCACACAACAGTGAGGCAGTATAACACCACAGTGAGGCAGTATCACACAACCGTGAGACAGTATCACACCAAAGTGGGGCAGTATCATACAACAGTGAGGCGGTTTAACACCACAGTGAGGCAGTATCACACCACAGTGAGGCAGTAGAACACCACAGTGGGGCAGTATCACACCACAGTGAGGCAGTAGAACACCACAGTGGGGCAGTATCACGCCACAGTGAGGCAGTAGAACACCACAGTGGGGCAGTATCACACCACAGTGAGGCAGTAGAACACCACAGTGGGGCAGTATGCCACCACAGTGGGACAGTATGCCACCACAGTGAGGCAGTAGAACATCACAGTGGGGCAGTAGAACATCACTTTGAGTGAGTATTTGTGGTAATACAAAATCTGCCAATACTGGACAGGGGGAGAGAAATACACCTGCTCTCATCAGAATGTCTGTTAGAGGAATTACCATCTGTAGTGTTTTTTTGGGGGGGGGTTGGGCAGTTTTATATAGCGTGAACTCGACCTGAAGGTATTGGAGCGCATTACATTAGCACCAATTACATTACACAAGGACACATTCATTTTTGGTAGTCACGAGGAGATTAAGGCCCTCATTATGACATTGGCGGTAAGCGCCGCTTATCGCCATGCTGACTGCCGCCAACATACCGCGACAGCGGCGGTATAGCGCTACGCGTATTATGACCCACACATAGAAATTTGCCACTATACAGACACACACACAAGTCCGCCAACCCAAAGGTCAATGATAAAATGGCGGTACCAAAACCCACACCGTTACGCCAACAGAAATACAGCCGCAGAATTATGACCCACGAATCACCGCGGTGGACATTCAACCGCGGTAAACCATTGGCAGTACAGACCGCCGCGCTCAAAATACACACATACTAACAAAACAACACCACATTGGACAATTCAAACTATACACACCTGACACACATACACACACCTAACCCACACCAATATAAAACACACACACACGCTACCCACAACCCTTAATGAAAAAAAAATTGACAACTGAGAGAGAGACAAGCCAGGAGCACCCACTGAATCAGAGCCACAAAACACCATCACCCATACACCATCCACGCACCTCACAGCACACACCCCAACACATCACCCCACACACCCTCACACACACCACTCACACTACACCCATGGCACTACAAAGACACCCCAGGATCTCAGAGGAGGAGCTAAGGGTCATGTTGGAGGAAATCATCCGGGTAGAGCCACAGCTATTCGGATCGAAAGTGCAGCAGACGTCCATTGCTAGGAAGATGGAGCTATGGCGGAGGATCGTGGACAGGATCAATGCAGTGGGACAGCACCCAAGAACAAGGGATGACATCAGGAAGAGGTGGAACGACCTACGGGGGAAGGTGCGTTCCGTGGTAGCAAGACACCAGATAGCTGTACAGAGGAGTGGCGGTGGACTCCCACCTCCTCCCCCACAACTAACAACATGGGAGGAGCAAATCTTGGCATAATGCATCCTGAGGGCCTGGCAGGAGTAGCAGGAGGACTGTACTCTGGTAAGTCAAATCTTTACAACTTAATCCCCCCTACCTGCATGCCATCACAAACTCCTACCCCTACCCTCACCCCATCACTCCACCACCTCACATATACCCCACCATCACAACCTACCCATCCCAATACCAAGCCGTGCATGCTACACCAATGCATGGACCCCCATCACAGACCTGCAAGGACACCCATCACCACAGCATGCACACTAGTGACAATCACTTAGCCAACCAAATCACAACTCACACAAGCCAAAGCTGCCTTGGTAATAACAACCATAGAGGGAAACATACCCTTGCACAAGATGTCACACGCCGAAACAATAACACTGCATTTACATCCCCACAGGACCCCCACAACTTCACCGGAGAGGAGGTGCCAGCAACATCCAGTCCCCCCAGGAGAGGCCCACAGTGATGACAGCAGCTGTGCACGCCTGGATCAGGATGACCAACCTGACCCATCAGGGACCTCTGGACAGTCTGGGACCCAGCCACACTCCCAAACCACCACAGAGCCTCCCCCCTCAGGAAACGCCACCACAGCACCCACCCAGCAGGCCCATCCCTCTTTCCCCAGGACACATCAATCAGCAGTGTGTCCACCACTACAGGGACCCCAGGCAACCCCACAAACACAGGACGATCAGGGACCTGGGGTCAGTGGCAGTGGGCACACGGTTCAGGGGACAGAGGCACAGGACAACAGGGAAGCTGGGAGGACTGCTGTGCGACAGGGGGAGGACAAGCGCAAGGGAACCGACTCTCCACGAGGCACTCACCAACATCCTGGGAGCATACCACCATTCCCAGGAGACCATGGGCCAGATACCTTCCAAGCTGCAGGAGACCCAGCGGCTGCAGGAGGGACAGTACCTGGGGATCAGGGAGGACCTGAGAGACATCCACACCACCCTGGTCACCATTGCAGGGGTGCTGGCAGACATGGCCAACACCAAGAGGGAGGCAGTGGCACACCAACAGGCCCCTGACACTAGCCACACCGACGAACAGCCCACCACCTCCGCTGATGCTAGTGGACAGGAGGCCCCGCCACTGGAATAACAGGCCACCAGCACCCCACCCCCTGCAGAAGGAGAACCACCCCGCAAAAGGTCCCTGCGATCCAGGCAGAAGCCAGAGAACATTGCCAAGACCCCCGCCAGGAATTAAGACTCTCCTGAATGTCACCCTTGTGTCCCACTCTGTCACCCTGTCCACCTTGTACTGCCATTGCTCCCCTTCCTATGTCCCCTTGTATAATGCACCTCTAATACAAATAGACTGGACTCTATCCTGGACATTCCTCCACCATCAACCCAGCCCATTGCAATACACCCTACACTTATTGTCACAGAAATAAACACCCTTGGAACTAATAAAAGTATGGAGTCTGTCAATTGATTGAAATGTGTATTAGTTTAACAAGCTCTAAACATTGCAATTCAAATGTACAGTTACATATACATAGGTATGACCTGTAGTGGGCAGCCGTAAGCACACCAGGCGCCAGAGAGGGGCAAAGATATCTGAAAATAGAGATGCCAAAGGGTACAGTAAGTGGCCATAGAAATCGGAAAATCAGGCTGCCATGTACTATGTCCAACACAAAACTGCAATGGAAGGTGAAGTTACAGTGTCTTACCTGTGTGTCACTGGAAGTACTGTTGAATTATAGTAGTTCTGTTGTCCACATTCTCTTCCTCTGCCTCCTCTTCGTCACTGTCCACAGGCTCCACCGCTGCCACACAACCATCTCCAGCCTCATCCTCCTGCAGAAAAGGCACCTGGCATCTCAAGGCCAGGTTGTGCAACATGCAACCTGCAACGATGATCTGGAACACCTTCTTGGGGGAGCAGTACAGGGATCCACCTGTCAGATGAAGGCACCAGAATCTGGCCTTCAGGAGGCCAAAGGTGAGCTCAATGATTCTCCTTGTTCGCCCATGTGCCTCTTCCCTTGTCCTGGCATTCCTCACTGGGGTCAGTAGCCATGAAAGGTTCGGGTAACCAGAGTCACCTGAAAATATCGAGGGATACCTGTTAACCAGACACTCACCCTTAGGGCCAACCCCACACCCATATACCTACTTCAACTGTGTGGGGACCATGGGCTCACCTATTAGCCACACCCTGTGCCTCTGGAGTTGAGACATCACATATGGGATGCTGCTATTCCTCAAGATAAAGGCATCATGCACAGAGCCAGGATACTTTGCATTGACATAGGATATGTACTGGTCCTCCAAACACACCATCTGCACATTCAGAGAGTGAAAGCTCTTTCGATTTCTGAGCATCTGTTCATTTCTCCGGGGTGGGAAAAAGGTAATATGTGTACCATCAATAGCACCAATGATGTTGGGGATACGTCCCATTGCATAGAAGTCAGCCTTCACTGCGGCCAAATCCTCCACCTGGGGGAATACGATGTAGCTGTGCATGTGTTTCATCCGGGCAGACAACACTCTGGTCAGACGTTTGAGAACATAGGCTGTGACATCCCTGATGCCATGGCCACTGTCGCTTGGAAGAAACCATTTGCCAAGAAATGGAGCACTGACAGGACCTGCACTAGAGGGGGGATACTTGTGGGGTGGCGGATAGCTGAAATCAGGTCTGGCTCCAATTGCGTACACAGCTCTTGGATTGTGGCCCTATCAAGTCTGTAGGTTAGGATAATGTGCCTGTCCTGCATTGTCGCCAGGTCCACCAGGGATCTGTACACGGGGGTATGTCTCCATCTTCTATTCATCCTCAGCGGTTGAACTCTAGGGTGAAAAACAGTGAGCAGATGATCATATTCAAACACATACTCAGATTTATATGCTTTTCTTTTTTACAGAAACAGTATGTTGACGTGTAGGTCCGTTGATGTGCCTATGTCTGCTGTGACGCAGTTAGGTGCCATGGCCTGTGACCCCCTGAAATGGCGGCCGCCTGACCTGTGAGGAGGGACAAGTGGAAATTAAGTATTTCCGCTGGTGTTGTGCACTGTTGCGGGAGGCGGTCGATGACAGCCGTGCAACATGGCATTGGTTATCATTGGGGCTTACGGGTTCCAGGAGCCAATGGTGATGTACGCCGGCGGTGATGGTACGCACCGCCCCGGACGTGACCGCCATTTTCTATCTGTTCACTCACTTGCTACCTGGCCTTCAACAGGAGAGGACCTAAACTGCAAGTGCCGCTGTGACCTGTGACCTGTGTCTGGAAGCGACCATGGCTCGAGTGTCTGGGGAAAGGGCCCCTGCCTTCACTTAGGAGGAGTTGTAGAGACTGGTGGATGGGGTCCTACCCCAGTACCCTTTACTTTATGGTCCTCCAGACCAACAGGTGAGTACACTGTGAGCACGATGCGTAGTGCATGAATGTATGGAGTGCTGTGTGTGTAAGCCTCGTGTAGGGGGGGCTGAGGGGTCCTGGGCAGAGTGCTGCATGTATGGTGGTCAATGTATGTGCGTAAGGGGATGGGAGGGATATGTTGGGCCATGAGTATAACAGTCCAGACGGTATGAATTATACCTTTTCTGCTGTGTCTTTTTCTGCAGGTCAGCGCCCATCAGAAAAAAGGTATTTGGCGTGCCATCGGCAAGGAGGTGTGGACCCTGGGGGTCTTTGACAGGCGGAGCACCCACTGCTGCAAACGGTGGGAGGACCTGTGTTGCTGGGCAAGGAAGACGGCGGAGGCCCAGCTGGGGATGGCCTCCCAATGAGGAAGGGGTGCCCATCGTACCCTGACCCCCCTGATGTTCCGCATCCTGGCGGTGGCCTATCCGGAGTTGGATGGGCACTTGAAGGCATCACAGCAGCCACAAGGAGGTGAGTACAGATTCAGAATCATGACTTTGCGCGCATTAAGGTGTTACCTGGGTGGGGGATGTGGGCTGTGGGTGCCCCTAGGCCAGGGCGAACATGGCAGGGTAGATTCCATGATGGGCAAGCTCATATGCACTCTAACCCCAGTGATGTTTGTGGGCATCTACTACTGGGCAGGGTCCTGTGGGTTGCAGGTGTGCAGCTAATGGTGTTAGGCATTGTACCCCATGGCCTGGTGACTAGCATTGTAACTGGTAGTGCATGGCCTAGTGCATAGAGCTGTTCCCTGTGAGTTGTGTACGCCAACAGAAGTGTTGTTGCTGGCATTGACCAGGTCTATCCTCTGCCTCTCTCACCCCCTTTTTGTTTTGTCACCCTGTCCTTGTGTGCATCAGAATCATCTGGCGGAAGGAGAGGCACCCGTGATGGAGGGAGCTACATCCCACACGGGCCTGGAGGCCGAATCCACCGACGGTGAGGGTACCAGTGGGACGGAGGGCGAGGGAAGCACCACGACGGAGACAGGAGTGGACAGTACCGACAGGGACTCCTCCTCCGAAGCTCCCTGGCGGTGGCAGACACCTCTGTGCCCACCCCAACTACAGGTACAGCCGCCATCCTACATACCAGCACCGCCCTCCCAGCAGCCCGTCAGCGAGTTTCCTGTGCCCGCTCACCCAGGAGGGTGGGCATCTCCTTCGCCCCAGGCACCTCAGGCCCTGCCCCAGTCAGCCCTGCTGCCCTCAGTGAGGAGGCTATTGACCTCCTGAGATCCCTCTCTGTTGGGCAGTCAACCATACTGAATGCCACCCAGGGTCTAGCAGGGCATTTGCAACAAACAAATGCATACCTGGAGGGCATTCACTCTGGCGTGGCGGCCCATCATAGAGCATTCCAGGCTCTGGCCAACTCAATGATGGCAGCCATTGTCCCTGTCTCCAGCCTCCCCCCTCCAACATCCTCTACCCAGTCCCAATCCCTTCAACCCCAGCCTATCCCAAGCACACCTTCAGACCTGCATGCACCCAAATCAACACACAGAAGTGCCCCAGGCAAACACAAGCACCACACTTCATCCCATAGGCACTCACACAAGCACCATTCAGATGCAGACACACCAACATCCACTGCCGCCACTGTGTCCCCCTCCTCCTCATTGTCCACCTCCCTCCCAGTAGTGTCTCCACTCACACCTGCATGCACTACATCCTCATCCACTACCTCCATCACCTGCACACCTATCACAAAACGACCCTTACTGGCAGTCACCACCCCACATCCATGCACACGCCCCCTGTGTCCTCTCCCACTGTGTCTGTGACCCCTCCTCCCAAAGTACACAAATGCAGGCATCAGATACCTAACAGCATCCACCTCACAACAGCATCCAGCCCATGCACCTGCACCCAAACACAGCAGACAGACACCTCCTACAACCACTCCCTCTTCCTCCACTCCCAAACCTTCACCCTCTTCCAGCCCCAGTGTCCCTAAAAGGCTTTTCCTCGCCACCCTTGACCTTTTCCATGCCCCTCCCCCCATCCTTCACTTAGGGCCAGGGTGGGCAGAACCCAGCCCAGCACCTCAGCCACCCGGTCCACGGCCACTGTAGTTTCTGCAGCTACTGCAGGTGTGAGAGGCTCTAAGGAGGCACCCGTCAGCAAAGCCAGTGTGCCAGCACCACCTGCCAAGGGCAAGAAGGGGCCGCCATCTAGCAAGGGCAAGAAGGGGACACCAGCCAGCAAGGGGAAGGAGGCACCACCAGCCAGCAAGGGTAAGAAGGGTACACCAGCTGGCAGAAACAAGGAGGCATCACCATCGGCCAAGGGCAGGAAGGGGACAACAGCTGCCAAGGCCAATGTTAAATGAACTGACGACGCAGGCAGGATAGATCTTGTGCCTCGGGATGGACCAGCATCTGGGCAAACAACACCAGTCATGGCACTTCAGCCATCCAAAGCTGCAGGGGAAGGGCTGGAGCCTCCTCCCACCACTGACAGCACCACCACCTGCACCGCGGCCAGCACTGCCACCTGCACCGCCACCAGCACCGCCACCAGCACCACTGGCAGCAGCCCCAGTGGGCAGCTGTCCGAGGCTGCAGGGGAAGGGCTGGAGCCTCCCCCCACCACTGACAGCACTGCCACCTGCACCGCAACTGCCACCCACTGAGCAGCCGTCACCGCCGGCAAGCAGTGTGTAGTCGTGACTACATGAGCTGCAGTGCGTCCTGGCCCCTGCAACACCTGTATGTGTGACACCCAGGTGAGAGACTGTGACCTTGCACCAACCAGGATGAAGCACACTGGGCACAAGGCCCCCTCCAGAACCAGTGGAAGAAGCCATCCACTCACCCCATCCTTGCCAGGATGAAGCACACTGGGCACAAAGCCCCCTCCAGAACCAGTGGAAGAGGGCATCCACTTGAGAGACTGTAGCTTTGCACTCCCCAGGACCAAGTAGTGGGCAAACCACCCACTTGAGAGACTGTGGCTTTGCACTCCCCAGGACCAAGTAGTCCGCAAACCCCCCACTTGAGAGACTGTGGCCTTGCACTCCCCAGGACTTGAGAGACTGTGGCTTTACACTTCCCAGGACCAAGCAGTGGGCAAACCACCCACTTGAGAGACTGTGGCTTTGCACTCCCCAGGACCAACCAGTGGGCAAACAACCCACTAGAGGGACTGTGGCCCTGCACTCCCCAGGACCAAGCAGTGGGCAAACCACCCACTTGAGAGACTGTGGCTTTGCACTCCGTAGGACCAGGCAGTGGGCAAACCCCCCACTTCAGAGACTGTGGCCTTGCACTCCCCAGGACTTGAGAGACTGTGGCTTTACACTTCCCAGGACCAAGCAGTGGGCAAACCACCCACTAGAGAGACTGTGGCCTTGCACTCCCCAGGACCAAGCAGTGAGCAAACCACCCACTAGAGAGACTGTGGCTTTGCACTCTCCAGTTCCAAGCAGTGGGCAAACCACCCACTTGAGAGACTGTGGCTTTGCACTCCCCAGGACCAACCAGTGGGCAAACCACCCACTAGAGAGACTGTGGCATTGCACTCCCCAGGACCAAGCAGTGGGCAAACCACCCACTTGAGAGACTGTGGCTATGCACTCCCCAGGACCCAGCAGTGGGCAAGCCACCCACTTGAGAGACTGTGGCCTTGCACTCCCCAGGACTGTGGCCTTGCACTCCCCAGGACCAAGGAGTGGGCAAACCACCCACTAGAGAGACTGTAGCTTTTCACTCCCCAGTTCCAAACAGTGGGCAAACCACCCACTAGAGAGACTGTGGCCTTGCACTCCCTAGAACCAAGAAGTGGGCATACCACCCACTTGAGAGACGTGGCCTTGCACTACACAGGACATCGCAGAGGGCATGTAGCCCCCTCCATGAGCAGTGGCGTTGTACCATCTTCAAGCTGAAGTGCCCCCCCATTCCCTGTCCCCCTGAGGTGCCTGTGTGTTTCCGACCTGATGCTCCTGCAGTGTTCTCTCCGTATTGAGGCAGGAGTCAAGTGTGGCCTTGGCCTATGTGTTATGGCCCTGTGGGCCACGGACATTTTGGAGTGGGCATTGTCCCTCCATTTGTATAGATTGTACATACTGTTAATTGCTTTAAGGACGTATTTATCTAAATTTTTACTATTACACTCAATTTAATCAATTCCTTAGTCCTTTTGTTATTACTGATGAGTACGGGGTGGATATGGAATTTTTTTGCATCTGTTTGTGTGCATGGTGTTGGGGGCGTTGCGTGTTGTGTGTGTCACTCTCTTTTTTCTCCCACCCTCCCTTGTGTGCTAGGTGCGGTACTCACCGTGGTCGTCTTTGCCACCGTTCGTGTTCCTGGTGTAGGAGGAGGTAGACCAGCATTGGAAAAATGTGCAGCTCGGGCTCCATGATGTTGTGGTTCTTCCTTGAGTGTCGAGAGATGAGTTGTGTCCCTTCTGTGTACTGTTTCCGCCATGCTTTTGATGCCATTGGTACCGCCCCAGAAAAGCTGGCGGATTGGCCTCTCGTAATAGAGTGGGCGGTACATTGTCTCCCACCTGGCTGTTGGCGGTTACCGCTGCGGTGCATGTTGCCACCGCCGTGGTGGTCGGAGTGTTAAAGTGGCTGTCTGTGTTGGCGGTTTTCGCCATGGTCATAATTTCATTTTTTTACCGCCGGCCTATTGGTGGTATTACCGCTGCTTTATCACCGACCGAGGTTGTATTGAAGGCCTAAGTGATTTGCCCAGGATCACAGGATGTTGAGCTGATGCCGAGACTCGAACGTGATTTCCCCAGCTACAAAGTCGGCCGCTCTGGCCTGCCACACCACAGGATGTCCGTGGTAATTCGCTGGGGGGTGTATACACTGGTGCAAGATTTATTTACCCACCGACGGATGGATATTTGTAAAAAATGACTGTGAAAATGTTTATCACTACCTCTTGATTCAATGCCCAAACTAACAAATCCAGGGCAGGCTGCAGCAGGCAATGTTTTATTATTTTCAACATGCCTGGGTGTTTTCTTCTTTCAAAGCACACTATTTGAACTATTTAGTGTCTTTCTCACGCATGTCTAGTTTCAGACCCTCTATGTCCAGGAACCTCTGACACTCCTCGCCCGAGGCCCACGTTGTGTTCTGTCCCCTAAGCTCACAAGCGTTCACACACGCACTCATCTTTCCCTGCAGATGGCTTGTGCTAAGATGAGAGATTCAAAGGTTGAGCTACTTAGGCCCATATTTATACTTTTTGATGCTGACCTGCACTAACGCAGTTCAGCGTCAAAAAGTTTACCGCCGGCTGGCGCCATACCAAGATGCCGTCCGGGTGTCATATTTATGGTATGATGCTGGCCTGCAGTAAGGCCCGGCTAGCGTCATAGAAAAGGATGCTAGCCGGGTGGGGGAGTCATAGGGGGAACATGGGGTTTAGCGTCAGCCTCTGCCCAGACTAGCATCATTTTCTGATGTTAGAACCCCATGGACATGACTCCTGTCTCAGTTAAGAGAGGAGACATGCCTCCCAGCCCAATGGCCATGCCCTGGGGACAAATGTCCCCTGGGCATGGCCATTGGGCCCAGTGCCATGTAGGGGGGCCCAAGTTAGGCCCCCCCTATGGCACTTCGTAAAATAAAAATAAATACTTACCCATACCTACCTTTCATACCTGGGATGGGGTCCCCCCCATCCTTAGGTGTCTTCCTGGTGTGGGTGGGGGTGGGTGAGGGTGTCCCTGGGGCCAGGGAAGGGCACCTGTGGGCTCTTCCCATGGTCTCTGACCATGGAAAAAGGCCTACAGGTCCCCTAACGCCTGCCCTGACCCAGACGTTAAATAATGGCGCTAAGCAATCTTAGCGCCATTATTTAAGGCCACCATCCTCCGTGCAAGATTTTAGCACGGGGGCAAGGTAGGTTTCCACGTTCAGAAAATGACGTAAACTCCATAACTTTGGCACTAGACGTGTCTAGCACCAAAGTATAAATATGGAGTTAGGTTTGCGCTGAATTAGCGTAAAAAAAAAAAAATGATGCTAAATCAGCGCAAACCGAGTTTAAATATGGGCCTTAGGGTGCAAGGCTTGCCAGATAAGTCTCACCACACGCTGACAGTGCTTAATTTGAGCCGATGGTTTCCAGTGCGGGTCACCAGCACTTATTTTTCTGCCTCGAGCATTTACTGTGAGCAAAACGCACTTTTTGGAAAGACGGAGGAAGAGAAAAACGAAAGAGCGTTTCAAGGGAGAAAGCAAAAAGCTGCAAGAGTGAGCTGAAAGGGCAGGGAGTGGCTGTAAATGGAGTGAATAGGCCCAAGATGACTTCAGGATTACGCTGCCTCAGTATTCTGTGCTCCCACATTTAATTGCAACAGCCGCGTGTTTAAGAGGAGAGCTTTGGGCACCGGCGCGTTTCTATTTACAAATTAAGCCCTGCCATTTCCTAGTCCAGCCTAACTCTGCTGAACTGCCAATAAAATAGTTGATTTGCTTTTCTTTTTTTTAATTATACCACAAAGCATTTAAAATATGGTGTGCGTGTGTTGTTTTTGCAATTATGCCTTAAAATATTGCCACCTTTACGTGCACGCACCAGTCCATCTTTGAATGTTTTTAAAAAAACAAGGGGCATAGTTATGAGACCCTTGAGCCACTGTTGGATCACTTTTCATGACGCTCTGGTGGTACAAACCTTTAACTCACATCTGTGACCGCACGCAAGGCCGCTTTGAGTGGCCTCATAGAAATAGAGTAGGGCAAGGCAGCGCAAATCGCTGCGATGCCGCACTCTGCCGCAGGAAGACGTTCCATGGGCATTGAGGTGATTATTTCAACTAACACTCATAGATTTTTTGATACATCTTCAGATTTACAAGCCCTGTAAACCTCAGGATGTGCCAAAAACTTACATCACCCCAGCCCCTCCCCAAGTGAGGCGCAGCAAGGAGAAATATTTGCATTTCTCCTTGTTTTTCCTCTTTCTGTGTGCGCTGCATTCTGCAGACACACAGAAATAGGAAACAACCTCTCAGGATTGTTTTGTAAAGGAAGGTGTCCCTTCCTGCACAAAAACAACCCTGCATGCAACGCAGGCACCCTAGCACCACGGTGCCAGGGTGCCTGCATTGGTGCTAGGCAGCCAAAATGGCACCAGCGCAGTGGGACAGGACAGGAATGCACCGTATTGCAGAGATAAGGCACTTTCCTGACCTTTCACTTTGACGCAGGGCAGTGCAGCAAGGTGACATGCGCAAACTGCGCTACCCTGACTCAAAAGCCCGTAAATAAGGGCCCGAGTTCACAGATGTCCATCTTAGCGCACCGGGCGAGCAGCGGAGGGGTACATGAATTGGTGATAGGTAGAACAGAGGGGAGCAAAGAGAGGACCAGGGTGTGGGGCGTGAGGGATGCATAGGTAATGGTCAGCAGAGTAGGATGCAGTAGAGGAAATCCTCTCTCATGCACTGGAATGCAAGGACTTCTTGGGAGGCATAAGAACACAGAAACAGCACTGAGCAGATAGGATTAGGGAAGGGACAACCTTCTGCAGGCTGATCTAAGATGTGATTGACAATGCATCGAGCCAATGGCTGGAAGAGGAAGATCCCAAAAATGCAAAGAACTGAAATGGGCTGAGCCAAAACCCTAAGCATATGCTAAAGTTTTGGTTACAATTGCTATGTCGTAGACTCAAAGCTAAAGCTGCCTATATGCAAGAACTAAAAATTATATCACAGTCAGTCCTGTTGGTGTTGCCGTAGATTCTTGTAGTTGCTGTGGCTTCATTATTTAGGGGTCATGCCACTAATACTGCTAGACCTTGAGGTGTCAGACAGCTGGTGGGCTGCACACGTCTGCTCCAGAACTCAGATAGCACATGTTTGTCATCCAAGACTGGAAGGTCTCTGAGACTTGAGACTGCCTTCTGTATCTGGGAGCCCTAGGAGTTCAATCCACTTTCTGGAGTCTCAACCCTAAGGAGGAGGATGCAAGCACCAGGAGGAACAAGCATCCTAAGAAGTTCTTGACCAGAATGGTCTTCACCCAACATTTTGGACTTTGAAGGACCAGGGAAGCCGCTAACAGTAACTTTGAGGTACCCCCAGTGTGTTTTACCCCAGTGATGAAGGAATCTAATAATCACAACAGTCCATTTCATAGATATTGGACCTTTAAAGAACTCAAGTATTTCAAAGACTTCTGAAAATGCCAACCACTAACATCAAGTACGAAGGTACAGGCCTGTTGTAGTCCCCGGTAGTTCTGATCCTAACCCCAAACTGAGCCAGGTTCATGGAACTGAGGGACTGAGGGAAAGTAAAACATTCCAGTGGCAGCCAATGGAAAACAGTGATAAACTGACCTAAACAACACTGTTGGGATATTTTGGTATTTCTTAAAACTTTCCAAAAGAGGCACAAAACAATAGTGGTTGTGAAAACCTGGACCCATTAGTATCACCCTCCGCTAAACACATTATTCTGAGCTCTTCTAAGTGCCTAAAGACTCCTATATTAAAGGTTTTAAATGCCGAAGGCAGCTTCAGGGTAAGGCATAGGGCAGAAAGCTCAAGGGAATGACCTTGGCCCACCTAGACCATGAGACATGAAGTTACTCAATGAACTTGGGGCGCCTCCCACCAAAAAAAGGCACCTTGATATTTCTTTGAGTGGAGGGGTCACATTTACAGACTTCCTATTTACATTGTTCTTCCTACCTTAGCTGCTCTGCCATTAAAGGGTTGTTTATTTCTACCAAATCACTCTGACCCACAGTTATGTGTACTGTGTGTGATAATCAGCTGTGTTATGTTGTTCGTCTGTGATCCCTGTACCATAATTGTTGGTCTTGTCTTTTGTGCTTATATGTTCCCCCACCCTTACTGCTCCACTCCAAAGGGTTTTTATTATTTGGAGTGTGTCAGCAGGGCCCTATGATGAAGCATGCCACAAATTGTGGGTGAGGGCCGTTTTTTCTCACATTTTTTGATTTTTGGGAGTTTGACCATAGTTCTTGTCCTTTTTGTGTGAAGACATGTTGTAGCTGCTCTCAGCCTTCTCCTTTAAGCTAGCCAAGGCCGGACTGCCCTTACCGGTCTCCTGGTGTTTCCCCGGGAGGCTGGAAGGGTGTGTGGCTGCCTTTGTTGCTGGGAGGCTGTTTTTTTAGCATTGCAACAGTTTTAAAAGCACTGCAGAGTTCCTTGTATATCCAACAGTTTTCAGGCAACGATAAAAGTGCCAAGATCACTCTGGTGATTAATGTACCTGCTGAAGAGAGATGGAACGTTTTGTCTAGTGGCAGCTTTGACTCATCTAAGGTAGCGCAGAGGGTTAATATAATACGCCTGCTGCTAAGAACGTGTACTATGCAGATTACAGAACAGGATTTTATGTACACAGCTCAGTGGGATACTGCTTTTGTCACCACGCTCCTTCTGCTACTGTGAAGTTGATACACTACATTCATAATCTTGCACAATGAGCTGTGAACTGCCATCAAAGAGCTGCATGCAAACTGCATGGTACAGATTGGAAAGCTATATTTTTTCCCAGTCTTTCATTGTCCTAATTTTGCTTAAAAGGGTCTCTTTGGGTAGAAATACATTCTTATCAGTAAAGTCAACCATAACCACTGTGTTACATTCTAAATCCTACGTTTATGCTTCCTCAGACCAAGCACTCTTAAAAACAAGGCTACCAGTATGTATGACGTGAATTCTGTACCTTGTAGTCTCCTTTGTCTTATATAACGTTCCCTATACACTGATTTACACATGCATGATTTGTTGTCTTTGTATGTGTTTGTGATGTAAACAGTGCTTAATTTGTAAATAAAAAAGTGCCAGTGCCCAAAGCTCTCCTCAGAAACACGCGGCTGCTGCAATTAAATGTGCGAGAACGGAATACTGAGACAGCGTAATCCTGAAGCCATCTCGGCCCTCTTTAATCCATTTACAGCCATTCCCTGCCTCTTCACCTCACTCTTGCAGCTTTCTCTGATTGTGACTCTTTTCCGTTTTTCTCTTCCTCCGTCTTTCCCATATGTGTCTTTTGCTCGCAGTAAATGCTTGAGGCAGAAAAATAAGTGTCGGCCCTCGAGAATTAGTGCTGGTGCTCCGCACCGGAAACAACAAACACAAATTAGGCACTGAATGTAAAGTGCTCCGACATCCTACGCTGGTAAGAGAGGTGCTACAAAACAAATGAAATACCTGTGAGAGAGGGGCTATGGAGAGGTGAGAGGCGATGGTGAGGGAATCATTGAAGGACCCCAGTGAAGATTGCTGTATCCTCGCGAACTGCAAGGTCATCATTTACTATGCTTTAAAAACGAATGCAATTTAATACATAATGAATCGTGTTGTAAAATGCACTTTTTGCCATTTTTTCCTAATTTTCTGTGTGGGGGAGGGAGAACCACCACAAGTCTCGTTGTAGTGGTCAGGTTTGCTTCATGTGCACCCTATGTGGGTTGGCCTGACAACATTTGCCAGGGCTGCTTTGGCCCTGAAGCTAGCCGTTGAGAAATCGACCACGCTACCCCAGAGAGCCAATGAGGCTTTTCAGATAAAACTTTGCATCTCAGATCAGGTACTTAGCACCCTGGTCACTAGAGAGTGCGTGCACTATAGGTGCACACACTCTGCAGTGCACTGATG
Source organism: Pleurodeles waltl (assembly GCF_031143425.1). Taxonomy (NCBI): domain Eukaryota; kingdom Metazoa; phylum Chordata; class Amphibia; order Caudata; family Salamandridae; genus Pleurodeles; species Pleurodeles waltl. Next base: position 1,490,581,144 of record NC_090447.1, on the reverse strand, counting down.
AGCGGGCCCACCATGCTCTATAATCTGGGAACAAGACTGAGAGTGGTAACTGCACGCGGTGCACAGTGTGGGCAGCAATGCACGCTATGTAAGAAGTACAGCCGAGGGCCTCCGTGCACTAAAGAGGTCTCTACCAGGAAGGAGTTATTTGGGCGAGAGTGGGCATGTTCAAAGGCGGCTGATTACAGGCCTCACCTGCAGGCCCAGGTGACAGAGGAACCTCAGGTGCGATTATCCAGGCCCGCCTCATTTTCTCATTATATAGGTGCGATCACGCCGCTGAAGCAGTATACCGGAGCATTTTCGTGCATTCTGCCTTTATAAAATGAGTCCATCCTCAAATCCGGAAGGACAGTCTCTTTTAAGTCTGGCTTGTCAGTGTGCCTACTATTACCAATTCTAAAGAATGAGCTTTTTTCTCCAGGTAAAGAAGTATGAATGCGATTGACAGGACTCAAAATGCAAGTCAGGCCTGTTGTCTTTATCAATGCTTGTTGTGTATTTTCACCCGTGTTTTGCCGTGCAGGAGATCTAGCCTTCATCCCAGGAGAATGAACGTGGGGCTGATAAAGACCAGAAACCGGGCACCCCCAGGTGTGGCCTGAATCTAGCCTGCTGCATCCCTATCCAGGCAGATTCAGCTTTGCTTTCGATATGTTAACATTTTTGTCCTACACAGAACACCGTAGGAGGCTAATCCCAAGATGTGAGAGCATAGATCAGCAGCAAAGATCACTCTTAAAGGGTCAGAGCATGGATGCTGGGCACCATTAAGGAGCATTGGAATCTCCATGTACCCCCCTACCTCCTCCACCCTAAGCTTATAAAAGCATCGTAAACCCCCCAAGTCCCCCCAGCACAGCTGCCTCAGCCTTGTCTTGCCCTAGAGCTGACCCTTTCCTCTTCCCACATTAACCTGCAGCTCCTGGCAGGGGAGGGGCTCGGTTCACCTTGAGGCCCCAGCCAGGTGGCCCTGCTAGGGGGGGCGTTGTGAACCCTCTGCTTTAGCAGCTCAGGTGTTGGTGGTGTCGAGTCATTCATCAGCCTGTTCTTCAAAGTTGGGGACATCCTTAACAGAAGTGGGGGATGCAAAATCAATCACAGCAGAAGAAGGCCGAGATGGAGGGGAAAAAAAGAGAAGCAAAAAAGAGAGGGCAGAGAGACGGGCACAGGGAGCAAGGGAGAGCTAAAGGAAGAACATATGAAAAGAGGGAATACATTTACAGGAAGGAAGAGACCAAATGATGAAGGATTAAATGTAATGGTGATGGGACTGACGGGTGAAAGGCTTGCACAACATTCGCATGGGTGGGATAAAAAAAAGATTGGAAGGATTTACGAAAGGTGAGATGAATGGGTGATTGAATGGAGACCTGGATTGACTCGTTAAAGGGTGAATGGATGGATGATAAAAGGAAGGTGAAATAATGGATGGATGGATGGATGAAAAGGAAGAGGTGGATGGATGGGTAAAAGGATGGATGAATGGTTAGATGAAAGGATAATGATGAAAGGATTGATGGATAGAATGGTAAAGGAAGGATGGATTGAATGGTGGGGCCCACCGGCACTCATTTTTGGGGAATGGCACTTATGCAGGGGCGGCTGCTCCACTATGACGGAGGAGGGTCGCCCCCACCCCAATTTTGTGTTATGCCATCTATTAAAGCCCAATAGACCCCATGACCCCATATCCAGACACTTATAAACTCATAGGGGACAGGAGACTGCAGCACTGTACACAGCACAGGGACCCGAGCCTCACTTCCTGTGCCAATCAACAGGGACATCTTAAGGATTTTGGGGGCCCTGGGCCAAACATATTTTGGGGCCCCTGTTTGGAACAGTTTTGAATTTATGATCCAGTTTCAGCTCTTTCATGCCCTCTTAGTCCAGGTCACTGTCTGTGCACAGACACACTCGGCCACATTTTAAATGTGTTTGCATCTAGTATTAAGGGACAGTGATGTGTGTTTTCAATATTGTAACACAGAAGCAGCTCACTTATATTACTACAAATAATGACTGTGCTCCCCACTCCCATATCTCACATGTGAGGTCCTTTTGTGATATAAAAGAAACTTTTTTTATGGGTGTTTCATGAAACAAACACAACATTTCTCTGTAAAATGTCTGTAGTAGACTCACACATCACCTACATAAAAAATAAGGACATATTTAGGAGCCCCCAGCGCCCCTGGAGCGTCACTTTTAGTGACACTCTGGTGGCTCTGTGTCCTGCGCTGTATTTACAAGGTGGCGTTAAGCCATATTATGCGGCTAAACGCCACCTTGTAAATACGGCCCCTTCAAACACAGCACTTTGCGTGGAAGGGGGTGCGCACAGCAACACCCATTGCATTTTGACACTGCCTTAGATTTACAAGATTTCATAATCCTGAGGGAGCGCCAAAATCTAACGCCACCCCAGGGGTGGCGTTAGAACTCGCAACAAGGAGGATTACTTTTATTCCTCCTCGGTTTTTGTTTTTTTCTAAGTGTGCTGCATTCTGCAGCATGCATAGAAAGAGCAAAATGCCAGACATGATTGTTTATGTGCGGGAAGGTGTCTCTTCCGGCACATAAACAATCATTTCAAAATAACGCTTTGGCACTTCTGTGTGTGCTGCATTGTTGCAGCACACACAGAAGTACCTAATTGCCATGAGTGATTGTTTATGTGCAGGAAGGGACACCTTCCCACACATAAACAATCAAACCCCTCAACGCAGACATCCTTGCACGATGGTGCAAGGATGCCTGCGTTGGCACTAGGCAGGTCAATTTAACGCCAGTGCAGAGGTCAACACAGGGGTGCGCCGCAGTCAATTAAGTATGGCGCATCCCTGCATTGTGAAAATGACGGAACGCGGTGCTGCCGATTTTGACGCAGCGTCGTGCTCTGTCATTTTCTTTTAAATCTGGGTCTAAATTCAAGGAAAATGTTATTTAAAACAATTTGTTTAAAAATTATTCGAGGTCATCAGGACAAGACTCTGCAGAACAGAGCTGGCTCTATCAGGGGGTCCCCTGAAATGCTGTGCCCCTGGGCCAGATCACCTTTTACCCATGCCTTAAAATGTCTGTGCCTATCAATAAAGAAAAAGTGATTAAAATGTTTATTGCAGACAGTCGCGGCTGCTGCCAGGAAGGGGTGGGAGTGGGGGGCAGCGTGTGGAGCAGGGGGATCAGGGGGAGCAGGGGGGCAGTAAAAATAAAAACGTACCTGCCACCTCCATGTTCTGCCACTTTTGCTCCAGCCGCCTCTTGTCTTCTCGTCCCTCCCCAACCAATCCCGACGCTTTTCTCATGCTGTTACACAGCATGAAAGAAGTGCCAGGATTGGCCTCAGCATGCAGAAATGCCACTGAAGGAGGGAGTGGGACAATGCGCTTGGTCTCTGCCCGGCTGTAAAATACAACTGGGTGGAGAGTTCTAAGTGCGCATGTCAGTTTGGCCGGCCTCGGACGGCTGGCCAAACTGACATGCGCACTTAGAAGTGCACCACCACTCCTCCTCCACTTGTCGACATGGAGGATGTTGGCCCTGCCCCACGAAAGCGGAGAAATAATGGGATAATAAAATACTTTTATCATCCCTTTATTTTTCTGCTTCCAGCAGCGCGGCGACGCTCCTCTACCATAGCAGAGGGGCCGCCCCTGGTTGCAGAAGACACTGAGGGGGTTATTACAACTTTGGAGGAGGTGTTAATCCGTCCCAAAAGTGACGGTAAAGTGACGGATATACCACCAGCCGTATTACGAGTTCCATAGGATATAATGGACTTGTAATACGGCTGGTGGTATATCCGTCACTTTACCGTCACTTTTGGGACGGATTAACACCTCCTCCAAAGTTGTAATAATCCCCTGAGTTTGTATATTCACATTTACGAGTTTCCTGCAATATTTCTACAAATAAATAAATTATGATTGCAATGGTTATGTCATAATTTTGCTGCATGCATACCAACTTCCGAGTTTCTTCAGCTGTTTCTAAACTTAAATGAGCCAATGGTTCCTGCCTTATATATACTATGTGTACAAGCATGCAACTCGAACTTGCTCAGACTAGAACACATGTAGATACAATTGTATCACGTACTACTGTTTATACTCTAATAACTAATGATAATTGTTACCAAAAAACTCAAATAAATAAATGATGATAAAATTTTATCTGATCTGAGCAGCCTTGGTTCGGTTTCATTACAGTGTCAGT